>NC_090822.1:71277667-71877667 GCF_000390325.3 Nicotiana tomentosiformis | reverse complement strand
AACAAGCATACAAGAACCCATATAAATCAAATTGACCCTTGGACTTAATTTGATTCGATCAGAGATATACAAAGCGGCCGAATATGAAAAATGACAATAACGAAACTAAAGATAGATTTCAATTAAAGTAATTGAAAGTAGTTTGAATAATCAAAGAGAAAAGAGAATATAGAATCCTAAGTGAACGTATCAAGCAATAAACGAAATTACCCGATCGCATCCCAAAACAATGAAATAAAAACCCTAGATATAAAGAAGAAAAAAAAAAGAAGAGTGCCTTTAAGAATCCAATTCATAGAAACAGAAAATCAAAAGTTGAACACAAACCAAGAGGCTCAATTCTCTCTTAAAAGAGTTTTCTATTTCAAAATAACTTTGTGGCCTCAAAGAAATAAACCCTAGACTATTAAAAGACTCAATGGGCAAAATAGGAGAACTCTTGAAATTAATGCTCTAAAGAAAATGTAAAAATTCATGGGGCGCCCTACTTGGTCACAACCTGCCACGATCCAAAATCCACTATAGGTCTTGATGGCGCTTAACGCCGCCGTCAAGCACGCCAACGGTGATCGATCAATTTAATTACTCATTTTGATAACTTTAAAATCATAATTCCCATCAATAAGTAGTGTAAAATCTAGCACTCGTAGAAAACCCATGCTTTTATTTTTCAATTCTGGTATAAGGTATAAATTATAAGGTAAAATAATAATAATTACGCGAACTACAATAATGAACACCCAGTAGGTACCCCCAAACCCGGTGTCACAAGTGCATGAGTATCAACTAGGAAAATATAATAAAAATACAACATCTGTCTGGAATAAAAGTTAGACAGGAGAAAATAAATAACTCTGATGGAGACTCTGTATGCTACGGATCGTAACATGGAATGCAGCTCACGGTAAAGTCCTCGTAATAGTTGCGCCTTTGCGCCAAAAAGACCACCAGACATATATGTACCTGCACAATAAGTGCAGTATGAGTATGTAAATCAACGCGTGCCTAGTAAGTATCTCGCCTTACCCCGAAAAAGTAGTGATGAGGGGTCGACGTCGACACTTATTAGTGGTCCAATAAATCAAATATAATGGGAAGTAAACATATATGAAGCAGAGTAAATAAACGAAATAAACAAGTATAAATACGTGGTACAAATCCTCCTCTCAACAATAAACTCAAGCTCTCAGTTAGCAGTTACCTCATCAACCGGAGTATATGTATAAAAGGAACCTCACCAAACAGGTCGTCACAGTTCAAATCAGAAAAACACACAGAGACACTGGCTGCTTGTCAAATATTACGCACGATTCCATAAGAGTATTTTATAGAAATGCCGAGGCGTACGACCCAATCCCATTATAATGTGCGCACTACCGAGGGTCGAACGACACGAACCATAGATACATCTATTATACTGCCGAGGAGAACGGCCCGCTCCCGTGAGAGTGTGATATATAATTCTGCTGAGGCGAATGGCCCTATCCCATCATAATGTGCGCACTACCGAGGGTCAAACGACGCGAACCATAGATGCATCTATTATACTACCGAGGCAAACGGCCTGATCCCATTAGAATAAGAAGTTTTAACGGATTCTTCACCCCATTCACGAATAAACGTGTGAGTTATGAACTTTAAGGAAGCTTTTCGATGAAGACGCACAATGAGGGAGAAATTCGTAAGGGGAGCACAATTATTCCGCGGCTAAATCAAGTAGCGCGTCAAATCTCTACATGTCACGACCCAAACCGATGGGCCGCGACGGGCACCCGGTATCTTACTCAATGGAGTACCAACATAACATATCTTTTCGTATCATACTATCATAGATAACTGAGCCGAAGAGGCTGCCGTGAGATAAGTAGAATACAGTATAAAATACCAACTTATACTTAAGACATATAGGCCTATAAGACAAAAATAACCACTCGTACACTGAACATAAGCCGATAAGGCCATACAGTCTTTCACATATATGACATTTGTCTACAAGCCTCTAAGAATACATAATTATCATAAAGGTCGGGATAGAGCCCCGTCATACCAAGCAATACACGTCTAAATCATACTGACCAAACAAGCAACTCCGGAGCAAATAAAGCGTACCAACACCTTCCGCTGAGCTGATAGCCTACTTGGAGGACTCTCGACCTGTCTATCGGGACCTGCGGGCATGAAACGCGACGTCCCCATGCAAAAGGGATGCCAGTACAAATAATGTACCGAGTATTTATGGAATGAAAATCAGTAAACAATAGACACGAGAGAAATATGGAGTAAAAGACTCAACATGTATATCTGAATAGCTATGTGAATCATTTAATATAATAATGCCATGCATAGGCGTATAAATGTCATACCATGCATGGGTATATGCGTTTATATTGTCACACCTCTTTTTTCCCGAGAGGATAGGGGATAAGGAGTTTTTCTAATTTAAGTGCCATTATTCGAAATAGGATTATTTATTTATTCAGAGTCGCCACTTGGAATAATTTATGGTGTCCCAAGTCACCGATTTATTTTAAAATCTCAAATCAAGGAAATTGACTCTATTTACGGTCCGCGAACACAGAAGACCGAGTAAGAAATTCTGTTAACCGGGGAGAAAGTGTGAGGCACTCCCGAGTTCCGTGGTTTTAGCACGGTCGCTTAACAATTAATACTTGGCCTAATTATCTGGTTTTTTTTATTTATTATTTTTTACTTTTTAATTATCTGATTTATTACCTGTTTTAAACCTATTATGTATTTTACCTTTGACAGCTTTTAATTATGTATTTAAATAGATTTTTAGTATTTATGGAGTTATTTCTTGAACAAGTTACGATGTCGTACACTTGTCGTTTGGTACACATTGCAAACCGCGCCACGTGAAATACATCCACGATTTACAACATATTTATTATTATTATTTGAAGTTATGGTCAAGTAGCGTGAAACGCGCACTCGAATTGGGATTTACGTATCATGGCCATGCCACGAGAACCGTACTCATGGCCACGATAATTTATTAATCGTGCCTAAAGCAAGATACGAAGTTTATGAATTATTTGTCTTAAACTAATTTGAGATTTGTAAAGCCATAAGAGTATGTCATTGTAGAAAAGCATGAAATAGATTAAATTAATTATTCAAGAACTACAAAAGGAGGCCATTGTATGAGATTAATGGGCCTAGCAGATTTCATATTTTGGCCCAAAAATAAAATAACTTTCTTCATGAGCTTATAGTAACCTCACAACTCCACTTCCTTCAACAACCCATGTGTCTAGGTCCAAACATTGGATTTTCACCAGTGACATAATTCTAGTTAAACTTATTTAACAACTTAACTCTATACTTTAGACAATTGACAGCTTAATTTAAAATAAAGATAGAACTACTAAAGCTCATTTATTAACACATGAATGACTAAATAACCAAATAGAGATATAACATTGCTTGAGCTTCCATTTCAATAAGAATTTTTTTTTTTTTATAAACAATCACAACTCACTTATCAATTAGAAAATTTCATTAAACCATTCATGGATGAACCCTTTTTTTAAAAGAATATGCTAATGAACTTAAATAAATATACAAAGAGAAAGCTCAAAAATTGGCATGTTTAACAGAGAATAATTTCATTCATTCAAGATATAAATGAACACCACATAACACCAAAAGAAAAAGAATCAACTCATATCATTAATCAAAACAAGATAAGAAGTGGGCCTCAAAAGTTGAATCTGATACTTTACGGTTTTACAACTTTGAATTTTAAACTCATTCAGACCGCACGCAAGATCTCAAACGGAGCATCAAAACTCGCTGACGACCTTAACTAAAAACCTCATTGTTTCGACTGGGTTTGGATGGTAGTTTATGGTATTAAAAGGGATGTTCTATAGAGGTTTAAAGGTTATTTTTGGGTGATGAAGCTGCTGATTTTTTCGAAAGAAAGACGAAGAAAGAATGATACAAGTAGAAATTCTCTTATCCTAAAAGAAGAAAATAAATTTCTCTCAATTCCCTCCTCCCTCTTTTTTCTTTCTCCCTCCCTTTTGTTTTTTCATCACATTTCTCTTCTATTTATAGAAAAAAATTTCGGTATTTTCAGATTTTTATTTTTTATTTTTTATTTATTTATTTATTTATTTATTTATTTTTAATTAAAAAAAATTTCCACTTCCCATTTTTCTTATTTTTTTTAAAAAATAATTTTTCACTTTCCTTTACTTTTATTTTTTAATTTCTCACTTTTTTTACTTTTAATATATTTAAAATTCCACTTTTTTTATTTTTCTTTTTTTATTTTCCACTTATTTTACTTTTTTTTTAATTTCCCACTTACTTTTACTTTTTTCTTAAAAACAAAATCAGATACCCTTACTTTTATTTTTTAATTCCAACTTTATTTTACTTTTCATTTTTTAAATTTCCACATTCTTTTACTTTTTTTATTAAACAATTTCCACCTACTTTTACTTTTACTTTTTAATTTTATATTTCTACTTTTACTATTTTTTAATTCACATCCGGAATTATTTTTTTAAAAAATAATTAATTAGTTTGTTTTTCGGTTTTTTAATTCATTTTATTTAAAAATAAAAATAAAAACAAAAATAAAAATAATACTAATAGTAATAATTGACCTTTTAAATTATTATTAATTTTTACCCTGAAAAAAATGTAACAAAGCTAAAAAAAATATATATTAAGTTTCTGAAAATATTTATATAGTAGAAGGTGATAAAAATTCAAATATAGTCAAAAAATTAGGTACTCACAGCTGCCCCTCTTTGCTTGGAAACATGAAGAGTTTTCAGGCAAAGACTAGGTGAGCCACGTGACTAATTTTTGAGCAAACCATTATTCAAAAGGAAAAGAAATAAAAAATAGGGTGCAACCGAGTCCTGGTTTTGGATAGCCTACATATCCCGGGTTATAGGGGAATCAGGTCGCGTGTAGTTCAAGGAGAATGGTGGAATGATGAGTTAAGGAGTCGAGTGAGGTTCCGTCGAGGCTCCGGTCCGCGGTCCTGCTATTATATCAAAATAAACAAGAAACTAAACAAGCCTATCAATTATGAGTTACAAGATTCCTAACTATGAGTCTTCAGAAACTTGATCTTAAGTCTTGACTGGTTCTTCATGCAGACTCTGATCTAAACCTTGATGCTCGCTAGCTGTAGGTTCTAGTTCATTGTTCTATAGCTTCTTCTAATCAAAACGGGACTCCAATGCATCGTGGCTTCAGTCATGTCTTAACATTCCACATCTTTTCAATTGCTTTTGTATTTTGGATTCACTTTTTTTTTCTTTTCTTTTATTCTGAATTGAGACTTCTTCTTTTGGTCATCTCGAACCCTGTGCCTCGAGGTAAAACCTACTCAGACACCAAAACAAACAATCGAACAAAATTTTTCTGCCATAGTTTGCACTAGAAACATTTCGTGAGTTATTGTAACAAAATTCTAAACTACTTCTTTATTGAAAGCAATAAAAGGTCGGGAGTGTTTTTTTTTTTTTTGGATTGTGTTCTTTTATTGTCAAAAGGATGTCTCAACTAAGGATTGGTGTACCTTATGTTGGAAAAATATGGCCAAGGAATAGGATATCCTATATTGGCAAAGATATCGGGGAATAATATACCCTGCATTTAAGATCAAATCAACTAGGGAGTGGAGACCCTATGTTTGAAAAGAGACTAGGGAGTGGAGACCCTATGTCTAAAATATCATCAACAAGGGAGTGGATACCCTATGTTGAAAAATCATCAACTAGGGAGTGGAGACCCTATGTTAAAAGAGACTAGGGAGTGGAGACCCTATGTCTAAAATATCAATCAACTAGGGAGTGGATACCCTATGTTAGAAAAGCGACTAGGGAGTAGAGACCCTATGTCTAAAATAAAATCAACTAGGGAGTGGAGACCCTATGTTGGAAAAGGTGACTAGGGAGTGGAGACCCTATATCTAAAAATAAAACCAACTAGGGAGTGGAGACCCAATGTTGGAAAAGCGACTAGGGAGTGGAGACCCTATGTCTAAAAGTCATCAACTAGGGAGTGGAGACCCTATGTTGGAAAAGCATCAACTAGGGAGTGGAGACCCTATGTTGGAAAAGAGACTAGGGAGTGGAGACCCTATGTCTAAAATATCAATCAACTAGGGAGTGGATACCCTATGTTGGAAAAGAGACTAGAGAGTGGAGACCCTATGTCTAAAATAAAATCAACTAGGGAGTGGAGACCCTATGTTGGAAAAGGCGACTAGGGAGTGGAGACCCTATGTCTAAAAATAATCAACTAGGGAGTGGAGACCCTATGGTAGAAAAGCGACTAGGGAGTGGAGACCCTATGTCTAAAAATCATCAACTAGGGAGTGGAGATCCTATGTTGGAAAAACGACTAGGGAGTGGAGACCCTATGTCCAAAATACCTTCAACTAGGGAGTGGAGACCCTATGTTGGAAAAGCGACTAGGGAGTGAAAACCCTATATCTAAAAACATCAACTAAGGAGTGGAGACCCTATGTTGGAAAAGCAAACTAGGGAGTGGAGACCCTATGTCTAAAAACATCAACTAGGGAGTGGAAACCCTATGTTTGAAAAGCAGACTAGGGAATGGAGACCCTATGTCTAAAAACATCAATTAGGGAGTGGAGACCGTATATTGGAAAAGAGACTAGGGAGTGGAGACCCTATGTCTAAAATAAAATCAACTAGGGAGTAGAGCTCCTACGTTGGAAAAGGCGAGTAGGGAATGGAGACCCTATGTCTAAAATAAAATCAACTAGGGAGTGGAGACCCTATGTTGGAAAAGCGACTAGGGAGTGGAGACCCTATGTCTAAAAATCATCAACTAGGGAGTGGAGACCCTATGTTGGAAAAGCGACTAGGGAGTGGAGACCCTATGTTTAAAAACATCAACTAGAGAGTGAAGACCTTATGTTGGAAAAGCAGACTAGGGAATAGAGACCCTATGTCTAAAAACATCAACTAGGGAGTGGAGACCCTATGTTGGAAAAGAGACTAGGGAGTGGAGACCCTATATCTAAAAATTATCAACTAGGGAGTGGAGACCCTATGTTGGAAAATCATCAACTAGGGAGTGGATACCCTATGTCTAAAAACATTAACTAGGAAGTGGAGACCCTATGTTGGAAAAGAGACTAGGGAGTGGAGACCCTATGTCTAAAATAAAATCAACTAGGGAGTGGATACCCTATGTTGGAAAACGACTAGGGAGTGGAGACTCTATGTCTAAAATAAAATCAACTAGGAAGTGGAAACCCTATGTCTAAAAATCATCAACTAGGGAGTGGAGACCCTATGTTGAAAAATGCAGCTAGGGATTGGAGACCCTATACTACCATGATTTTTTTTCTTTCTTTTTAATTTCATATATGTTTTTAAGATAATGAGTAAAATGTGGGAAAGAGTTTGGAGAAGACTTCCCTTTTGCAGTAGTTGCTGCAAAACTATTTCTAGCCTTTGCGTAATTTCGTTTTGGTTGCACCTGCTTCTTGCAAGATTGCTTTTGGATTGCACCTATTTCCCTATTTTTTTTCAAACAAAGAACAATTTGTCAGTTTGAAACGGTGGATGGTTTTGTGGCCTTGATTGTTTCAGTCACTTGGTCTCGGTCCTTTCAGTTGCAACTGGTTGTTTCCTGAATATTGACTGTATTTCTAACCTTGGAGAACCTCTGGTTTTTCTGGACTTTGCCATGATGGTTAGTCACGTGGGACTTAACCTTTTCAACTTTTATTTTGCCCTTGTGGGCATTTGACTTTGAATTTTCTCTTTGAACAGTTTTTGATTTCGAAACATCGGCCAACATGGCCAGTTGGAGTCAACTTGATGCCCTTGCCGAGATTGGGTGCCTTTTCTTTTGCATATTGGCTTGTATCAAGTGAGAACCCTGTAAATCAGTCACTGCCTTCCCTTCTTTGTCTTCGTTTCAGAACAGAGTTAAACCGAAAAGGATTCAAAGAAAAGCAAACAATGGAATGGACAAATGAATTTATACAAGAGGTATTCCTTTTGGGGAAAAGAAAGAACGACTTATCTGGAGTGTATACAGACTTCAATGAACATAACATGCCTCTTGGACTAGATGCCTGATCTGTGTAAACCGTCCAACTCTCAGAAATTCATCACAACTCTTGCTTTGAGACTGAGAAACTTTGCCCAGGACTGTGTCGATACCAGTGACTGTGAGGATCCTCTTTTCGATCAGTGGCGCCCTTTGCGGGTTTTCACCAGCTGGCCTCTCTCATTTCTCTTCTCACCATCGCCTTATAGTGCTCTTTGTGAGTTTTCACTAACAAGACTCTCTCATTTTCGAATTTCTCTGCTTACCATCGCCTTATGGTGCCCGTGAGGTTTTCACCAATAAGACTCTCTCATTTTATTTCTCTCATTTTGTTGTATCAGATCCGAGTAACTGTATCCTCCCATTTTGAATCTATTTGCCGATTGATCGGAAGGATTTGAAAAGGATTTGGGTAAAAGGATTTGGATTGAATTACAACTTTGGAACCTTTCAGACAAAACCATCGCCAAACCATTATAACATCTACCCAGTTTCACTTTTGAGGGAATTTGGGTTTTTGTTTTGGTGTGTCTGAACCCCAGAGAGAGGCTGCCTACGTATCCTTTCGGAATCAAGTCAAACGTAGTTCAAGGACGAGAACTTTGTTTTTTATTCTCTTTTGTTTTGGTTTTCTTGTCTGTTTTGGTTTCTTCTCTTTCTTTTTCCTTTCCTTTTTTTCTTTTTTTTTTATTTTTCATTTCATTTTCTTTGTCTTTTCTTCCTTTTTTTTTTTATATTTCTTTTTTCTTCTCTTTTCATTTTTTTTTTCATTCATTTTTTTTAATGACTTCAGGGTTCCAATGAGGGTAATCAAAGAATAGGAGCTGGCTCAAAAGGGTTTGCAAAGGGTTAAATGTTTGGATAGTGAGAAAGAAAGCCTTATTCATCCCAACCGGAGAACATTAATGCTATATAGAGGATCCAACATAGTACCTTTTGACTGCACCTGCATTGACAGTTGTTTCAGGGACACTTTCTTCGATGTGTCCCAAGTACAATGCTCTCTTTTGGCAGTACTCTTGTTCAATGTATGGACCTTTCCAACCTGAAGCCAATTTTTCTTTAGTTGTTCCGATTCTTTATTTTATTTCCTTAAACCTATCTTCATTGCATTCTGATTCTTGATTCATTATTTCGAAATTTGACAGCGTTTTAGGATCGGGGCATGAAGTCCGCAAGCATGCCATGTTATTGAAATCTGCATTTAACAGAATTGAAAAAAGAATAAGAGAAGTGACAAAATTAAGAAAAGAGACATTCCTTGACAATGAAATATTAATTTCATTTGATGTTTTTTTTTTTGATTTCGATTGATTTTTTTTTTTTTTGAATTTTAAAGATAGAAGGGTTTACACCGGAAAGTAAGACAATAAAGTAAAACATCCGGATCACACCCTGAGATAATCCGGACGCAGAAAGGATAGTAAGACTAGCTACTAAGACTCCCGTCTGATAGGGAACTTTCAGGCTTGGCGACCATTTCTGGCTTTTTCTCTGTCTCGGCAAGGGCTGTAAGGGCCTTCAGTGCCGTATCAAATTCTCCATCTCTCCAATTTCTATTCATCAAACCCTCTGAACCACTCTGAACGGCCTGTGATGTGGCCTTAAAGGCAGCATGACTCAAGATTTGGCCCGTTTTTAAACCATTTTCGACCATCTCCCCAATTTTGATAGCCTCGGCGAACGAATTACCCATAGCAGATATCATGTTCTGGAAGTAGTTCGCCTCTTGGACCTGTAGGAAGACCGTAACTATTTCTGTTTCGTCCATTGGGGGCTTTCCCCTGGCGGCTTGCTCGCGCCATATGACAACATATTCACAAAAATATTCCGCGGTTTTCTTTGTCAATCTGGACATAGAGTTCTCTTTTTGGATTTTTCACTCTTGCCTTTTCTCTTTCTTTCTTTTTTTGTTTTTTCTTTTTGCTCTTTGTTTTTTTTTTCGCTCTTTTTTTTTGTTATTTTTTGTCACTCTTTTTTTCTTTTTCTTTCTTCTCTTTTTTTTCACTCACTTTATTTGATGTCAATGATCGAATCCGATGGGGATTGCCTATGTATCATGACGCCGTATAAATCAGATCTTGCGTAATTCGGGAAAAGATAAGGAATAAGGTAAACAAACTAACTCTTTTTTTCTGGATTTTGAAATTTTTTTTCTTTTCTTTTTTTAATTTTCGAAAGACTTATAAAGAAGAAAGAATTTTTTTTTTGATTTCGATTTCTTTGTTTTTTTTTTTAGAATTTTTGAAAAGAAAGAAAATATTATTTTGGATTTAATTTTTTAATATTTTGGGAGAAAGACTTCCAAAAAAAGAAATATATATTTTTTAATAAAGAAATATATATTTTATTAAAGAAATGTATATTTTTTTTGGTTTTGGAATTTTCAAAGGAAATACTTCTAAAGAATGAATTAAAGAAAAATATTTTTGAATTTTGACCTTTTTTTTTTATAATTTCCAAAAGAAAAACTTCTACAAAAGAAGGAAAAATTTTGGATTTTATGTGTCAAAGAAAAACTTATAAAGAAGGAATTAAAGGAAAATATTTTTGAATTTTTGAAAATTGGGGCCGAAACCGATGAGGTTTGCCTACGTATCTCACGTCCGGTGAGAATCAGACCCGCGTAGTTCGGTCAGAAAAGCATGACCTTTTTTTTTTGAAAATATTTGGCGTATTTTGAAATGATTTTTTTTTTCAAAATGTTGGTAGAGTTTGGGGATTTTCAAATACCTGAATTTTTAGAAATCGGGTAAATTTCTCTCTCTTGCCTCACTCTTGGTTTTTCTTGATTTCCTTTCCGTATTATAGAAGACGGTCAACATGCAAGCCGAAACAAATAAATGTACAAGTAGCACGTAACAATGCATCAGGATTGTCTTTTGATTTGGGTACTCCTGTCCTAGACGGACCCAACCCCTGTGTTGAGCCCCCAAAGTCATATGCACGTGATGCAAACAAGCGTACCTAATAGGGATCCGGCATGAGATTATGTCATTCTAAGTTTAAATTCTGGGTGTATTGTTCTAGACCTGGCTTACCCGAGCAGACAACTCGAGCCGGGAGGAGGGGGGAGGGGGGGAGCGTACCGGGAATACAGAAGCTTCACCGACTTTGCAACTTCTCCGTACCTCATTCTAAAATTAGGATATAACTCTAATAGAAAAGAAGCCACGCGAAGCGCACGCTTCCTAGAAGATTCAGAAGACTCAGAGAGAAGAGGGTTTCGTAACAGTTTATATACAGTTCAATCAATATCAAAGAGGTAAAAAGCGACATTTAGCACATTAGGCCCAAACATGTAATATCAGAGAATCACAAGAAAGCCAAGCATAACAGTTATTCTAAGCTCGAATTTTGAACCCTGAACCAGAGATTCTAGGTTCGTTTCCCCAGCAGAGTCGCCAGAGCTGTCACACCTCCTTTTTCCCGAGGGGATAGGGGATAGGAAGTTTTTCCAATTTAAGTGTCATTATTCGAAATGGGATTATTTATTTATTCAGAGTCGCCACTTGAAATAATTTATGGTGTCCCAAGTCACTGATTTATTTTAAAATTCCAAATCAAGGAAATTGACTCTATTTATGGTCCGCGAACACAGAAGACCGGGTAAGTAATTCTGTTAACCCGGAAAAAGGTGTGAGGCACTCCCGAGTTCCGTGGTTTTAGCACGGTCGCTTAACAATTAATACTTGGCCTAATTATCTGATTTTTTTAAATTATTTTTTTTACTTTTTAATTATCTGATTTATTACTGTTTTAAACCTATTGTGCATTTTACCTTTGACCGCTTTTAATTATGTATTTAAATCGATTTTTAGTATTTATGGAGTTATTTCTTGAACAAGTTACGATGTCGTACACTTGTCGTTTGGTACACATTGCAAACCGCGCCACGTGAAACACACCCGCAATTTACAATATATTTATTATTATTATTTGAAGTTATGGTCAAGTCGCGTGAAACGCGCACTCGAATTGGGATTTATGTATCGTAACCATGCCACGGGAACCGTACCCATGGCCACGATAATTTATTAATCGTGCCTAAAGAAAGCTACGAAGTTTATGAATTATTTGTCTTAAACTAATTTGAGATTTGTAAAGCCATAAGAGTATGTCATTGTAGAAAAGCATAAAATAGATTAAATTAATTATTCAAGAACTACAAAAGGGGGCCATTGTATGAGATTAATGGGCCTAGCAGATTTCAAGTTTTGGCCCAAAAATAAAATAACTTTCTTCATTAGCTTATAGTAACCTCACAACTCCACTTCCTTCAACAACCCATGTGTCTAGGCCCAAACATTGAATCTTCACCAGTGACATAATTCTAGTTAAACTTGATTAACAACTTAACTCTATACTTTAGACAATTGACAGCTTAATTTAAAACAAAGATGGAACTACTAAAGCTCATTTATTAACACATGAATGACTAAATAACCAAATAGAGACATAACATTGCTTGAGCTTCCATTTCAATAAGATTTTTTTTTTATAAACAATCACAACTCACTTATCAATTAGCAAATTTCATTAAACCATTCATGGATGAACCCTTTTTTAAAAGAACATGCTAATGAACTAAAATAAATATACAAAGAGGAAGCTCAAAAATTGGCATTTTTAACAGAGAATAATTTTATTCATTCAAGATATAAATGAACACCACATAACACCAAA
The DNA here is from genome assembly GCF_000390325.3 of Nicotiana tomentosiformis. Taxonomy (NCBI): domain Eukaryota; kingdom Viridiplantae; phylum Streptophyta; class Magnoliopsida; order Solanales; family Solanaceae; genus Nicotiana; species Nicotiana tomentosiformis. Next base: position 71,864,896 of record NC_090822.1, on the reverse strand, counting down.
AGAAAAAGAATGAACTCATATCATTAATCAAAACAATATAAGAAGTGGGCCTCAAAAGTTGAATATGAAACTTTACGGTTTTACAACTTTGAATCTTAAACTCATTCAGACCGCACGCAAGACCTCAAACGGAGCATCAAAACTCGCTGACGCCCTTAACTAAAAACCTCATTATTTCAACTGGGTTTGGATGGTAGTTTATGGTATTAAAAGGGCTGTTCTATGGAGGTTTAAAGGTTGTTTTTGGGTGGTGAAGCTACTGATTTTTTCGAAAGAAAGACGAAGAAAGAATGACACAAGTAGAAATTCTCTTATCCTAAAAGAAAAAAAATAAATTTCTCTCAATTCCCTCCTCCCTCTTTTTTCTTTCTCCCTCTCTTTTTTTTTTCATCGCATTTCTCTTCTATTTATAGAAAAAAATTTCGGAATTTTCAGATTTTTATTTTTTATTTTTTATTTATTTTTGTATTTTTTATTAAAAAGAATTTTCCCTTCCCATTTTTCTTATTTTTTTTTAAAAAAAACATTCACCACTATCCTTTAATTTTATTTTTTAATTTCTCACTTTTTTTACTTTTAATATATTTAAAATCCCACTTTTTTTATTTTTCTTTTTTTATTTCCCACTTATTTTACTTTTTTTTTATTTCCCACTTACTTTTACTTTTTTTTAAAAAACAAAATCAGATACCCTTACTTTTATTTTTTAATTCTAACTTTATTTTACTTTTTATTTTTTAAATTTCCACATTCTTTTACTTTTCTTATTAAACAATTTTTACCTACTTTTACTTTTAAATTTTATATTTCTACTTTTGCTATTTTTAATTCACATCCGAAATTGTTTTAAAAATTATAATTAATTAATTTTTTTTTCGGTTTTTTAATTCATTTTATTTAAAAATAAAAATAAAAATAATACTAATAGTAATAATTGACCTTTTAAATTATTATTAATTTTTACCCTAAAACAAATGTAACAAAGCTAAAACAATATATATTAAGTTTCTGAAAATATTTTCATAGCAGAAGGTGATAAAAATTCAAATATAATCAAAAATTAGGTGCTCACACATATCATCATCAAGCCTCTGAGGGCATCCCATCATATCATTTTGGCCGCTGTGGGCAAATATTCAACGTATATCAGCTAATCAGGTGGTAGTGCGTATATAACGCCGTAACATTACCCATATCCATATATATATATATATATATATATATATATATATATATATATATATATATAACACCATCTGGTCATAGGTCAATGTGCATGTATAAATACATGAAATGCATAAGAATTACGTTAATAAGATTTCTCGGGATGACATAAAATCAATATGCCTTTTAGATAAACTTTATCAACTTATGTATTTTTCTGAGACCCATGAACAGAAGATATAATAATAATTCACATGGGGAATAAAGAATATAGGCACCCCTAGTATTTCTATGAATAGAGTCATTTATGAAAGTTGCATATTTTGCTCATTTCATTTGTATCATTTGGACCATGCCAAAAGGAAAGAAGGGATAGCCTTAACATACCTGAACCGATTCTCTTAGCAATCCCTCTAACCCACGTCTTTTGCGAATAACATGTAACGGCGGGTTGAAGTAGGAAAAATTCCGTATGATATTCTTGAGAATGATTATACCGTGCTCTCTTAGACGATAAGGCCATAACACTTACCGTCTTTCGTTGCAAACCAGTGAAATACTTACATCCTTGTAGTCATTCCAAATGCTACCCTAATATCATGATAGTAAGGATTCATATGAATTCCTATTTTTAAGAACTCATCCATTGCTTTTTGAAGATAGATATATCTCTGTTTTGAATTTGATCCTAACCTTATGTAACTTTTCTTTGCAGAAGTTCATCCGTCACTTTAGAGGATGTAAGTATCTTATTTTGTGAATTCAAGAAGTCTTTTGTATTAGTAGGTGTGGGCCCCACACTTTGATGACTTTGGCCACAAGTCCTCTAATTGTGCCACCAAATTACATGACTTAAGAGTCATTAATTTGGCCAAAACTTGTTGCCACGTTGGGGGACCTTTTAGGCTTATCCACAAATTGTTAATTAATTACCCACTAATATTAATTAACTTGCTAATTCCTCCATTAACCAATAATTCACATAATTAAGAATTATCTCAACTTACTTAAAATGTTACTCACTTTTAACACACTTTATACACCTTACTATCATGGTCATGTGGTACCTTGTATGGTACTAGTCCATAAATTTCGGGTATTATAGCTCGGACCATATTTTATCCCATATTGTCAAATTTCGATGAAATTTATTTTCTTCGATTTGCTTACCCTCTCACCTTCACGAATTTACTCATCACTTGTTTGAAATAGCATAATGCTTATAATATCAAAATAATCTCATTCCCGAACTTACGTCGATTAACTTACGACAAAACTTTAACATACGAAAATGCGGGATGTAACATCTCATTTCCGAGCTTCCATCAATTTACTTATGGCGTACTTTCGCGTACGAAAAGGCGTAACATCATTCCCCCCTTTGGAACATTCGTCCTCGAATGTTGACTAATGCACTTATCATTATCATAAACTATAGCTCTTGCAAATACTTTAGTACTCTCTTGCCATTTAGGCAACTGTTGTTTGAATAAATCTAAAGGTCAGGGCATTCTCCCCTTTAGGCCTCTTCCTCACACCATGACTTGTGGTCGGAATCTTTCTAATCTCGTAACTGTTGCTACCTTCTGTCTTGCAGCATGTACGACTCTGACCTTGTAAGTGCGCCTATGCGACTCTTCTCTCCTTTTTCCTCCGATTTTTAACCAATCTCTAGGCTTCACTTTGTAAGCATATACAGAGCTTGATAAGATGTCCCTTTGGGAATCTATAAGTACACTGAAGTTATATGCTCGGTACTTTGTTGAACTTACTAATATTGCTATATCTTATTTCATAGACCTGGTTATCTATCCGTATGACTTTACTGCAACTAGGTAGGTCATACTGTACCATAACTCTTACTTCGATTTATTGTTACTGAGGTCTGCTACCAAACTCCAGGTTACTCTTTCGCTGCTTATCATATATGTATAAGTATAAGTCCTTTAATGCTTCCTCATTACTGTTCATCTTAAGAATGATGGTCTAATCTCATCTCATACTTTTGTAACTTTTATCCATCCATTGTTGATTCACCTCAATGTTGATCTATAATCTACCACTGATAACTTGAAACTTCTTACGTAATACATTGCCACTAGGGGTTACGTTGCATCGAGGAATATTTAAAGTGATTTTCCTGATCCACTTAGGGGCGACTACCATGGCATCATTCCATCTCTTCTAAATGCTATCAGTCTTAGACTCCTTTTAGTTCATTCAGCCTATACTGAGCTTTCTATAACTTAGAGAAATGATCAGCTCTCTTGTTTTCATGGGCTTAATCCTGAGGAGTGATCCATTCTTGTCACCTTCTCACTCGCCCTTTCTTATCCTTACTTCTGTCTTCCTAAAACCTTGTCGCTTTACCATACTTTAGCTTGAAACCTACACATATCTATTTATATTATTCGCAATCTTCCTTCAACTTGCTTGCACCATAGATTTCCTTGTGTTATTCTGGAACATCAAGTGAGATATCACATCGTCTCTAACTTTTCTTTGCTCTCTTAACTAGACCTCTCAGTACCTAGAAACCATGGGCTGGAAGATATGCCACTGACGACGCCGCTACAATTCCTGGATACTGAATCCCAACGCTTCTGACCTTCTATCTACAATATGGATTATTTGTAACCTTCTGCATTTGAGAATTTCCTAAGTTGTTCACCTTTACCTTACTTACCTTAAAATCTCGCATCACATCTTCTATCTCTTTCATGACCTCCCTTCCATATAGGTATAATTCACATCCACGACTTGAAGCTCTATTATAATACTTGCACCTCTGGTGCATACACAATCCGGTGGGAGCTTCATACTAACTTCTTATAAGGCTGGTACTCTTCTAACTGACTTTCTCGTAGAGCTGTTATAGAATATGGTTGTTGTACAATCTTTTTTTTACTTCTGATATTAAAAGAAATTCTGCAATGTTCTCAATCATGATGTCTATAACTTTCTGGGTCAAATAATCAGACTCCTGATTTACTTCGTTGATGTAACTCTTTAGTTTCCTCTTCCTTATGATCAGCCTTTATGTAGGCTTAAGCTATCTTTTGATCTGCAGCTCATGGTATTAGTTATTACTTTAACCTTTCATGGGCGCTATGGAATATCCGTGATACCATAATCTAACAATTCAATCATTTGTCTATGACCTGGATTCAATTCTTTCTTTTACTTATACCGGAGTCTTCTACGACTGTATGATTGTCAACATATATGCTGCATGGATAATACTCCAAATCTAAAGTGCATTCATAATGTAACTTACTCTGGATCACTGATCGAATAATTCTTTTCGTTCCTTCTCAGCTTTCTTTAAATGTAAGCCATTACTTTTCCTGGTCTTTCTGCCTCCTTGTTGTGTGCCGGAGTTTTCTTGCAACTCATATGATCTCGAATATTACTTTTGGTTTTACTCCCCCCACTTTCTTATAGAGTGCTTACAATGTTGTTGTGAGACTGTTGTTACAAGACCATATCCTCTTTTGGTTATTGTGCTTAGGTTGAAGCCTTCTTCCTTATTTCCTCAGCTAGTCTTTCATTGTAGTACTTAAGGACCCTCTGACTCTTGTAAAGCTGCGAGCTTATTACATCGAATACTCGACGGAATTTTTTGATGTCCTTCCTCGCCTATAATTATCCGTAGTTACTTACCTCCATGCCCTTATGCTTGTAGGGTTGCTTCTGAACTGATATTTTGACTGTCTTCCCAGTGACACTCTCTTTTATTCCCGTAATACTCATACAGTACCTTTAACTATCCCAACTCTTATCTGAATATTTCTCAAGTATTACAATGACATTACTGCGAGGCTGAATTCACTATATTGGGTTTTACTATGTTTATCTTGCAGGATCTGCTGACTTGTGTGTAACCTCCTGTCTAGCCATAACTAGGCCCTTCCTGAATCAACTACCAACTACTCATTGGCCCATTCTCATATCAATGTTCAGTGTAATCTTTCTTGGTTTATTTCCTTTGTCTTAACTTACCTTTCGCACTGGCTCTTTATTTATCAATAACATCCCGGGCAGGAACCCTTACTTCCTTTCCTTGACGTCGTGTTTGCATAATGTTCTGGAATCATAGCATATCTATAGGATTTGAATAAGTGCAATCTCATCCCTTTCTCATTTTTATTGCATTCTTCCTTTACCATTCCATAATTACTAGAACCACTTAATTCTGACTTAATGCCACATCACTCCATATTCCCCCCTTTAGGGGAGTACTAAGATTTAGTGCTTCGACTATCTACCTATAGATGTTTTACCTCTTCCTCTTTGGCGTCTTTTCCCAACATTGATAATCCTTACTCGCCTCACGGTAATCCTTATGTACCAAGGATAACGAAATTCCTTACTCACGAGGATGACACTTGGTATAACTGGCACATACAATCCCTTAAGCTTAAATTTTCTCACATTGCTTGCTTTAGTAAAGAGTCTTCCCGAATGACCTTTAAAAGTTATTCTTCTGTCGTCCATTCTATTATTGCCGGAATGAAATTTGAAATTCTCATGATGCCGACTATTATTCAATCATTCAATCCCTAATTCATGTTTAGTTTATCTTGTTCACCAGCCCATACTGATTTCTATTTTTCTGGGGTCTAACTTTTCCTTCCGGTAGTCGCGTTGGAGTCACGAACTTATTTCTTGAAATGAGGATATGACTTTAAGGCCTATACTCTTTTCTTGTCTCAAGGCATGTCACCTCTCGTCTTTTCCTTCAATTGACTATAGACTCTGTAATACTGTCACATTTTTGATCTACCATTGTCATCCATGTATTACATCTTACTCATAATGCTTCAATAACTCTTTTCTTATTTCCCGCTAACATTTATGCCGATCACTTTATTCTGAAAAGTCGAACAAGACATTCTTTTGCTTTTAGCTCGCCTTTGCTCCATCCACTGGCTCTTCGGGTTGCTTAACGTTCTCACTCTACTAGGGATGCGAGTCAAACTAAGGTAATATTTATCCCCTCCAGGCTTTCAGTATTCACATCTAATTGTAATATTCTAGAGTGCACCATTTGGGTGTCTCACAAGAAGATCTATTAGCACCTTTGTAATATCCTTCAGAAATGTCAACTAACACAAACAATCCATTTACCATTTTGGGTTACTCTCACCCCAGTTGGATCCTGATATCCCGTCCTTTTCTTAAACTACACATGTTAGTCCCCAATAGGGCATAACTGAGATAGGTATGGCCGATTGCACATACCTCTGTTACTATTGAAGGTAACTCAGAATCCTTATATTTCTCGACCTGAATTGTAAATACTGTTAATCTTCATTAATTGGGTACCTCGTACCCTTCTTCACCTTGCTTCTTTTACTTGCTGAAACTTGTGTCTACCTTTCGATTCTCTTATTCCTTTTTTACCGTAAGAGTGGATAAATATTCTTGCCTTAAAGATCCTTATCAAGAACCTTACACATTTTAGTACACGCATGATCTGCTGAAGACCTCACATTTACTCATCATAAGACTCATGCAAAATCGAGTTCCTCTGACTCAACTCTTACAACTGATCTCTATCACACGATCTAGAGTAAGAAGAAAGAGTGACAGTTCTAAATGCCTTGTAACCTCCTGCTTATAAGTGTGGTGCACAACACACCCATAAATAAGACTCTACTAGAAACGACTTGTAGACTCCCTAGGACATAACTACTCTAATACCACTTTTGTCACGACCCAAAGCGATGGGCCGCGATGGGCACCCGGTACCTTACTCAACCGAGTACCAACATAACGTATCTTTTTGTATCATACTATCATAGATAACTGAGCCGGAGAGGCTGCCGTGAGATAAGTAGGATACAACATGAAATACCAACTTATACTTAAGACATACGGGCCTATAAGGCCAAAATAACCACTCGTACACTGAACATAAGCCGACAAGGCCATATAGTCTTTTACGTACATGACATCTGTCTACAAGCCTCTAAGAATACATAATTGTCATAAAGGTCGGGACAGAGCCCTGCCATACCAAACAATACACGTCTAACTCATACTGGTGAAACAAGCAACTCCGGAGCAAATGAAGCGCACCAACACCTTCTGCTGAGCTGATAGCCTACTTGGAGGACTCTCGACCTATCTATCGGGACCTGCGGGCATGAAACGCAGCGTCCCCAGGCAAAGGGGACATTAGTACAAATAATGTACCGAGAGTGTAAGAAATAAAAATCAGTAAACAATAGACATGAGAGAACATACGGAGTAAAAGACTCAACATGTATATCTGAATAGCTCTGTGAATCATTTAATATTATAATGTCATGCATATGCGTATAAATGTCATACCATGCATGGGTATATGCGTTCATATCATCATCAAGCCTCTGAGGGCATCCCATCATATCATTTCGGCCACTGTGGGCAAATATTCAACGTATATCAGCTGATCATGTGGTGGTGCGTATATAACGCCGTAACATTTCCCATTTCCCATATACATATATAAATATATATATATATATATATATATATATATATATATATATATACACACGTATATAACGCCATCTGGTCATGGGTCAATGTGCATGTATAAATGCATGAAATGCATAAGAATTACGTTAATAATATTTCTCAAGATATCATAAAATAAATATGCCTTTCGGATAAACTTTATCAACTTACGTATTTTTCTGAGACCCATGAACAGAAGATATAATAATAATTCACATGGGGAATCAAGAATATAGATATCCGTAGTATTTCTATGAATAGAGTCATTTATGAAAGTTGCGTATTTTGCTCGTTTGATTTGTATCATTTGGACCATACCAAAAGAAAAGAAGGGATAGCCTTAACATACCTGAACCGGTTCTTTTAACAATCCCTCTAACCCACGTCCTTTGCGAATAACACGTAACGGCGGGTTGAAGTAGGGAAATATCCATATGATATTCTTGAAAAAGATTATACCGTGCTCTCTTAGACGACGAGGCCATAACACTTACCGTCTTTCGTTGCAAACCAGTGAAATCCTTACATCCTTGTAGTCATTCCAAACGCTGCCCTAATATCATAATAGTAAGGATTTATATGAATTCCTATTTTTAAGAACTCATCTGTTGCTTTTTGAAGATAGATATATCTCTCTTTTGAATTTGATCCTAACCTTATGTAACTTTTCTTTGCTGAAGTTCATCTGTCACTTTAGAGGATGTAAGTATATTTTGTGAATTCAAGAAGTCTTTTGTATTAGTGGGTGTGGGCCCCACACTTTGATGACTTTGGCCACAAGTCCTCTAATTGTGCCACCAAATTGCATGACTTAAGAGTCATTAATCTGGCCAAAACTTGTTGCCACGTTGGGGGCCTTTTAGGCTTATCCACAAATTGTTAATTAATTACCCACTAATATTAATTAACTTGTTAATTCCTCCATTAACCAATAATCCACGTAATTAAGAATATCTCCACTTACTTAAAATGCTACTCACTTTTAACACACTTTATACACCTTACTATCATGATCATGTGGTACCTTGTATGGTACTAGTCCATAAATACCGGGTATTATAGCTCAGACCATATTTTATCCCAAATTGTCAAATTTTGATGAAATTCATTTTCTTCGATTTGCTTACCCTTTCACCTTCACGAATTTACTCATCACTTGTTTGCAATAGCATAATGCTTATAATCTCAATATAATCTCATTCCCGAACTTATGTCGATTAACTTACGACAAAACTTTAACATACGAAAATGCAGGATGTAACATCTCATTTTCGAGCTTCCATCAATTTACTTATGGCGTACTTTCGCGTACGAAAACATGGGGTATAACACTACAATAGCAAGTCTAACACCCTAAGCGAGTCTAGTCTCAAGTTGTATCATAAAATAAAGGAATTAAGCGAGCAAAGATAACTCCAATAGTACAATTATAGCATGGCGTGAACCTAAGTCTACCCGAACATAACATGAATCTAGCTACGTACAGACTCTCGTTACCTCGTGCGTACGTAGCTCCCGTAACAAGTAGCATACAACAAATACACCACCTAGGGGTAGCTTCCCCCTCAGAGGGTTAGACATGAGACTTACCTCTCTCCGAAGTTCCATAACTGGCTCCAACGTCTCTTTAACACCTCAAACCGATGGACATCATTCCAAAACTATTCAAACAACATGCAAACCAATCAAAATATACCCAATACGTATAATTTAACAATTTATAATGATCCTCAACTCCGCTCAAAAAGCCAACAAAGTCAACCCTCAGGCCCATGTGTCCGGATTCCGAAAATGTTTGAAGATAAACTTTACCCATAATATTACCAACTCAAATATCTAATTTATTCCTAATTCCATTTCCAAAATCGTGGTCAAAATCCAAAATTATTAATTTTAGGTTTCCTACCCAAATCCCACAATTTTTCCTAAATATTCCTCCTTAAATCCACATATAAACCATACATTTAGCTCACAACAAGTGGGAAATTACTTACCTTGTGTTGCATGATGAAAACCCCTAAAAATTCACCCAAAACCCGAGCTCCAAAATCCCAAATGAAAATGATGGAATGACCAAGTTCGATCCCTTATGTTCTGTCCAATTTCACTTCTGTGGACAGAACCCTTGCATCTGCGACCAAAAATGTGCATCTGCGAAGTCCGCTGGTCAGCAGCCCCAGCGCACCTGCGGACTCTTTCCTGCTTCTGCGCAACCGCAGGTGTGGAGCCATAGTCGCCTCTATGCTCCAACTCGCTTATGCGACCACTCTGTCGCTTCTGCGAGGCCACAAAAGCATTCCATTTTCCGCTTTTGCGAAGCCGTCCCCAGCCAGACTTCCTCGCTTCTGCAATTCATTGCTTCGCTTCTACGAGGTCGTTTCTGAGAAATCCTCATTTCAAGTCATTCACTACCTCGACACATAAACAAGCACCCTACCATTACATCAACACCATGCGATAACAATGTATGAACATCATAACAATCTATGCATAGCCTCAAAACCATCGAAAATATAGCTACTGAGCTGAAACAACAAAACATCCTTCCACAAGGAGACGATAATAGCCTGCCTGAATACGTAGGCAAAAACATCTGACACCATGTCTGCAGTACCACTACAACTCCTCGATGCCCAAGTAATAACAAGTGCTCCACTTCGCGTAAGATTAAATAGGAAGGTGTAACGACCCGACAGGTCGTTTTGAGCATTTACGCTCCTTTCAACTATTTGAAGTCTTGAATAACTTCCTATGAGGTATTATGACTTGTGTGATTTGTCGGTTTTGGTTTTAAGTTATTTCGGAGTTAGCTTGGAAGAATAAATTTTCATGTTGGAAGCTTAAGTTGAAATAGTTGACTGGATATTGACTTATGTGTAAACGACCTCGAAATTTAATTCTGATGATTCCAATAGCTTCGTATGGTGATTTTGAACTTAGGAGCATGTTCGGAAAATTACTTGGAGGTCCGTAGAGGAATTGGGCTTGAAATGCCGAAAATTAAATTTTTGGGAAGTTTGACCGGGTGGTTGACTTTTTGATATCAGGGTCAAAATCCAATTTTGAAAGTTTTAATAGGTTCGTTATGTCATTTATGACTTGTGTGCAAAATTTGCGGTCAATCGGACGTGATTTGATAGGTTTCTGCATTGTTTGTAGAAATTGAAAGTTTCGAAGTTCATTAGGCTTGAATTGGGGTATGATTCGTGGTTTTAGTGTTGTTTGAGGTGATTTGAGGATTCGACTAGGTTCGTATGATGTTTTTGGACTTGTTGGTATATTTGGTTAAGGTCCCGAGGGGCTCGGGTCAGTTTCGGATGGTTAACGGATCAAAATTTGGACTTAAACAGCTACTGGAATTTTCTGATATCTGTATCTGATTTCCTTATACGCAATCGCGTGAATGCGTCTGCGATCGCGTAGGCTTAGTTGGTCAGTAGAGGTTTTGTACTTCACGATCGCGTGGTGATATCCGCGATCGCGTAAGGTTAATTGAGGGCTGCTGAGTTTTGTGCTCCGCGATCACGTGAAGCGAGATGCGATCGCGTAGCTTTGAGATTTTGTTACTCGCGAACGCGTGAAGAAGGTCGCGTTCGCGTAGAGTAAGTGGAGCAGAGATAGAAGTCACACGTTTTGTGCTTTGCGATCGAGTGGACGAGTTCGCGATCGCGTAGGTCTGTGATGTTGTGCATCGCGATCGCGTGGGAAAGTCCGCGATCGCGTAAGGTTAAATCTGGGCAGTGGAAAACAGTTTTTCGCGATCGGGTGGGAACGTTCGCGATCGCGTAGAGCAAATGACTGGGCAGAGAGTTTAAGTTCTGAAAATTGTACTTCGTCCCATTTTCCATTTTTGACGGATTGGAGCTCGGGAAGATGCGATTTTTGGGAGATTTTCAGAGGAAACAACGGGATAAGTGTTCTTAACTCAATATTGGTTAAATTACATGAATCCATGGTTGTTTTTAACATTTAATAGGTGAATTAAGTTGGAAAATTGTGAAACCCCTCTTGGTTTAATTTGGAGATTTGAGGGTCAAGTTGATATCGGATTTGAGTAAAATTTGTATGGTTGGACTCGTGGTTGAATGGGCGTTCATATTTTGTAACTTTCGCCGGATTCCAAGACGTAGGTCCCACGATTTTTTAGCTAAATTTGAGATTTTTATGGAAAATTAGTATTTACTTATGGAATTAGTTCCAATAACTTTTATTGACTGAATCGAATCAATTGTGGCTAGATTCAAGGTGTTTGGAGGCCAATTCACAAGGCAAAGGCATATCAGAGTAAAGAATTACATGGTTTGATATAAGTAACACTTCTAAACTTGGTTCTGAGGGTATGAATCCCCGAATTCGGTATGATATAAATTGTTTGGAGGTGACACACACGATAGGTGACGAGCATGTGGACGTGCACCATAGAAATTGTGTTTTGAATAAATCTTGTACAGTTGTAAAATTAATGAATCATGTTATTATCTGAACATGTTCCACGTGTTAGAGAAATTGAGTTGAGACTCTTATTAAATATCATGTTTAGGCTACGTGCCAATATTTTGGGACCCATAGGGTCGTGTTTCTATTGAATTAAATTGTTTCAAAAATATACGTTACACACTTAGTCATATTCGTCCAGTGTGAGGACATTTATGTGATCGAGCTGCGCGCTGCAGCAGGCCATAATGGCTTTATACATTACTATTCTATGGATCGGGGCTGCCCGCCTGCAGAAGGTCTTATAGGCTTTACTATTTTATGGATCGGGGCTGCCCGCCTGCAGCAGGCCTTATAAGCTTTATTATTATACACATTCAGACTGCATGCCTGCAGTAGGCCATATCGACTTTATATAGCACTTGGGATGAAGGAGCCCTCCGGAGTCTGTACACACCCCCAGTGAGCGTAGATGATTACATATATATTCAGGATGGTTTTCCCAGGGCATGGACTTTCCTTACTGATTTATATTGTACTGAATTTACCTGGACATGGATCTTGTCCGTATCATTTACATTTGGGGATAAATTACCCCAGGACTGTATTGGCCTTATACGGTACTAAGTGATTGACTGTCAGTCGATGTGTATTTATATACGGGTTGGAACACCCCTATGCTGGATTGGCCATAAAAAGTACTAAGTGATCGAATAATTTGTGACCAGTATTTACATGAGGTCTTTCTACTGAGATGTCATATACCTCATATCATGCAGTATTGATCTATTTCACTTGTACTGAGTTAACTGTTAAACTTGAAAGCATGCCTACATTTTGTTACCATTATTTATACCAGACTGTACCTGTGAAGTTCGTCATTGCTTTCATCCTAGAGGTTAGTCTTGTTACTTATTGAGTTAGTTGTACTTATACTATACTTTGCACCTCGTGTGCAGATCCAGGTGCTCCCGGATACAGCAGCTGCTAGATTTCAAAGTTAATTCTGTTGGGGACTATCAAGGTAGCTACTTGACGTCCGCAGACTTTATTCCCTTCCTGTTTAATTATTGTACTGTTCTATATTTTCAAACAGTGCTTTTATTAGTCAGACTTTGTATTCATATTAGATGTTCATGTACTCAGTGACACCGAGTTTTAGGAGTTTTATATTTGAAATTGTGAGTTTCTTCCACTGATTTTAATTATTATGTTTTCAAATTTAATAGATATTGTGGTTAATTGAGATTTTCGGCTTGCTTAGTATTGAGATAGGCGCTATCACGACAGGTGAGATTTTGGGTCGTGACAAGTTGGTATTAGAGCCTAGGTTACATAGGTCTTACGAATCATGAGCAGGTTAAGTAGAGTCTTGCGGATAGGTACGGAGACGTTTGTACTTATCTTCGAGAGGCTACCAAACCCTTAGGAAATTTCACTTTATTGTATTCAGTCATGTGAACTTGTTGATTTCGGAAACTAAAAGTCTTGTTATTCTATTCTCTCACAGATGGTGAGGACACGTACTACCGGATCGGACGGTCAGCCACCAGTTAGGGCCGCGAGAGGCCGGGGCCATGGTAGAGGCCGGGGCCAAGGTAGAGGTCGAGGTGTAGCTCGTATCGCAGTAGGACCAACACCTGTAGTGCCACCAGTTGCACCAGCTCAGGCACCAACTGTACCCATTGAGTTTCCAGGCCTTCAGGAGACTTTGGCCCAGATATTGACAGTTTGCACTGGCCTTGCTCAGGTTGTTTTGACTCAGGCCGCACCTGCCACTTCTCAGGCCGGGGGAGGTACTCATACGCCCATTTCCCGTACTCCAGACCAGGTAGTACAGGGACTTCAGATACCGGGGTCACTACCAGCCCAGCCAGTTACAACTGCTCAGGCCCCGGTAGTCCCTGTTATGGCAGATGATGAGCAGAGAAGACTTGTGAGATTTGGGAGGCTTCGACCTCCATCATTTAGCGGTGCTGAGTCAGAGGATGCTCAAGGTTTTCTAGATAAGTGCTAGCGGATGCTTCAGACAACAGGTATTCTGGAGACCAGTGGGGTCTCGTTCACTACTTTTCAGTTTTCTGGGGCTGCCTTCAGATGGTGGGAGGCTTATGAGAGGCGCAGGACGGTTGGTGCAGTACCACTTACATGGCATGAGTTCTCCATTCTCTTTTTGGAGAAGTTTGTGCCGCAGTCTAGTAGAGAGGAGCTGCGCAGACAGTTTGAGCAGTTACGTCAGTATGGCATGTCCGTGACACAGTACGAGATGAGATTTTCTGAGTTGGCTCGTCACGTAGTTTGGTTGGTTCCCACTGATAGGGAGAGGATTATGAGGTTTATTGATGGCCTCACGTATCAGCTGCGGTTGCATATGACTAAGGAGAGGGTATCTGGTGCCACTTTTGATGAGGTGGTTGACATTGCTCGACAGATAGAGGTGGTCCGTAGCCAGGAGCGTGGTGACAGGGAGGCTAAGAGGCCTCGAGGTTCGGGCAGTTTTGGTGGGGTACCTTGTGGAGGGAAGTTCTACCACAACAGGGGTCGTCCAGTTCACTGTGGTGCATCATCCAGCCATAGTTCATACAGTTCTCATCAGAGTCTTTCAGCTCTCAGTACACTTCCAACCCCGAGTACGCTCCGTGCACCATCAGTTCAGGGATCATATATACCAGGTCTTTCTAGTAGTTATTCTGGTTCCCGAGGTTCACCTCAGAACTTGCCACCATTCTTCGAGATGAAGTGCTATGAGTGTGGAGAGCTGGGCCATGTGAGGAAATATTGTCCCCGCCATACACAAGGTCTTGTTCAGCAGAGGAGTCAGGCTACTACTTCTGCACCAGTTGCTCCACGACCCGCTCAGCCAGCTCGGGTTGGGGCTCAGTCAGCTAGGGGTCGCCCAAGAGGGGAAGGTCGATCCGGTGGCGGTCAGGGCCAATTCTATGCTTTTCCTACTAGACCAGATGTTGTTGCTTCAGATGTAGTGATCACAGGTATTGTCTCAGTGTGCCACAGAGAGGCATCTATATTATTTGTCCCTAGTTCGACATATTCGTATGTTTCATCATATTTTTGTTCATTTTCTGGATATGCCTCGTGAGTCCTTACTTTTACCTGTTCATGTATCTACGCAGGTGGGCGATACTATAACTGTGTACCAGGCGTATCGGTCGTGTGTGGATATTATTAGGGGACGAAACAAGAGTTGATCTCTTATTTCTTAGTATGGTCAATTTAGATCTTATATGGGTATGGGTGAGATATCAGATGTTTTGTTATATGGCTTTGGGCCAAGTGGAGGAGTCTGCTATCTACGATTTGAGTGCGCGATTATGTGCGGTATTGGTTCCGTTCCAAGGTACACTTGTGGATTAGTTATGACTTGCAGAGGTTGAGATACGGGATGGCTTGAGTAAGAATATTTCTTAAATACGGGTTATATTGAACTTTATGAAAAATCATGAGATGATTAAATTTTTATTTTGAAGAATATAGTGCGCACAGAGTATGAATTTGATGGGTAGTGTTAAGGCAGGGTTACTTCCTTGGGGGCTGTTGTGCTAATGGGGGCTTGTGTATTTTGGCCCGTTCGGGCGGTGCAATTTAGATTTGAGCATAGTGGGTGACTTTCAAAAGGGTTATAATGGATTCAAAATGTATATGTGTCAATTGAAAATTTTTCAGAATTTGTTATCGCCAGAATCGGTTATTGCACTGGATAGTGCGGGACTTGCGTTAATTCTGTATGACTATGGATTCCACATTCCAGTATAAGAAGGGAAAAAGAACAATTTTAAATTCACATAAGGTATTTTTAGAGTGAGTGTTACGGTTGTGGTACTTTTGTGGTGCTTAAGATGAATACAATGGCTTATGGACCTTAGGACGGTGTGGTTTTATGTTGGGATGTATTATAGTGAGCTTTGGGTAAGGGTAGTAGTGTTCTGATAAGGAAAACGTCAACTTGAGGGTAATTCAGGAGAACCTCGGAGAAAATAGGACCATTGGGTAGTAGGCTAGACCCGTATGGTAATGGCATGCTCAATTCTTTTGGGTAATAGTGATGTGAAGGCTTTACAGATGTTTTAGTGACAATATTTTTGGGTTTTGGTGACCATCGTGGCTTAGGCGAGATAGAGGAAATTAGTTCTGTTAGCTTGATTAAGTGAAAATGAATTTCAAAGTGTTCTTAATAGTTTCTACCATGGTTTGAACCGGATATTTTCTACCGGTGTGGGGAACATGTTGTGCATTGTGATTTCCTCCTAGAAAGAAGCAAGAGAAAAGTTTCCAACTAATAGGGTATGTAATTTGCTGGTGACTCAGAGTTTATAATAAGATTCTCGTGCTTTTCACGTGATAGATGTGGTGTGTTGTGCGGAATTTAGATGTATATGTATGAGGTGGCAGTTCATTCATGAAAGGAAGATCATGAATTCTAGACGGAATGGTCAGTGTTATATATTTAGATTAATGTTATAGTTGCTCGGTAATCCCTGGGAAGGGTGTGCGGTTGAAAGGGGCATTGTGTTTTGATTTACGGATGTTCATTGGTATTACGGTACTCTCCTGGTTGATAGGCTGTTGATATTCAAATTATTGATATTATTGGCACATGAGTTGTCCGTGCGGGCTCAAATATTGATACTATAACACGTGAGTTGTCCGTGCGAGTGATGTAAATGTGAGCTCTAGAAGAGCTGGTTACTGCTATTAAATTTGTGTATCTTTGTTCTACTATATATAATAAGCTAATAGCATTACAGTTGTGGTGGTGCTTGTTGAACTTACAATACGGTTCTCTACTTTGAGCCATCTTCCATTTTGGGTACAAGGTTGCGTAGTTGTGGATTTAGTTGTATTGGTGTGGCATGTTAATGGGATAGTTGTGTTTAATAATATAAGGTTATTGGACCTAGAATGGATACTATCATGTTTGATTACGGTATATTGGAGGATAATATTGAAGGTCATCTTAGAAAGTGGTTATGGTTCTGGTTGGGGCGGGAGATCTCCATGACTTGTCGATCTGATAAGGTGTTATGAGACTTTGCGTGTTTCTTTCATTATCAGCAGTGTATGAAGGTTTTAGAACGAGGTTTTGTTTAATATGGGGTTTAATACTATTACCGGGTTACTTTGGAGTAGTCAATGTGATCGAAACTGGTGTTGCGAGCATGCGGGTTTTGTAGTACGTTAAGTGATTATATCTGGGGTTATGGTTATGGCTTGATACAGCTTGTTCAAACTCATACAGCATGTAGATGTGAGATTCAGGTCTTAATAAGAAATTCTGAATGTTGGAAATTAACTTTCAAAGTTTATGGGCTAAGATTGAAGTAACGTTTTTCAATTATGTTGTGTTTTCAGGCCCATACAATTTACACATAATAGGGTGACGTGGGATCACCCTCACGTATGTGCGTGGTAGATGGAATAGTGATGTGATGGCTTGGAAACAACTCTTGGCACGTTCGAGGACGAACGTATGTTTAAGTGGGGGAGATTGTAATAATCCGACCGATCGCTTTGAGCATTTACGCTCCTTTCAACTATTTGAAGTCTTGAATAACTTCCTACGAGGTATTATGACTTGTGTGAATTGTCGGTTTTGGTTTTAAGGTATTTTGGAGTTAGCTTGGAAGAATGAATTTTCATGTTGGAAGCTTAAATTGAAACATTTGACCGAATATTGACTTATGTGTAAACGACCTCAGAATTTAATTCTGATGATTCCAATAGTTCCGTATGGTGATTTTGGACTTAGGAGCTTGTCCGAAAAATTATTTGGAGGTCCGTAGAGGAATTGGGCTTGAAATGCCGAAAGTTAAATTTTTGGAAAGCTTGACCGGGGGGTTGACTTTTTGATATCAGGGTCAAAATCTAATTCTAAAAATTTTAATAGGCCCGTTATGTAATTTATGACTTGTGTGCAAAATTTGAGGTCAATCGGACGTGATTTGATAGGTTTCAGCGTTGTTTGTAGAAATTGAAAGTTTCAAAGTTCATTAGGCTGGAATTGGGGGTATGATTCGTGGTTTTAGTGTTGTTTGAGATGATTCGAGGGTTTGACTAGGTTTGTATGATGTTTTAGGACTTGTTGGTATATTTGGTTAAGGTCCCGAGGAACTCGGGTGAGTTTCGGATGGTTAACGGATCAAAATTTAAACTTAAACACCGGCTGGAATTTTCTAACATCTGTATCTGATTTCCTTATACGCGATCGCGTGAAAGCGTCTGCAATCGCGTAGGCTTAGTTGGTCAGTAGAGGTTTTGTGCTTCACGATTGCGTGGTGATATCTGCGATCGCGTAAGGTTAATTGAGGGATGCTGAGTTTTGTGTTTCGTGATCGCGTGAAGCGGGATGCGATCGCGTTCGGGATGGATTTCCCAGGGCATGGACTTGCCTTACTGATTTATATTATACTGAATTTACCTGGATATGGATCTTGTCCATATCATTTACATTTGGGGATAAATTACCCCACGGATAGATTGGCCTTATACTGTACTAAGTGACGGACTGTCAGTCGATGTGTATTTATATACGGGTTGGAACACTCCTATGCTGGATTGGCCATAAAAAGTACCGAGTGATCGAATAATTTGTGACAAGTATTTACATGAGGTCTTTCTACTGAGATGTCATATACCTCATATCATGCAGTATTGATCTATTTCACTTGTACTGAGTTAACTGTTAAACTTGAAAGCATGCCTACATTTTTGTACCATTATTTATACTGAACTGTACCTGGGAGTTCGTCATTGCTTTCAGCCCAGAGGTTAGTCTTGTTACTTATTGAGTTACTTGTACTCATATTACACTCTGCACCCCGTATGCAGATCCAGGTGCTCCCGGATGTGGCGGCTGCTAGATTTCGAAGTTAATTCTGTTGGGGACTATCAAGGTAGCTGCTTGACGTCCGCAGACTTTATTCCCTTCCTGTTTAATTATTTTACTTTTCTATATTTTCAGATAGAGATTTTATTAGTAAGAATTTGTATTCATATTAGATGCTCATATACTCAATGACACCGGGTTTTAGGAGTGTTATATTTGAAATTGTGAGTTTCTTCTGCTGAATTTAATTATGTTTTCAAATTTAAAAGAGATGGTGGTTTATTGAAATTTTCGACTTGCCTAGCATTGAGATAGGCGCCATCATGACAGGTAAGAGTTTGGGTCGTGACAGAAGGAAATGAAGGCATAAGCCTCAAAGAATCAAATCGCACAATGAGGAATCAAGAAGGGAAGTGCTCCTAACAACCCTGTAGCCTCTCGAAGATAAGTACATACCTCTTTGTACCGATCCGCAAGACTCGACTAGACTTGCTCATGACTCGTGAGACCTAAGTTAACCTAACGTTTTGATATCAAGCTGTCACGATCCAAAATCCACTATAGGTCGTGATGGTGCCTAACGCCGCCGTTGTGAAATCCAACGGTGATCGATCAACTTAATTACTCATTTTGATTACTTTAAAATCATAATTCCCATTAAAAAGTAGTGTAAACTCTAGCACTCATAGAAAATTCGTGATTTTATTTTCCAATTTCCGTATAAGGTATAAATTACAAGGTAAAATGATAATAACTACGCAAACTACAATAATGAACACCCAGTAGGTACCTCCAAAATCTGATGTCACAAGTGCATGAGCATCAACTAGCAAAATATAATAAAAATACAACATCTATGTGGAATACAAGTTAGACAGGAGAAAATAAATAACTCTGATGGAGACTCTGTAAGCTGCGAATCATAACATGGAATGCATCTCACGGTAAAGTCACCGAAATAGCTGCGCCTTTGCGCCCAAAAGACCACTAGACATATATGTACCTTCACAATAAGTGCAGCAAGTGCAGCATGAGTACGTAAATCAATGCGTACCCAGTAAGTATCTCGCCTAACCTCGGAGAAGTAGTGACGAGGGGTCGACATCGACACTTACTAGTGGTCCAATAAATCAAATACAGTAGGAAATAAACAGATGTGATGCAGAGTAAATAAACAAAATAAACAAGTATAAATACGTGGTATAAATCCTCCTCTCAATAATAAACTCAAGTTCTCAGTTAGTAGTTACCTCCTCAACCAGAGTATATGTATAAAAGGAACCTCACCAAATAGGTCGTCGCATTTCAACTCAGGAAAACTCACAGATACACTGGCTCTTTGTCAAATATTACGCACGATTCTATAAGAGTATTTTATAAAAATGCCAAGGCGTACGACCCAATCCCACCATAATATGCACACTGCCGAGGGTCGAACGATTCGAACCATAAATACATCTATTTTACTGCCGAGGCGAACAACCCGCTCCCATGAGAGTGTGATACATAATCCTTCCGAGGTGAACGGCCCGATCCCATCATAATGTGCGCACTACCGAGGGTCAAACGGCATGAACCATAGATGCATCTATTATACTGCCGAGGCGAACGGCCCGATCCCAGTAGAGTAAGAAGCTTTAACGGGTCCTTGACCCCATTCACGAATAAACTTGTGAATTATGAATTGTAAGGAAGCTTTTCAATGAAAACGCACAACGCGGGAGAAATTCGTAAGGGGAGCATAGTTATTCCGCGGCTAAATCAAGTAGTGCATCAAATCTCTACAATAGCAAGTCTAACACCCTACACAAGTCTAGTCTCAAGTCGTAACGTAAAATAAAGGAAATAAACGAGAAAAGATAATTCCAATAGTACAATTATAGCATGGTGTGAACCTAAGCCTACCCAAACATAACATGAATCTAGCTACGTACGGACTCTCGTCACCTCGTGCGTACGTAGCCTCAGGCCCATGTGTCCGAATTCCGAAAATGTTTGAAGATAAACTTTACCCATAACATTACCAACTCAAATATCTAATTTATTCCTAATTCCATTTCCAAAATCGTTGTCAAAATAAAAAATTATCAATTTTAGGTTTCCTACCAAAATCCCACAATTTTCCCTAAATTTTCCTCCTTAAATCCACATATAAACCATACATTTATCTCACAACAAGTAGGAAATTACTTACCTTGTGTTGCATGATGAAAACCCCTAAATATTCGCCCAAAAATTGAGCTCCAAAATCCCAAACAAAAATGACGAAATGACCAAGTTTGATCCCTTATGTTCTGTCCAGTTTCGCTTCTGTGGACAGAATTCTTGCATCTGCGACGTCGCTTCTTCGACCAAAAATGCGCATCTGTGAAGTCCACTGGTCAGCAGCCCCATAGCACCTGCGAACTCCTTCTCGCTTCTGCGCAACCGCAGGTGCGGAGCCATAGTCTCCTCTACGCTCCAGCTCGCTTATGTGACCACTCTGTTGCTTCTGCGAGGCCAAAAAAGCGTTCCATTTTCCTCTTTTGCGAAGCCTTCCCCAGCCAGCCTTCCTCGCTTCTGCAATTCACTGCTTCGCTTCTGCGAGGTCGTTTCTGCGAGGTCGCTTCTGCGATGAAACTTTCGTAGAAGCGGTTGCACCAGCAACCAGAATTTTCCAGCTTTTTCTTAAGTCCAAATTCTGTTCCGTTAACCATCCGGAATCCACCCGAGGCCCCTGGAACCTTGACCAAATATACCAACGCATTCCAAAACAAATTACGAACTTAGTCGAGGCCTCAAATCATGCCAGACAACATCGAAACTACGAATCGGTGATTGAAATCCTTCTTTAAACTTTCAAACTTCCAAACATCGGTGAACAGGATTGAACCATATCAAAACATTCCGGAATGACGCCAAACTTTGCGTGCAAGTCACAAATCTCAATAAGAAACTATTTGAAGGCTCAAAACCTCAAACGAAAATCGATAACACCAAAGTCCACTTCAAATCAAACTTAAAAAATTCTTAAACTTTTAAAATGTTAGCTTTCCATTATAAGCGCAGAAATGCTCCCGGGCCACCCGATACTCAACCCGAGCATACGCCCAAGTCCGAAATCATCATACGAACCTATTGGAACCTTCAAATTTTGATTCCGAGGTCATTTACTCAAAAGTCAAACCTTAGTCAAATCTTCCCAACTTAAAGCTTCCGAAATTAGAATTTTCTCTCCAAATCAACTCCGAACTTCCCGAAATTCAATTCCGACCACACGTACAAGCAATAATACCTGAAGTAAATCTACTCAAGGCCTCAAACCACCGGAAGACGCACGAGAGCTTAAAACGACCGGTGGGGTTGTTATATTCTCCCCCACTTAAACATATGTTCGTCCTCGAACGTGCTAAGAACTGCTCTAGAGTTGCCCCAAAATCAATGTTCAACACATTGTGCACCTACTCGTGCCACCACAACCCAGTTGAGCATATTAACTCAAGCTTGACTGAAGATCCTCTCTTTTATTTAGTCAATAAGCCTTAGAACCAAATTCCAACCTCTGAATTTCTCTACAAAACCCGATTCTAACATACGAACACTGTATCAATCACTACACATTGTACCAGAACCTGATCATGTACCTATGCTGAAATCACACAATGCATCACATAAGTCGCCTTCCCATAATAACATCCTCCGATCACAATAGCTGAAATTTCACAAATCCAATGCCCGCAATACACCTCATGATATATATAAGCCATGTTCCAACTTTCGCAATGCTGCCACGACAAAAAGGATGCGTATAAACTCATTACCACCTGTCGAATCAACAAATCATGGAGTCTCTCCTCCTGACAAGGACCATTACCTCATTCTGAGCTGAATAACGATATTTGCTCTTTAATATACTTTATATAGATCTGATAGCACTGATTTCAGGTCCAATAATCTCGTCTCACCCAGTACAAGCTGCTCAAGCAATAAGCCACCTTAAATACTGACCAAGATCTCATATGACGCCATCAATGCGCCGACAAGCCACAACTTGAATATGACATATATAGAGGAACGAACTCTGGAAAAAGAACTACCCAGCCCACGTAACGAATAAAATGGTCGAACAGACGCTATGAGCCTTTCTCAGAGAATGAGAAACAAAACACACAAGAATAGATATAGGGCACCGTACTCAACATGTCACTGTTGTGACGTGCAACCCGATCCACACATGGTACCCTTGCGGCATACAACCCGATCCAAACAACATACCTGTGGCGGCATGCCACCCGATCAACACATAACAATAAATAAGGAAATATTCATCAACCCAAAATGCTTATACCTACGAAATGCCCGAATAACGACCACAAGCACGCCAAGTGCATAAATATAACCCTGGGGAGATGGATAGTGCCATATGCTACAAAACCCAAGCACGACTATGGTGCAATAAATGACCTGCATCTCGAGAGTCATCCTGCTCATATAACACCACAAGCTACACGGGATCACAACACATGTGCGAATAATCAAGACGTCTCATAACCCACATGGCACAATAGAGTATTACATGGTATAGCTGACGATGGGAATACATCTAATGCCCGAAGACTCCTCCACAAGCAATGTTATGTCGAACGAATATATCTGAACTGATGTAGAGTACACATTCACATTAGACCCGCCAACGGACCCCAAGCCAATTCCGATCATCCCATACTGGGCCAAAAACCTTTCAAGGATCCACAATGGCTCTATTCATGACACACATGAGAAGCCATCCCAATCTGGAACAAACTCCCACAGTCTACAACAAAAGGAATAGAGCATCTTCCAGGCATAAACTCTCACATTAATGATAGTACCATAATCTCCATGCTTGGTTTCCATCTTTAATAATCAAGTTACTAATATGTCACACTTATACAATGTTTCCCGTGGGATACGCTCCCACAACCTTCCACATGAGGTAGAAAAGTCTGCACCTCCGCACCACCAACCGTACTAATTCTGTAAAGCAAACTAAGAGTCTGCAAATCAATACACAAAGCCTCTTCCACAGGACATCGTTCTCAGGTGAGACTAAAGAAAATGCTATCTTACTCTAAACATCTGAATTCTTCCCTGCTCATCCGAGCTCGTGACATTCTTGTCAACACCGAACCGCAACCTTGATCCTCAACTTCCAATTCCCATGCCGCTCACTACATCTATCGCGCCGCTATGCGAGAGTACAAGAATTCATCATAACCCCTGAACTACTAGTAGAATAAATACTTCACTGGCTAGAATTCCTTTCACTCAACTCATTTCAGAAGAAACATTGCAACACGCAACTGAATTCCCATAATCGCAGAAAATACAAACCTCGAGTCATGGTCTAAGCCGTCATAACTCTTCCAGGATCCATTTACACATAACAAGGCCATTAGAATCAAATACCTCCCAAATCAATCAAATTATGGTGTCTGTCAAGCCCACACGTACAACCACCAACCACCTGTATAACATAATGCGACGAAGGAACTGATCATTGTCACAATCATGCTGATTCAAACCACTACCAATCGACCCAACTTCCTCTAATTTACTCTTGACCTACCTTAGAAATAATAATAGCTCCATTCAAAAACATAACGAAATTCGATCAACACTCATCCCGAGTGACCCAAATCACGAGTTCACATTATCTCAATACCCATTGCAAAAACTCGATCATACACTTTAAAACCACTAAAGGACCCAAAATCCTTATACACTGCGCTTACATCCTTGAACCCATTAGAACCACTATTGGGAGTCATACACTTTGACATGGTCTCAAGTATAATCAAACTCCAACGCTCTGTTAGCACATAAACACCTAAAGAAGCAACCAGATGTATTCTTTTCCTTGCACATCACATCCACAAGAAACATAAACTCTGAGTCTTCCCAAAACTTGCACATGAATCGATAAGGTGAAATATAGTACACATTCATCAAGTTCTTTACTCGAATTACCCCTGATGTTTTCTTTTCTTAGTCATAATTAATCCACCAATACATCGATAACCAGAAACCGCACAAGCAGACAACCACGCGATCCAATCGTAGGCAGAGGGCTCCCCCACTTAGCTTTAAGCTACAATCACATAAACCTAGAGCACACAAATATTCCTCTTTCTCAATTACCATGATCTCGCACCGTTAACCCGCCACATTTCTCGTAATCTCTTGTTAAACTTCTCATGAATATTCCAAATTATCAGCCACGATCGCATATTTGACCTTCCGTCGGGTAGTAAGTAGAACTCCTCGTAGAAACTTTATCAAAAGTCACGCAACCGCTAACCTGCCCACAGGAGATAGCCCACGTGTGGAATTCCATACCGACCTCTGCTTTTCATACTTGACCTGCTAGCAATTCAACCACCGCGAGACACCTCCCACCATGTCCTTCCTCATCCTTCGCTACCCAAATGTTGCATCAAATCAAAATCCATCTCCGTAGCACCTGAACTAATAAATTGCTACCAACTATAAGCTTCCTCGAAGATCATCTCTCTCGAGCAATGAGCATTCAAAACACCGATTCGATTCTGAAACTGTTACACACCGCCATCTCTGACAACCGCTTCTTAGACACTATTTCACCACACCCTGCCCCGAAGGCAAATCAAAGAAGACCATAACACCGATGAACCTTAATGCATTCAAACAAGGATGACGACACCGCATCACAAATGAAAATTCCACCACGCTCGAAAATATCAAGTCTCGTTACTCCATCAACCAAAGCATGAACATCCATAGTCCGGTTGCCTTTCCTCTATTGGAATTAAATGTTGAACCTCCAAATCATGCACTGAGAAATCCTCATTTCAAGTCATTCACTACCTCGACACATAAACAATCACCCTACCATTACACCAACACCGTGCGATAACAACGCATGAACATCATAACAATCTAAGCATAGCCTCAAAACCATCGGAAATATAGATACTAAGCTGAAACAACAGAACATCCTTCCATAAAGAGACGATAATAGCCTGTTCGAATACGCAGGGAAAATCATCCGACACCATGTGTGCAGTACCACTACAACTCCTCGATGCCCAAGTGATAACAAGCGCTCTATGTCGCGTACGATTAAGTAGGAAGAAAATGAAGGCATAAGACTCAAAAAATCAAATCGCACGATGAGGAATCAAGAAAGAAATTCTCTTAACAACCCTGTAGCCTCTCGAAGATAAGTACAGACGTCTCTGTACCGATCCGCAAGACTCTACTAGACTTGCTCATGACTCGTGAGACCTAAGTGAACCTAACGCTCTGATACCAAGCTGTCACGACCCAAAATCCACTATAGGTCGTGATGGTGCCTAACGCCGCCGTCAGGAAATCCAACGGTGATCGATCAACTTAATTACTCATTTTGATTACTTTAAAATCATAATTCCCATTAAAAAGTAGTGTAAAATCTAGCACTCATAGAAAACCCGTGATTTTATTTTCCAATTTATGTATAAGGTATAAATTACAAGGTAAAATGATGATAACTACGCAAACTACAATAATGAACACCCAGTAGGTACTCCCAAAACCCGGTGTCACAAGTGCATGAGCATCAACTAGAAAAATATAATAAAAATACAACATTTGTTTGGAATACAAGTTAGATAGGAGAAAATAAATAACTCTGATGGAGACTCTGTATGCTGCGGATCATAACATGGAATGTAACTCACGGTAAATTCCCCGCAATAGTTGTGCCTTTGCACCCAAAAGACCACTAGACATATATGTACCTGCACAATAAGTGCAGTAAGTGCAACATGAGTACGTAAATCAATGCGTACCTAGTAAGTATCTTGCCTAACCTCGGAGAAGTAGTGACGAGGGGTCGACATCGATACTTACTAGTGGTCCAATAAATCAAATACAGTAGGAAGTAAACAAATGTGAGGCAGAGTAAATAAACGAAATAAACAAGCATAAATACGTGGTACAAATCCTCCTCTCAACAATAAACTCAAGATCTCAGTTAGCAGTTACCTCCTCAACCGGAGTATATGTATAAAAGGGACCTCACCAGACATGCCATCACAGTTCAAATCAGGAAAACTCATAGATACACTGGCTTCTTGTCAAATATTACACACAATTCCATAAGAGTATTTTATAGAAATGTCGAGGCGTACGACCCGATCTTATCATAATGTGCGCACTGCCGAGGGTCGAATGACACGAACCATAGATACATCTGTTACATTGCCGAGGCGAACGGCCCGCTCCCATGAGAGAGTGATACATAATCCTGCCGAGATGAACGGCCCGCTCCCATGAGAGTGTGATAGATAATCTTGCCGAGGCCAATGGCCCGATCCTATCATAATGTGCGCACTGCCGAGGGTCTAACATCACGAACCATAGATGCATCTATTATACTGCCGAGGCGAATAACCCGCTCCCATGAGAGTGTGATACATAATCCTTTCGAGGCAAACTATCTGATCCCATCATAATGTGCACACTACCGAGGGTCGAACGACCCGAACCGTAGATGCATCTATTATACTGCTGAGGCGAATGACCTGATCCCATTAGAATAAGAAGCTTTAACGGGTCCTTGACCCCATTCACGAATAAACGTGTGAGTTACGAACTTTAAGGAAGCTTTTCGATGAAAACGCACAATGCGAAAGAAATTCGTAAGGGGAGCACAATTATTCCGCGGCTAAATCAAGTAGCGCATCAAATCTCTACAATAGCAAGTCTAACACCCTACGCAAGTCTAGTCTCAAGTCGTAACGTAAAATAAGGGAATTAAACGAGCAAATATAACTCCAATAGTACAATTATAGCATGGCATGAACTTAAGCCTACCCGAACATAACATGAATCTAGCTACGTACGGACTCTCGTCACCTCGTGCGTACGTAGCCTCAGCAACAAGTAGCACATAACAAATACATCACCTAGGGGTAGCTTCCCCCTCACAAGGTTAGATAGGAGGCTTACCTCTCTCCGAAGTTCCATAACTGGCTCCAACATCTCTTTAACACCTCAAACCGATGGCCATCATTCCAAAACTAGTCAAACAATATGCAAACTAATCAAAATATACCCCAATACGTATAATTTAACAATTTATAATGATCCCCAACTCCGCTAAAAAAGACAACAAAGTCAACCCTCAAGCCCATGTGCCCGGATTCTGAAAATGTTTGAAGATAAACTTTACCCATAACATTACCAACTCAAATATCTAATTTATTCTTAATTCCATTTCCAAAATCATGGTCAAAATAAAAAATTATCAATTTTAGAATTCCTACTAAAATCCCATAATTTTTCCTAAAGTTTCCTCCTTAAATCCACATATAAACCATACATTTAGCTCACAACAAGTGGGAAATTACTTATCTTGTGTTGCATGATGAAAACCCCTAAAAAGTTGCCCAAAAACCGAGCTCCAAAATCCCAATCGAAAATAACAAAATGACCAAGTTCGATACCTTATGTTCTGTTCAGCTTCGCTTCTGCGAACAGAATCTTCACATCTGCGACGTCGCTTCTGCGACCAAAAATGCGCGTCTACGAAGTCCACTGGTCAGCAGCCCTATCGCACCTGCGGACTCCTTCCCGCTTCTGCGCAACCGCAGGTGTGGAGCCATAGTCACCTCTGCGCTCCAGCTCGCTTATGCGACCACTTTGTCATTTCTGCGAGGCTGCAGAAGCGTTCCGTTTTCGGTTTCTACGAAACCTTACCCAGCCAGCCTTCCTCGCTTCTGCGAGGTCGTTTTTGCGATAAAGCTTCCGCAGAAGCGGTTGCACAAGCAACCTGTTTTTCCAGTTTTTCCTTAAGTCCAAAATTCGTTCCGTTAACCATCCAGAATCCACCCGAGGCCCCCGAAACCTTGACCAAATATACCAACGCGTCCCAAAACAAATTACGAACTTAGTCGAGGCCTAAAATCACGCCAAACAACATCGAAACTATGAATCGGCGATTGATATCCTTCTTTAAACTTTCAAACTTCCAAACATAGACGAACAAGTCTGAACCATATCAAAACATTCCGGAATAATGCCAAACTTTGCGTGCAAGTCACAAATCTCAATAAGAAACTATTTGAAGGCTCGAAACGTTAAACGAAAATTGATAACACCAAAGTCGACTTCAAATCAAACTTAAGAAATTCTTAAACTTTCAAAATGTTAGTTTTCCATAATAAGCGCTGAAATGTTACCGGGCCACCCGATACTCAATCCGAACATATGCCCAAGTCCGAAATCATCATATGAACCTATTGGAATCTTCAAATCTCAATTCCGAGGTCGTTTACTCAAAAGGCAAGCCTTAGTCAATTCTTCCAACTTAAAGCTTCCAGAATTAGAAATTTCTCTCCAAATCAACTCCGAACTTCCCGAAATTCATTTCCGACCACACGTACAAGTCATAATACCTGAAGTGAAGCTACTCAAAGCCTCAAACCGACAAACGATGTGCTAGAGCTCAAAACGAATGGTCGGGTCGTTACACCCCATTTAACTTGTACGCACTTTTTTTTTTAAAAGTTTAACTGATACCCAATATTTAGCTAACTTCAGATACTGCTTTGTTCTCTATTGTTGCTTCTTATCCGTTGATGCTTCCTCTCTGCCTGCTTCTTTGTCGCTGCTTCTTCTCTGGCATTGCTTTTTTTCTTCCTTTTCTTAGAACTGAGATTCAAACTTTGAGTTAGTACTTGTAGACTGTAGTGGAGAAATTGTAAGCCACCATTGTTGAACCTAGAGAAAGCTTGCTCGATAATGACCTCGCTGAAACCGATAAAATAACCTCTTGAGAGATAGAGGAACTTCATATTCAATTCTGATGTTGCATTGAAGAGATAGAAGAACTTCAGATCCCGATTCTGAAGTTGCATTGAAGATATAAAAGAACTTCAGATCTGATTATAAAGTTGCATTGAAGATATAAACGAACTTCAGATCTGGTTATAAAGTTGTATTGAGGAGATATATAATAGCTTCAAATCTGATTCCGAAATCCTAAATTTATAACTTCAAATGCGAATTCGGAAGTGATCAGATGCTAATTTTGAAGTGTGTTTCAAAGTGGGTAAAGTTTTGCATAAATTTATGCAATGTGGGTATGACTTCAATGGTGGCCCCAAAATCAGGTATGTGTATACTTCCCCCAAATAAAACTCGTCATGGACGTGCGTTGCAGCACACCTGGGGCCTAGGGCGCGCAGAGACTCCGGTGAGTTTGCCTTCACTGCACTCTGAAGCTACACTCTTTGTCAGATATTGCATTGGCGCGCAACACTCAGCACTCTCCAGTGCTTGTTTTTCCTAATCACAAGCCTTTAAATGTGGTATTCTTTGCATGAATCCTCCGAGTGATTCTCCAAACATCTTCTAGCCAAATATTGAAGATCATGCATTCGTTGGACACTTTTGGACTTGAAGCGTCTCAATGGTCCACTAGATAATTGAAGATTATCCACAATGTTCTCCGCTTTGCTCAGACTATCCATGATCATATCATAATTGAATGCAACATGTTGGCTTGTTGATGAGTATGAATAGAGATGACAAAACACAACACTCTTAACAAAAAATACAGACCAATCAACTCATCATTAAAAGATGGCACATTATAACTCAATTATTACAGTGGTTTCTTGTAAACTGCCATAATTCTGAGACGTATATAATATAAAACCCTTCATCAAATGACAGCCAGCCGCAGCCAGAAAGTAAAGTTATTACATTTGAATATTTGATAAGCAGAATGATTAGCTTCGTGGATAAGATAAAAACTAATCTTTCAGCAGTAAGTATTTTAAATAGAAACCGTTATAAAACTGCAACGTTTCTTTCTCTCTCTGTATGATAATGCTCTCAATTTACGAAGACAGAAATCCAGCTAGCACTGCCATCTCTTGAGCTTTCAACTTTATCATTTTGGGATATCAATCCTCAGATCGAGCCCAAGGTCCATTCCGTTGTATGCAATGGGAGAATACATCCATAGATCATCAGAGCTCAAAAGCTGCTTGCAGATGCCCCAACAAAAAAGCACGACATTAAGATCCATCACTTGATTCCAAAGTGAGAAGTAATTAGTCTTAGTACCTTTAGTTGATTTGCTAGCTACGCCATCATATAACGAGTTTATTTTGTGCATTGACAATGCAAAATTTTTAAAAACCTATCAGGTCAAGGTGACGTATACAAGTAACTGTTTCTAGCAAATCTAATTTGGTAAAATAAAAAGTAAAGTAAATGACCTTCTATATACTTGCTAAAAATCTTTAGATAGTCCGCATATATAAGTTAAATAATCCCACCAATATTTTATAGGTTAGTTTTCTGCCACCACCTCACTAAGTTATTTCTTTATTACCACTCTTGTCCACACAAAATGATAAGATTTTCAAGCTATACTTGCCGTTCTCTCTTTCTTTTGCTATCTCCGTGTGCCATGCTCATGCAATAGTTTCATCTTGTTTAAGCCTAATGCATTTTAACACTTAGCAAAGGGAAAATAAATCTTGCCTTGATTTGGAGTTGCAAAAATTTGACATACTGGACAGCCTCTTCAAGCATGGTGCTAATATCAACCTGTCATCAAATATTTTGCTTTTTTAGGTGCCATTCTCTCAGCAGATAACATGGTCACTAATATATGCAGTTTCACCTACGTTCACTTACCTTCGTTCCATTAGGGATGAGAGTCTGCAAGGTCCTCAATCTCTCATTAATTCTCTCTCTTCTTTTCTGTAGAAGGAAAAGAAAGAATCCTTTAGACATATATATACTAGCAGATCTGGAGATCAAACAACGTAACTGACCGTATGCTACTCTGCTAACAATACTCCTTTCATTTTATTTTAAGAGAGTTTGACTGCACACGGAGTCTAAGGAAAAAGAAAGACTTTATAACAAGCCCAAAGTACCCTTAGAAGTAAGAACATATGGGTTTAAACATGTCACACCATTCTTGTGGAGCATGTCATTTAAGCTACTAAAATAAAAAGAAAGTTCAAAAAGTTTCAAATATATAAAGGTGTGCTTTTTAAGAAGTTCAAAATGGAAGGAGTGTCATATAAACTGAACTGAGGAAAGGCAGATAGATACCCTTGCATACAAGCTCTGGGGGTCAGTTGCTGAACCCCTGCTGGCTCTGGTTTTCCGGGTTAACATGTGAGAAACATTAGATTCATCTTCTGAGCAGCAACTGATCGTAGAGTTCTGCCTCTGAAGCACAACCTTATTTTTCCCATCCATCTCACCACTCTTTAGATCCTTCTCCAGCTTTGCGCTTCTCTTGTTCTTCGGGACCTATGTCATAGAATCATGAGACAGGAACTACAAGATGAAGCACCATATCTACCATTCTGAAATAGGTTGACAATTATGTTCTATTAAATCAGATAGAAAGGTTTCAAAGTTCATGAATGATACTTACATGCCCAAGCCCATGCAGCCGTGATCTTTTCTTAGAGCTTTCTGATGGACTATCCATTTTGTCTTCCGAAAATTGTTCATAATCTGTTCTTCCTAGCTGCAAGCCTTTTCCATTGAGAGCCGCTTCAGGCAAGTTTTCATCAAACTCCATGCTGTCATTGCTCACATCTTGGTTAAGGAAGTCATCAGCTTCACTTGGATTATTAGTATCCACCAGACCATGTTCCATTGTTATTGAACTATCATTTCTCATCAAGATAGGCCGAGAATGACTTGAATAGTAATTTTCATGACTCGGAGGGGAAAAAAGAAGGCTACTACCATCAGTATACATACTATTGTTAGTGTCATTTGAAGAATACACAGAAACTTCTCTTGCTCCTCCCATGTTCATGTTTGATTCATGACCAGTCCAATATGCGGGGGAGACTCCAAAGTTAGAACTACATGGTAGTTCGTTTGGAAGTGAACAGTTACCAAGTAACTGTGCCATAAAATCAGCCTCGTCAGCTAAACACATTCCGCTGAAGGAGCTCCATTCCCCTGATATTGACGCCACAGGCTCCATACTGTTATTACAACTAGAGCCTGAAG
Source organism: Nicotiana tomentosiformis (assembly GCF_000390325.3). Taxonomy (NCBI): domain Eukaryota; kingdom Viridiplantae; phylum Streptophyta; class Magnoliopsida; order Solanales; family Solanaceae; genus Nicotiana; species Nicotiana tomentosiformis. Next base: position 71,831,904 of record NC_090822.1, on the reverse strand, counting down.
GAAATACTGCTATATGAAGGAGTTGTGCTATTTAACTGCTTTATAATGGGGAAGCTCAATTTCTTGGAAAAAGTAGGAGATAGAGGCGCATATTTATACCAGAACAAATAAAAGGGAATGTCAGGATGGATTGACTTTGGTTGGTATATCAATATATAAATCCTAGGACTCAGCAACCAAGAATATTTAATAAGCAGAATATGCCCCAACCTTTTAAAATAGTACTAGTAATATTTTTTTGTGGAAAATGGGCCAAGTACAACTAAGATAGACTTGGTTAAACTTCAACCAGTTAAGGACAAAATGATGCAACCCTTCAGAGGGTGTATAGAAACACTAGATCTAATTAATTAGGTAAACCCTGGCTCACAATGACTAGAGTTTATATACCAATCATTGGGAAAAGGATTAAGTATTATCAGTACTATCAACTGTCCAAACGTATAATTAGGAAAAGGTGGAAGTGATATGGGAAAGGAGATTGAGCATCTTACCTGGAGAACGTGGGGGTCTTTTTCAATACATTAAAAAGCAATGTAAAATAAAACAAATTAAAAATAGCATATACCTGGGAAATATATCAATCATGGTCGTGAGTTTGACAATCTAAAAAGAAAAAGTGTTCAAATTTACTCTTCACTAATTAACAGTTAGATTTGAAGCAGGGGCAGATCCAGGATTTAAACCCTATGGGTTCAATTTTTAAAAATTTTAGTATTGAACCCATTATATTTTTAAAGTTATGGGTTCATGTCTACTATTTTTGTAATTTTAATAATTTTTTACATATAAATTTTTACTCCGTATCAAAAGTTATGTGTTCAATTGAACTCGCTGAGTATATGCTACATCCGCCCCTGATTAGAAGTTGTCACAAATATTACACTTGCCATTACCCAAAATATCATCCCTAAGCTTGCAAAGGCCATAAGAAGCCAGTTCAGGATCCCTCTACTTAGGCATTAACACAGACAATTCTCAACACCGGCGCACTACCAACCCGATTGGAGAAAAATGGACTTGCCGTTGCCGGAGCTCCATTACATGGACAGATTTTTAAGATAAAATAATGAAATGAATACCAGTGTGTCCAGCGGTCATTGGGTGGCAGAGAGAGCTCAGTCGGAACTGGATCGGGCGATTTTTCTGGCTCCAGTTCGCCAGTCCGGTTGGTATCTTTGAGCATTATGCCGCCGGTGAACAAAGCAAAGCTCAAGACCCTAATTTTCAAAGGTTATTAGAAAGGATGCTACGATAATTTCTCTATATCTTTGAGCATTTCGCCGTCGGTCTGTGTCGTGGCAATTATTCGAAGAAATTGATTAGTTTAATAGCTATGGTAATTTCTGTGTATGCCGTTATCCTTTACTCCAACCTTTACCTTAACCCTAATTTTCAAATGCAAAATTACAACAGGTAAATTGGATGAACATGAGAGGATAAATGGGTAAAATGAGTTTTATAGCATGTTTCATACGTGGAGGCAATTATCAGCTTCAGCGTGAATACAGTAATTAGCAATTTGGAGCCCCATTATTAAAAGGAAAAAGAAATTAGTTGAAGGACAAATTTGAACATTTTCATCTTGCCAAGAGTAATATAATAGTTGATATTCCCGCTACACCCAGTTTTAAGCCTTATTTATTTTTTTAAGATTAAGACATGTTGTGAATACACATCTAAATATCAAGATGTATATAAAAGATTAAGATATTTGAATTTGAATACACATTTGAATATTAAGATGTGTCTTAAGATCTACTTGAAGCCTCTAGTTAAGGATGGAGAGATCCTAGCCATCTCACCATAATCTTAGTGGTGAATCATACTCAAATATCTCTCAAAATTATAGTGAAAGTTAACTCTATCATGTTTGTCAACACATTAAAGTTTTTGTACGTTTTAAACCAAAACTTCGTTATCTATGTATAGACCAAAGTATATAAATTCCATTTTAGTCGAGACCTTCATGATCGTGACATTGTGATATTTCCCCTTATACAATTGTTAATATTTTCATGATTGATTCTCACGCTTTGACATATCTCAATTGATTTTGATTCATCATGAGCTTACAAATTCTTCTAATCCTTGGAAGGAAAAAAACCAATTAACTTATAATAATAATAATAGTAACTTCTCAAGCTAAACTTACATGTACATGACATCCACCTACATTTGCCACAACTTTTCAATCCGATCATACATTTGTGATCTAGAGTTCAACAGGAATTTACTCTTTCCAATCAAACGTTGGAAAACTCATCAACACAATCAATTTGAAGAATAAGCAACAGGATATAACTTTGTGTGTGTTATTTGACTTGACAAAGTTTATTCATGTTCCTCCCACGAACAGTCTCTAAGTAGGGGGGCGATCAAGTATATACGCTCGGATATTCCGACATTATTCTTTCTCTAAATAGAAAATGTATATCCTTTCTTAAACAAGGTAATAAAATATTAGAAAAATGAGTGTGTTCGTTGCACAAACAATAATTAAGTCCTTGGATTATAAAATTCAAAGTCTGACATAATTCATTTATATTAAGCTGAAAACCAGAATACCAATACCCCCCCCAAAAAAAATACTTGAGCTTATAGACCAACTCTAGAAGAAGAAAAAAAAACTAACCAGAAGATGCTAATGTTGTCTAAATCTACGAAACGAAAGTAAATCAACTAAGACTGCTAGGGGAAATTCCATTCTAGATTTGTGACCTCTGCTCTGATAGTTTGAGTTCTGTGTTTGTGCTGACATAGACAAAGCACCCTCCCTTCCACGCGAAAATAAAGTTCTTCAACGAATTATATTCTGAAATAGTAATTAGTGCTATATTTGCAGGATTTAGACATTTCATTATTGTTCGCAAAATGACGCTTTATCCACCCATTAATTTATTTTTTATCTATATTAAATATGGGTCAAATAGTATATTTTATCCATTTTTGTGTTATCCCCGCCAGTTTGCCACCCCTACCCCTAAGTACAACCTTTCTAATTACATGCCCTCACATTATGGCCCCTCATAATCAGGAAAGAATCGAACATAGAATTAAGAATATATATGCCCTTTTTGTTTTAACCTCCATTTTCTGTTTTGATCCCAGAACATTTGCAGCTCAATGTTGAAGTTTTGTAATTGCATATTGTCCGAATGATAACTACGAATTGCATATTTTCTTATTCTTTTTTTGAGAACACAGCTAAATGATTTTTACAATATTTCCTTATCTTATGGATCCTCTTTGCCAGCATGCAAGTCACGATATATTGATCTACTTTGTGAATGTAGTGTATAAAATTGGTTTGAGATAATCGGAACACTGAACACACTACATAATCGGAACACTGAACACAAGCCATAAACTTTTGAACCAATAACCTTCTGAACCCACAAATTCTATAAACTTCTGAACCGCTAAACTTTCGAACCCGTAAACTCTATAATTTCTAAACTCGCAAACTTACAAACACATAAACCTCCGAACTCATAACTTGAGAACTCGTAAAATTTCGAACCTGTAAAATGAAAAATGAAAAAACTAGAACTGAAAATATAAAAAAAAATTGCCGCGGGAAGGGTTGAGGAAAAACGGAAAAAACAAAAATAAAAATATTTTAAAAAAAATAAAAGTAAAAAAATAATAATTTGTTTTGCGGGGGGCACCGGGAGTCTGGGGCGCCGGAAAATGTTTTCCGTCGTACCAAACACACCCTAGAAGTCAAACATTTTAGACCTTGTTGTCTGGTATAATGGTGATTTATTCATCTAATAGCTTATAATGTAGGATCGTAGTGTTGTTGTTGTTATTGATTTTACTCTTGCTTGTGTACATAATAATGAAAAGAATAAGTTTGTGAATCTTCATCTTAGCTTGGACCTCATTGCGTGCAACTTTTTTGCTTTTTGATGAGTATCAGACAGATCACAATAATTTTCACAAATAATATATAGAATCGATCAGCTCATCATTAAAAATAACAAACTATAAATCAATTAATTACAGTGATTTCTTGTAAACTGTCAGAGTTCAGAGTTGTATACAAAATAATCGACATAACGAGAAATTGGTAAAACTCTTCAGCAGGTTGAGTTCCAGAAAGGAACTTATTACATTTGAATAATTGATCAACAGAATGGTTAGTTGTCGTGGATAAGATAATAACCGGTCTAAAAAGCAGTAAGTATTAATTATAGGCACCATTACAAAATTGCAATGTTTCTTCATGCCCTATATGATAACGCTCTCAATCTTCATCATTTTGGAATGCCAATCCTCAGATCGAGCCCAAGGTCCATTCCGTTGTACGCAATGGGAGCATACATCCATAGATCATCAGAGCTCAAAAGCTGCAGATACCCAAACAAAAGGCACGGCATTAAGATCTATCTCTTGATCTCAATGTGAGAAGCACATCGATCTCAATGAAAGAAGCCAGCTATGCCATTATTTAACAGCGAGTTTAACTTCTGTCTATAATAAGTCTAATTTGGTAATCTAAAAAATAAAGTAAATAACATCATATAACCAGTTGCTCAACAGCGTTGGCCCATGGGTGGGCTAACTGAATCCCATAAGTTTTTCATATATATATATATGTGTGTGTGCATGTCTTGATTGTTGGAACTTCATTAAAGATGAAAAGCTTCTAGCATCGTGTGAAGGGGGTTCTAAAATGTTTTAGGTCTATTGTTTGACTCTTAACGGTGACTTTTTAGCATTCTTTGAAGCCTCTTATGTGTGTGTATACATATAATTAAGCTAAATAATCAAGTATTCTATACATTGGTTTAATTTATTCCCACCCTCACTAAGTTATTTCTTTAATACCACTCATGTCCACATAAAATGATGAGACTTTCACACTATAGTTGCTTTTCTCTCTTTCTTTGGCTATCTCCGCTCGAACAAGCTAGTGTATGTTCACATTAGATCAGTATTTCATCTTGTTTAATTCCTAATGCATTGTAATAATTAATTTGTGAAGGGAAAATAAATCTTACCTTGATTTGGAGTTGCAAAAATTTGACATAGAGGACAGCCTCTTCAAGCATAGTACTAATGTCAACCTGTCATCAAATATTTTGCTTTTTTAGGTGCCCATTCTCTCAGCAGATAACATGATCACTAATACAGTTTCACTGACATTCACTTACCTTAGTTCCGTTAGGGATGAGACTCTGCAAGGTCTTCAATTTCTCATTAATTCTCTCTCTTCTTTTCTGTAAGAATTAGGGAAAGAAAGATTCTTAGATATGCTAGCAGATCTAGAAATGACGCAACTGACTGCACACCTATCTAATACAAATACTCCCTCCATTTAACTCTAGAGATGGAGTCTGTGAAAAAAGAAAGACTTTATAACTTACCCTCTTAGAACTTGGTCTTAATTATGTCATAACATTCTTATGGATATAATTGCATGTCATTTACGGTAAATTAAAAACTTTAAACTTAAAATATTTCAAAATATATAAATTTATCCTTTTCTAAACGGGGAGTGCCACATAAACTGGAATATCGGAAGTCATAGGCAGTTACATACCCTGGCGTACAAGCTCTGGGGGTCAGTTGCTGAACCCCTGCTGGCTCTGGTTTTTCGGGTCAATTCATGAGAAACATTAACAGAATCATCTTCTGAGCAGCAACTGATCATAGAGTTCTGCCTCTGAAGCACTACCTTGTTTATCCCACCCTTCTCAAGCTTTGCGCTTCTCTTGTTCTTCGGGACCTACAACAGAAAAGTGAGATCATGAGGGAACCACAAAAACGTAGATAGGTCTCAAAGTTCAACGACACTTACATGCCCAGGCCCATGCAACCGGCATCTTTTCTTGGAGCTCTCTGATGAACTATCCATTTTATCTTCAGGAAATTGTTCATAATTATCTCTTCTTCCAAGCTGCAAACCATTTCCAATATCAAGAACAGCTTCAGGCATGTTTTCATTGTACTCCATGCTGTCATTGCTCACATCTCGGTTAAGGAAATCATCCGCTTCAATTGGATTGATTTGACCTTCTACAACACCATATTCCGTTGTTATTGAACTATCATTTCTCATCAAGATAGGCCGAGAATGACTTGAGTAGTAACTTTCATGACTCCGAGGAGGAAAACAAGAACCACTATACACACTATTGTTAGTGTCATTTGAAGAATAAAATGGAACTTCTCCCATGTTCATGGTTGATTCATGACCAGTCCAATAAGTGGAGGAGACTCCAAAGTTAGAACTACATGGTAGTTCATTTGGAAGTGAACAATTACCAAGTAACTGTGCCATAAAATCAGCCTCCTCAATTAAACACATTCCACTGAAGGAGCTCCATTCCCCTGATATTGACGCCACAGGCTCCATACTGTTATTACAACTAGAGCCTGAGGGAAATGGAGGAGTTCTGCTATATGAAGGAGTTGTGCTATTTAACTGCTTTATAATGGAGAAGCTCAATATGTGGGAGATAGAGGCACATATATTTATACCAATACAAATACACGGGAATGATAGGATGGATTGACTTTGGTTGGTATATCAATATAAAATATTCAAGGACTCAGCAACCAAGAATATTTAATAAGCAGAATATGCCCCGTACCTCTTTTTAAATAGTAGTAATTAATATTTTTTGTCCAAAATGGGCCAAGTACAACTAAGACAGACTTTGTTCAACCAGTTATGACCTAAACGATGCAACCCTTCATGGGGTATATAAAAACACAACATCTGATTAGGAAACTCTGAGAATGACTAGAGTATATATATCTATCAATCATTAAGAAAATGATTTAAGTATTACTCAGTTACTATCAATTGTCGAAACTTATCATTAGGAAAAGGTGGAAGTGAAATCGAAGAATCATACCTTGGAGAACGTGGGGGTCTTTTTCAGTACATTAAAGACCAATATAAAATAAAACCAACGAAATATCATACACATCATGGTGGTCTGTTGACATTTACTCTTCAAGTATTAAATAATGCTTAACTTTATCCTCTGTTAAAGTTGTAACAAATGTCGTTACTCAGAGGGTGGCATCTTATAATCTGCTGAAAAGGGACTGGGCATAGAACCAGATCCCTCATAGCTAAACTTTAAATAAAAGATTGGATTTGATAGAGGGACTCCCTCGATTTACAATTAAATATACAATAGTATGCAGTTATCTTTTACTCCAACCCTAACCTTAACCCTAATTTTCAACTGCAAATCAGCATGGAAAAATTAACCCGGGTTTTAAATTGTAAATCAGAATGGATAGAATGGAGGAAGAAGAGGAAAGGAGGAAATGAAGAAGGGGGAAGGAAAGCGTAAATTAGATGCAAAGAAGGTAAATACTTGCTTGTACCCTGTTTACATCAAATCAACAAATTTAATTTTAACAATTAATTTAATCTTATCGATTAAAAATAAATATCAATTAATCATTACAAAATGATATATATATCTATACACGTGCGTTGCACGTAAATAATGACACGTAATGATTTAAATATTTATTTATATGAACAGAAAAATTTAATTAATAAGAAAAATTTTATGTATAATAATACAACAATCATCTAAATGCCGAAAATTATTATTACATTAGCATAATACATGAATTTAAAATAAAAAGACATCACCAAAACTAACACAAATGATCAATTTTGTCATGTTAGTTAGATAATTATATATTATAGTTAAAAAGTATTTAATGTGGTAATATCTTAACAAACACTTCTTTGTGGACAATATTTTTGTGTGTATGTTTCCTCTCAATGCATTGGTTGCTCTGCCTTAACCAGAACTCTTGTTGTCGATCTTGATATCCCTCTTGAAAGTGCAACATACAGTTGTTCGTGCAAAAAAACATATTGCGGTAAATATAGTCCAATATTTAGGATGTTTGTCCTTGTGCGTTATTTATTATATTTGCAAGACATAAACATACTAAAAATTATTTTCACACAAATTTAAAAGGATATTCCTTAGTTTCGGAAGACGAAAGTTGAATCCAAGGATAATAATATACTTAGAAGCACATTGACCAGTATCATAATTTTGCATATGTGACATTATTGTCAAAACTTCTATATACCATTTGTGTGTTATTACATAAGCTATTCGGTGTGTTTACGTTTTTCAGTTGCATGATGGACATATTTTTCTTCAAAATCAACCTATATACAATGGAAGATCAACTTAGTCTATTATATATACGGTGACATTAACATACAGAAGAAATAATAAACTTGACAACAAACATGTATGGTAGAAGGTCGTTTGGTATTAAATTATTTAAATATTCTTCTTGGTAGTAATTATTGGTATCATTTTCTGCTGAGTCAAAAACATAAAAATATTTTATTTTTACTATAAAATTTTGCAATCAACCTTTTATCTAGTTGATCAACATATTCATTTCTGCTAGCTAATTAAGATGTCTTTTTAATTCTATCATGCGATTTGCACAAATTACGTTTTAATCTAATGATAAAAATATTTCTCTTATTAAATGCACTACTATTACCATTAGGATTTATAACCAAGTATTCAGGAAGAACCAAATCATCTTTTATTGGATGCTCTTATTCGTTTCCGGCACGAATCAGGAAGACACTGAATACTAGATCTGTTCTTACTTTATATTTCTTGTCAGTTGAATCCTTTTCATTTGAGGCTAGAAGTATAACTTTGGCAGGCTAGCTTTTACAATCTCTGCTTTTGTCGATTTTAGAACTACTGGTTGTACTTGACATAAATTACCTCCCAAACCATTAATATTTCACCAAACGGTTCATTAATATCCAATATTTATCTAGAACTCCGTTTGACACTTAGCCATAAGTGCTTCATCCCATATTATCAATTTTATTTTCCTTATAAATTTAGCATCATTGCTCTGCTTTGATATATTTGTGACGGTTATTTAAGTTATTTGAAGAGGTATATCAAATCTAAAGTGGGTGACCTCACAATAAAATCGTTGTTGGTACACCACTTGCTATTATTACTAACAGTGTCATGCCTCTTAATATGATATTTGCAAGTAATGCATGACATAGAAATATTATTTTGATTCCGCCAGAGGCATCTACAAAGAATAATCCCATTATAGCAGAGTCGACTTTTTATAATAAAGTCTTGAAAGCTTATTCTTGTTTAGGATTTAGTTTTGACTGTGCTTCCTCAGACACTTATAAAGCATTTTAATTCTTAATAATATATTAACCTTTTTACTTTGTGTTCTAACACTCTTTTTATGGAATATATTTATATACCCTAAGATGTTTTTTTAACTTGAATAAGAATTTTACTCATGTGATGAATTTAAAAAATAATTGAATTGGATTCTCTTGCTAAATAATTAATTAAAAGATTTAATTATTTGATTTAACATAAAAAAAAAATAATTTATTCTATGTTGATTCAAATCTTAATATTAGTTTATCTCTTGTTTTGAATATTTAATTATAATTATAATTTTATCTACCATAAATTTTATTTTTAAAGAGTAAAAGATTGATATGATATTTCACTTTTAGATCTTTATGTCTGTAGAATCATTAGTGGTATTGACTCTTACCAACCATTTTTTTTCTCTTTCTCACATATTTAGTAGCCGTTTGGACATAAGAATTGTAAAATTTGAAAAATGGTGAAAAACAATTTCAAGTGAAAATGGTATTTAAAATTTAGAGTTGTGTTTGGACATAAATTTCAGTTTGGGCTGTTTCTGAAGTTTTGTGAGTGATTTGAGTGAAAATTTTGAAAAACAGCTTTTTGGAGTTTTTTAAATTTTTGAAAATTTTGAAAATGCATGTTCAAGTGAAAATTGAAAATTTTATGAACAAACGCTGATTTCGAAAAAAAGTGAACTTTTTTTGGAAAAAACTTCCATCAAATTTTATGTCCAAACAGGCTTTTATATTCTTAAATATTTTCTTAATTGTCATTTAATAATTGGGTATTTTTTAATATTACACGAAAAATTAATTAAAAAATATTATTTGAGAAGGAAAATAGTTCAAATATAATATAAAAATATATTATCATGGGGGTATGTTTTTCTCAATGTCAACTCTTTATGCAGTCTATTTAATATTACTTTTATTTTTTTGGTATTGGACATTATGGAATGGTAATGTATTGCCAATACGGAGGATTCTGAAGAAATTGATTTTATTAAACCTTCCTACATATTTTTAATAAGAATTTAATAGATAAATTTTATTAATTTTAAAATCTTAAATATTAAAAATTAGCATAGAAGATATTGTAGTCAAAAAAATATGTTATTGCAGTTATGCCATTTCCCTATGAGTTCTTTCGTTTAATATTTTAGGGCTATTTTGATATATTATCATTGTATTTATGCTTTTATAATAATATAGGCTCTCTTTTTTCTAAATGGATTTGTACAATATAATACATTCTCAAATTAAATTAGTAATAGGACATTATAATACGTTTTTAAATTATATTAGTAATAGAAATTTTTAAGAAGTATATCGTAAAAGTAATAGGATTACATGATTAAAGATATTTACTAGTTTAATTTTATATGAATTAGACAGGCGGAAAGTAATTATACTAATAGGATTCCTAAAGGTAATCATGTAGGATTCCTAACGTGTAGTATTATGTCCTAAAACTAATAGGATTATAAGGCTAATATCTAGAATTCCAGTTATGTCCTTTTATTATGAGTTATTATGCTTAATATTATAAGGTTATTTTTGTAAACCGACACTGTATTCATGCTTTTATAATAATAATAATATATATATATATAAGCAAGCTGAAATTTAATAAGTTCTGTTGTACGTTACAAAATTTGTATGAGTTGTTAAGAAGGGAGTCCGAGATAAATTCTTTCTGATATATTAAATGATCGCATAAGAAAGTGACGTGTGGAGTCGAAGGCAGAGGATAGGTGAAACCGAAGGAAATTATTTCGTTTGTTACCGAAAAGAATGATACTCATAAAGATAAAATAAATGTCTGCCACCCGATAGCCCTGCTGTTGTGCCCGAAAGCCCTGCTCTTGGAACTATGTTTTTTTTGCTATTTCGTCTCCATTTCAAGGCTAAGTATTGCATATTTATATAATTCGTCTATTATTTCAGGATCAAATTAATTCACTTGTCTAGAAACCACGTATAAATTCAACTGTACCATTTTAGGGGTAAACAGTTTGGCGCCCATCGTGGGGCCTAGACAGTTGTGTAATTAAGTTAGTCCTTGCCTCTTTTACTAACGTGTTTTGATTATTTGTTCTTAGAAAAAAATCACAGAAAATGCCAAATAATTGTGTTAACAACACACACAATCTTGAGGCCCAAGGAAACCATCCTCAGCACAAGGATTTAGTCAGTGATACCCGCAGTGACGGGAACGATGCCATACCGGTCCACGATAGGCAGTACCTGTGACATGTTCGGGAGGCGACTCCTGATGATGTTGAAGAGGAGCGTATCGTTGAGGCGGTAAGGGTCTTGCAAGAACAACAAGAGGTCATTCTAGGCCATGTAACACGTCGGGATAATGTTATGATAGAACTAAAGCACTCATTATCAGGTGCTTCCAATAATGCGAACGGACGAGGTCCAGTCCCTCCCGGTGCTCCCGCAAATCAAACAATGTAGAGGGTCGACAACAACACCCCGAGGAGCGAGGTCGGCTTAGATGGGGCAGGGGGAGCGGATCCGGCCACAACAACGAGAGCGATCCTTTCAAAAATGAACTCATACAGTTTATGAGTGAAGTGAATGCCCACATGGACCAAATCCCCGGTGCAACACCGGTGTTGAAAGGATCAGACTCAAAGAAGTACACTTAATTGTCGTACAAACCGAGCGCGACACCAGAATTGATCCCGAAGCGATTTAAAATACTCGACGTGCCGAAATGTGATGGGACTTCGGACCCTCATGAGCATATTACCACCTATACGACGGCGGGGAAGGGGAACAATTTAGTCCCCCATGAGATCGAATCAGTTTTGCTGAAAAAATTCGGAGAGACTCTCACGAGGATGTTGCCCGAGCATTCCATAGATTCCTTTGAGATGCTCGTGGATTTTTTTGTTAAGGCCCATGCCAGGGCCAGAAAGGTACAGCCTTAGAAGCAGACATATTCATAACTGCACAAGGAGAGTCCGAGTTCCTGCACGAATTCGTAACCCGGTTCCAGAAGGAAAGGATGTTGCTCCGGCTGTTCTGGATGAATGGGCGGCTGAAGCATTCACGAACGGTTTGAATAAGAGAAGTTCTTATGCTTTCCGAAAATTGAAGGAATGCTTTCTCGAGTTCCAAGCGACGACTTGGGCGGATGTTCATAACCGGTACGAGTCAAATATAAGGATTGAGGAGGATCAGCTCGGCTTTTCGGCGTCAGCTAAGGGTTGAGAGAAGAATAAAGAGAAATCAAAAGATGATTTTGACACAAATAGACGGTTTTCGAGGGGCCGGTTGTTTCCTTATGAACGGGCCGAACGACGGGGCAGAGGTTTCCGGTCAGCAGAAAGGTTCATTAGCGATAGAAGAATTGATCGCTACTGAAACAACAGATCATTACAGGACAAGGAAACGTCTGGTTCTCGAGATCTTTCCTACCTAAAACTATCAGAATACAAATTCAACGTCCGTGTAATAGAGTTGGCATCGACTATGAGGAACATCAAATAAGCACGGTTCCCGAAGCCGATAAGATCCAATCCCAGCCAAAGGTACCCTAATTTGTGGTGCGAATACCACGGGACGAACGACTACCGGACTGGGGACTGACTGCCAACATCTGCGTGAAGAGGTGGCGACACTACTGAAAAATGGCCATCTCGGGGAATTGTTAAGTGACCGGGCCAAAAATAATTACGGTCGCAACCGTGATAACACGGAGCCCTCAAAACCAGGAGAAGATCCCCCGCGTCAGACGGTCAACATGAATTTTGGGGGGAACGAGATTAATGGGGTTACCTTCTCGGCAACAAAAAAGACGAAGGTATCAGTAACCCACAGCAAGAGGCTTCGGGAAATCGCTGAAGACGACATCACTTTCACGGAGGAAGATGCAAACGGATTGTTGCTACCGCACAACGACGCATTAATAATTTCTTTAAATGTATTAGATTTTAAAATCAAATATGTTCTGGTGAATCCAGGGAATTTGGCAAATATTATACAATTGAGGGTATTAGAACAAGACAAACTTACCGGAAGCATCATTCTAGCCACAAAACTCCTCACCGCGTTCAACCTTGCAAGCGTGACAACCCGAGGAGAGATCCTGCTACCCACAAATAATGAAGGGGTGATGAAGACGACCCTTTTTAAGGTTGTGGATGGTGATATGGGCTACAACATTATCCTGGGAAGACCGTGGTTGCACGAGATGAAAACTGTACCATCGACATACCATCATTTGCTGAAATTTCCAACTCTTGAGGGGATTAAACAGATTAAAGGCGATCAACCGGACGCAAGGGAGATGAATGAGATTTCGGTCTCCAGTAGCAAAGGGAAGAAACATGCGGAATAGCAATTATAGGAACCGGAGCCTGCTCCCGAATCAAGTGAAGTCAACCAGGGGGAAGATGCGTCGGAATCTTATCACGTGCCAAGATATTTCTAGGTACCAGAAGAGACGGACACAACAAAGTCCACAATGGAAGAGCTTGAGCAAGTCACATTGTTTGAAAAGTTCTTTGAGAGGAAATTCCACTTGGGGGCAGGACTGCACCCCGAGCTCAGGTCTGGATTTATTGAATTTCTTAAATTTATTGCCGATTGTTTTGCGTGGTCGCATGCGGATATGATAGGTACCCTGACGGAAGTGGCCATACACAAGCTAAGCTTGGATCCCAACATCCCTTCGGTAAGACAAAAGAAATGTCCTATTGTCGAGGCCAGAAATAAATTGTCAAAGAAGAGGTAACTCGCCTACTTGATATCGGTTCGATCCGAGAGGTAAAGTATTCGTACTGGCTAGCAAACGTAGTAGTATTTTCTAATAAGAACAATAAATTTTGCATGTGCATAGACTATAAAGACTGGAATAAGGCGTGCCCAAAGGACTCGTTCCCATTGCCAAACAATGATCAAATGAATGATGCAACGACCTGGCAACAGTTAATAAGTTTCCTCGATGCTTATTCCGGGTACAACCAAATTAAGATGAACCCGGAGGATCAGGAAAAAACTTCGTTCATAAAGAATTTCGGCACATATTGCTATAATGTGATGCCCTTCGGGCTAAAGAACGCCGGAGCCACTTATGAGCAGCTCGTAAACAAGATGTTTGAAAAATAGATAGGGAAAACCATGGAAGTTTATATAGGCGATGTGCTTGTTAAGTATTTGAATGCAGGTGATCATCTTAAGCACTTGGAAGAAAATTTTGACATCCTAAAGAAGTATAACATGAAGCTTAACCTCGAGAAGTGCGCATTCGGGGTCAGTTCCGGTAAGCTCTTAGGATTTCTGGTGTCACAAAGGGGAATTGAGGTAAACCCCAATAAAATCAAAGCCATTGAAGACATTCCGGACCAGCTATCAAGCGTAAAAGAGGTTCAAAGGCTCACAGGGAGATTGGCCACTTTGAGCAGGTTCATTTCCCGGTCATCAGAGAAATGCCACAGTTTCTTTGCGCTACTCAAAAAGAAGAACAACTTCGAATGGACCCCGAAATGCCAGCAGGCTTTGAGGGATTTGAAAAGGTACTTGTCTAGATCTCCGTTGCTATCAAAGCCGGAGGAAGGTGAAAAATTATTAATCTACCTAGCAGTCTCGGAGGTAGCGGTAAGCGCCATTTTAGTCCGTGAGGATGAAGGTATGCAATCTCCCATTTATTATGTTAGTAGAATTTTAACTGAAGCAGAAACTCGCTACCCGCATTTGGAGAAGCTTGCCTTAGCTCTCGTAGTCGTCGTTGGGAAGCTAAGGCCTTACTTCCAATGTCACCCGATAGTTGTGGTGACCACCTTTCCCCTACAGAATATCCTTCATAGGCCCGAACTCTCGGGTAGGTTGGCCAAATGGGCCATCAAAATGAGTAAATTTGACATAGAATATAAACCTAGGACTACGATTAAGTCACACATTTTGGCCGATTTTGTGGCTGATTTCAGTCCGAGATTGCTTCCTTTGGCAACCAAAGAAGTAATGATGGTGTCAGAATCGACATCGAGAGATTAGACCCTGTTTACGGATGGAGCGTCCAACGTAAAGGGGTCCGGGCTTGGCATAGTATTAACCACGCCTTCGGGAGAAACCCTAAGGAGGCCATAAGAACGGTCCTTTTGACTAACAATGAATCAGAGTTTGAAGCTTTGATTGAAGGGCCTGAATTGGCCCGGGGACTAGATTCCGAGGTCATAGAAATAAAATGTGACTCCCAGCTGGTGGTAAATCAGGTCTATAGGATCTTCGAAGCCAAAGAGCAGTGCATACAATAATACGTAGTGAATGTTCAGGCTCTGCTTGCTCGATCACGGGAGTGGTCAATTACACACATCTCGAGGGAAGAAAACTCAGAAGCAGACGCATTAGCTAACCTTGGCTCATCAACGGAAATGAAGGGATTAGATTCTGGTATGGTAGTGCAGCTCCTGCACTCGATTCTAGATGTAGATAGCTATTATGAGGTAAACACGACCAATTTGGTCTGGGACTAGAGGAATAAGATCATTGATTATCTCAAGCACAGGAAGTTGCCTGAAGACCCCAAGGCATCCCGGGCGATGCGCGCTAAAGAAACACGATATAGCTTTAGAGGAGGCCAATTGTACAAGAAATCTTCCCAAGGCCCACTGGCTCGATGCTTGGGAGCCTCCGAATCTAATTATATTATGCGAGAAGTCCATGAAAGGATATGTGGAAATCATTTGGGCGCAGACTCCTTAGTACTAAAGTTGGTAAGGGCAGGATACTATTGGCCCTGAATGGAACAAGACTTCAAAGCTTTCGTACAAAAAGGCGATAAGTTTCAACGCTACGCACCACTGGTACATCAACCAGCTGAACCATTACACTCAGTTTTGTCTCCATGGCCATTCATGAAGTGGGGAATGGATATCACCGGACCACTGCCGCCGGCCCCTGGTAAGGTAAGATTTTTTTTGATTTTAACTGACTATTTTTTGAAGTGGGTTAAAGCAGGTCCTTATAAGAAGATTGGCGAACGTGAAGTGGTGGATTTCTTGTGGGAGAATATAATTTTCAAATTTGGAATACCAAATTAGATAGCCTGCGATAACGGGCCACAGTTTATGGACGCAAAGGTCATAAAGTTTCTTGAAGACTTGAAAATCAAAAGTATCACATCTTCGCCCTATCATCCGAGCATAAATGGCATAGCAGAATCAACGAATAAAGTGATTATACAAAACATCAAAAAGAAATTGGAAGCAGCTAAAGGTAAATGGCCCGAGGAACTGCCTGGAGTACTATGGGCATACTGAACAACGGCCAAATCGAGCACAGGAGAGACTCCTTTCTACCTTGTGTACGGAGAAGAAGCCTTCATCCCGATGGAAGTAGGGGAGCCTACCTTGAGATATTTCCAGGCAAATGAAGAGGCAAACAATGAAGCAATGTTAGTCAATTTGGCGCTACTCGATGAGCGCAGGGACTTGGCGCATATAAGGATGGAAGCTCAAAAGCATAGAATTGAAAGATATTATAATCGAAGAGACGACCTCCGTTATTTCAAAGTGGGAGACTTGGTTCTAAGGAAAGTAACTCAAAACACCTAGGAACTCAATGCAACAAAGCTAGGTCCAACATGGGAAGGACTTTACTGGGTTTCAACTATCACTGGGAAAGCTTCATACGAGTTAGAGAATCAAGATGGAAAAGTTTTTCCAAGCAATTGGAACGTGGCACACCTCAAGATATACTATTGCTGATGAACATCACCTGTACTGAATCTATGTACTACACTCTCTTTCCCTTCGTCTAGTTTTTATCCCAATTGGATTTTTCTGGCAAGGTTTTTAATGAGGCAACAACGGAAAGCATACTACGAAGAAGGTTTCCACAGTAGCAATAAGACCTTTTAATAGCAAGGCACACAAGCGAAGAACCACTCCGGAGCGGTTAGATAATCTTTTGCTCGGTAGCAAATTTCCATCGGGAAGTTAAGTTTGCTATCGAGCAAAGGTTACTCGACCGTTCACAAGTGCGAACCACTAGGGGATTGTTAGATAGTCTTTGGCTCGATAGCATAAATTCCTAAGGGGAAATGAAGTTTGTTACCAAACTGAAGATTATCTAGCAATTCATTAGTGGAATCCTCGAAGGTGCAGAACTTATAGTATTCAAATTCGTATTCTTCGCATTCGATGATTGCCACATCGACTGGAATACAAAAATCAGAAACATAGTTATATCATCAGGATCGGGGACTACGCGGCTAGCCCCGTAGAAACAAGTTGTACAAGTAGCCACAAGAAATGGCAATTTCTTTTTAGCATAACGAATGCTTATGTACTTTTTGAAAATGGAAGGAATAAAGTAAAGTCCTTTTATTTCTATCTTATTTCTTGTCTGAACGATGAATTGATTTTTTCATTTGAAAGTTAAACAAGTACTTCAAATGCTAGTGCCGTAATGAATAAGAGACATTCTCTTCAAGAGCACTGTAAACATAAGAGGGCCCTTTCTTATGAAAACCCTCACGATAAAGGGTTGATTTCGGAAGAACTTGTGCCCTAAATCCAAATGCTTTCGGGGGAAAATACACCCAAAGCCTTGAATAATCAGACACAAACAGTAAAACTTGCGCAAAACACTTAAGCAAAAACAAAACGCAAAGATTAAATTTGCATAAATGTTCAAACAAAAGAATGCAGAAAGACTCATGCAATACATGAGAAAAAGGTATTTTTATTTATGGTAAATGTGCCAAAAATAGCACAAGTACAAAAGTTGGGAAAAGAAATGAAAAGCTAAGTTGTTGTATCTCAAGAACCCGGAGCAAGAGAAGCATCCGCGCCCCCAGGGGAAATGGGTAGATCTGTTGCCGGCTCGATTTCTTGGCCCTCATCATTTTGTCCTTCAACATTTTCGCCTTCCGGTTCCTCTTCAGTTTTCGAGGATTAAAAATTGGAACCAAAAGAACCGAAAGCATCAGGCCTGGCCGGACGACCCCTTTTAGCAACTAACTCCAACTTACGTGCTTTATCGATTTCAGCATCAAAGTCGATGACACCCGTTTTAGCCTCTTCCAAGGTTTTCCTCCTCATATTGTACATAACATATATTTTTTCAACAATGAGGGAAGCCGCTCAGCGCTTGAATTCTTTTTTAAGTTGGTCAACCTCGGCAGAAAAATTTTCCTGTGCGGATTTAAAGGACCGGAGGCTAACATCGGGATCACGGACAGTAGAGCTGAAAAGTATATTATGCTCAATGGTCCTCTTATACTTCTCCTCCAGTTGGACATGTTTCGCCCCTGCAGCAGCAAGCTCTTCGGTTTTGGAGTTCAAGTCTGCCTCCAAATTAGTTAATCTTTCAGTGAAGGCAGCCTCACGATTGGATGCAGCAAGAACGACACTATGGACTTCAGCCCATTTGGCCCTAGCCTCTTCAAATTGAACCCTCAGCGGGCGATCTCTTGGCTAAGGGTCTTTATTTCTCGCTCTCTTTGCTGCAAACGATCCTCTAACACAACAGCCTCAACAGCTTTGGTTTCCAATTCTGAGAGGCGAGCAGCAATTTGGTCCCGCTCAGAGATAAGTTCCTCCTTGTCCCCAATCAACCTTTGGAGGCCCTCGGAAGTACGAAAATTGGCCTGCGAAACAAGAAAGACCAACTCAAAATACTACTAAATCAAAGATAGAAGAATGATAAAGGAAATGAAAGACATACCGATGCGGCGTTGTTCATGGCATTGTTCAACAAGCACCCTCCCGAGAGAGCTTTTATCTTTTCCCAATCTTTTTCTAAAGCTAAAGGCTTCAGATAGTTAGCAAGTTCTACTGGTCGGGATATCATATTGCACCCTGTAGAAACCGAGAGAGTAACTCTCCTCCTTCTTTGCAGATCTTCTAAGGGGGCGGCATAATATTGCCTTAAATTCCAATGAACTAGGGATTGGGGAAGAGGAACATCCTCTTCTCGGACGGATGCGACCGTTGGAGATGATGTAGCAGTTGCTGGTGGAAGAGTTGGTGAAGAAGGGGATAAAGTTGATGGCGTAGAAGGATGAGAAGTGGTTACGGCAAGCGCAGTGCTAGGTGTTGGTTGCTCATCAACCGAAGACAGTAATGACCCATTACTCAGCCCCACAATAATACGCACATCGACTGGGATTCGAATACGGGAGTTGGAATTTTCCACCATCTCAAACTCCCCTTAAAGCGTCGAGGCATCATCCTCGGTTGGTGTAACTGACTCAATAGATTGAGCAGTCTGTTGAGTTGAGGAAGGTCATCGTTTTCTGTGTAGAGAAGCCCCCTCCTTGTTGGCTTCTGCATCATCGTCAATCATCACGTTATCTATGGTTGGCCCGGGTGGAGGGCTCGTCACCACAACATTCGGAGATGACTCGGGGGCGGAATTCTTCGCCCTCTTATTCTTTCCCTCGGCCGCGGAGAAATGCCTTCTTTTTGGTTGCTTGTTCTCCGGCCAGGGAATCCGAGAAGAATCCCTCACACCAGAAGCAGGCCCGGAGATGCCTGTTCGAGTAAACACCTCCTGAAGCAACCTCGCCGCATCAGTAGGATAAGCCAAGTCCTTCTCAGGGATGACAACCGAGCCTTGGGGTAGACCTGAATTTAGCAAAGAGATAAAGGATTAACTTATTTCCTCATACAAAAAGCAAAGATGATACGAGTCTAAGTTACCATGATTTTTGGTCTTCCACCCGTATTTAAGGGCCAGTTCATTCTACGTGCGGGTTTCAGGCGTAGTGACGTCCAACATTTTCTAGATCCACTGGTCCAAGCCTTCAACCCTAGGTGATATCCATCGAGTTGCTGAAATAGGCGAAAGAAGGAGAGTCAATAATGATATGAGATGATCGCTAATGAAATAAAGACTAAACAAGGAACTTATGAGTGTGGTTCCATGATTCCGGAAAGGATGAAGACGTTACCAGAATGATATCATTGGTGGCAATTGAAACGAACCGTTTCATCCACCTACGGTCATTGTCATCATCCATGCTAGATAGTAGAGCATGGTGGCCATATTTGCTGAAATTTATTGTTCCCCCGCGGAAGATATTAGGGGAATAGAAGTTCATCACGTTAGGGATAGCTCCTCTCCCGTTACTTAGCACAAGAACCGCAAACAAGCAATCATCCTCCACACAGAAGGACTTACTTGTGCCAAACATACCTAGTAGCAGAGGCAAAATTCCATGATGACGGAGTCAAGCTCTCCACTCAGAGAAAACGCTCCCAAAGTGAAGGGATACGTATAGAAATACGTAAAACCCTTCTTGGGTAAGGTCACCTGCTCCGTCAGATCAGGAGTGATAATGTCTAAATCCTAGCAATGGCAATCGTTCTTCACAACACGAATACTAGAAGCACGGGTAGAAGAAGGGTATCTACCAACGGCCCATGTACGAGGATTATAAGAAGGAAATTTCTCTTCGAAGTCTTTAGTTGTGACGAGACTTCTGGGAATGATGGTACTTGCTGTAGGAGGAGCAGCCTCATCAGCTTTTCCTTTGTTTTTTGAGGAATTAAGGTTTTTAGAAGAAGAAGCCATTCTTATATTAGAGAAGAAGGAAAAGCTTTTCTCTTATGAAGAAAATTAAAGAAAGATTGAAGAAAAGAGTACCAGTTGAATGAAGCGAGTTTGAAGAATTATGAAGTGAAAATGAAGGAGGTTGATGCGCATAAGTAAAGGTTTAGGTGGCTAAACTCATGGACATAATTACCTCGATAGCCTGCAAAAGTTATGCTGAATCGTAGGATGATACGTGTTCGGGGCATTAAATGCAGAGAGACGTGCATCTAATCAACCGTCAGAAACTTTTCAGAGGGATTAGTAAATTTTTCGCCAAAAAGAATGTTTCTACCAACTTTCCGATGACATAAAGTTATGCCACCGGAAAGCAGGGAGACTATCTGTATAGGATAAAATAATGTTATATTAAATGATCACATAAGGAAGTGACACGTGGAGCCGAAGGCAGAGGATAGATGAAACCGAAGGCAACTATTCCATCTGTTACCGGAAAGAATGATACTCATAAAGACGAAATAAATGCCTGCCACCCGGTAGCATTTAGTGAATAATATTCTACAGCATTTAGTACACTACCCATTACAAAAAATATGGCATTCATGCCCACCGTTACGTATTCTTCAATGGCCCTCATAATTGACATTAAAGAAGGGCTTGATCCTAGGACCTTGTTCCCTAGGTGCAGCTATAAATATTGAGCTTTATTATTATTGTAAAGAACACGAATTTTCTGGCAAACATACTCTACTCTATTCAAAGCTTAATATAATCTTATCTTCTTGCTTTTTGATTCCGTTGATGTTGTGCCCGAAAGCTATGCTCCCGGAACTATTATTTCTGCTATTTCGTTTCCATTTCAAGACTAAGTATTGCATATTTATATAATTCGTCTATTATTTCAGGATCAAATTAATTCAATTATGTAAAAATCACGTATAAATTCAAATGTACCATTTTACGATAAACGCTTTCCTTGTCAACTCACTAATAATTCACAATAAAACGAAAAACACTAAAGGGGAGGAATTTAAAGTGATACGGATAAATCACCTCTTAATAGTATTTGGGCAGAGATTTTGGTATAAGAGAATGATTGCGCAGTCCATGCGTTTTGTTGTATAATTTTTATTTCTCCAATTTGAGTATAGGTTATTACTTAAGAAGCTGAATTTACTACTATTTCTTTTACATACATAAATAGAAGTAGGAATTTACTTGACGTCACTAGCAGGGAAAACTTTAATATACTCATTGCAATTTGTGAATCCATTAGAAAAACAATTGAGAGTTATTAGCCTCCGAACAAAGATAGAAATTAAATGAGAGACTAGGTGTTAAAAATGAAGTTCTACAAGATTACGTTCTGGAGCAATTCATATGGCTAATTTTAGGTGTAAACTGTTATGAATGTATATGATAAAATATGATATGACACGTGCTTGTCTAAAAGGAGGATACGTGGAACCCAAGATGGGGATGGCCGAAGACCGGACGTAGCCGTTCCACTTGTCATCAGAAAGGATAACGTTCATAAAGGTACAATAAATGTTCTATACCCGGTAGCATTTACTAGGGAATATTCTGTAGCACTAAGAGCGATGGTCCGTTAGAGAGAATTTGGCATTTATGTTCACCATTACGTCTTCATCAATGACCCTCATAATTGACATTAAAGGAGGACATGATCCTATGACTTCTTTCTCTAGACATATCTATAAATAGTGAGCTCAGTTATCATTGTAAAGGATACGAATTATCTGGCAAACCTGATACTATATTCTATACAAAGTTTAATATAATCTTACTTTCTTGATTTTTGTTCTCATCATCGTTGTGCCCGGAAACACTGTCCCGGAATCATCATCCTTGCTATTTCATCTACATTCTAAGGCTAAGTATTGTATATTTCTTCAATTATTGCATTATTTTAGGATCAAATTAGTTCACTTGTCTAGAAACCACGTATAAATTCAACTGTACGGTTTTACGGGTAAATTATTTGGTGCCCACTGTGGGGCCTAGACAGTCGTGCAATTAAATTGATCCTTGTCTTTTTACTAACGCGATTTGCTTATTTTGTCTTAGAAAAATTATAAAAATGGTAGATAAGACTGTTAACGACGCGCACAACCCTGAAATTCGAGGGGATCGGCCTCATTTCGAGGATTCAATCAGTGACACCCGCAATGAGGAGAATTATGCTACGCCGGTGCATGACAGGCAGTACTCTCGACAGGTTTGGGGTACAACTCCCGATGATGCTGATGAGGAACATGTCGTGGATGCGATGAGGATCCTGCGAGAACAATAGGCAATCATTCTAGGCCATCTCACGCGGCAGGACCATGTTATAACGGAACTGAAGCAGGCATTATCAGTGGCTTCGAATAATGAAAACGGACGAGATCTAATTCCTCCCACTGTTCGCGCAGACCAAACAACACAGAGAGTCGATAACAACACTCCCAGGGGTGAAGTTGGCTCCGACGGTGCTGGCGGGAGAAGATTCGGTCTCAACAACGAAAACGAACCATTCAAGAATGAAATTTTACGGTTCATGAGGGAAGCGAACGACCGCATGGACCAAATCTCGGGTGCGCCAGTAGTATTGAAAGGCCTAAACTCAAAGAATTATGTTCAATTATAGTACAAGCCGAGTGCGGCACCCGAACTAATCGTGAAGCGGTTCAAAATGCTTGAAATTCCAAAGAATGACGGAACTTCAAACCCACAGGAGCATATTACTACCTACCCAATGACGGTCAAAGTAAATGATTTAGCTCCTCACGAAATTGAATCTGTATTGCTAAACAATTTGGAGAAACTCTCACGAGGGGAGCTCTAGCATGGTATTCATTATTACCCGAGCATTCCATAGATTGCTTCGAGATACTGGCAGATTCTTTCATTAAGTCTTATGCCGGGGCCAGAAAATTGCAAGTCCGGAAGGCCGACATATTTAGGATCGAATCCAAGAAGTTCAGAATGAATGGGCAGCTGAAGCATTCACCAAAGGATTGAATCCAAGAAGTTCAGACGCTTACCGGAAGCTGAAGGAGAGACTTCTTGAGTTTCAAGCAACAACTTAGGTAGATGTACACAATAGGTATGAGTCAAAGATAAGGATCGAAGATGACCAGTTCGGTTATACACCATCGGCCAAAGGACTGGAGAAAAGAAAAGAAAAATCAAAGGATGACTACGACGCGGATAGACGGACTTCGAAAGCCGTGGCAGAAACTTCTGGGCAGCAACAAAGTTCATCGCTGACAGAGGGATCGATCATGGTCGAAATAATAGATCACTCTAGTATAAGGAGACATCGGGGTCTCGTGATCCTTCTTACCCCAAGTTATCGGAATATAACTTCAATGTCAGTATAATGGAGTTGGTGTCAGCCATGAGAAACATTAAAGATGCATTATTCCTAAGACCTATGAGATCCGATTCCAGCCACAGAGTTCCCAACATATGGTGCGAGTACCATGGGTCGAACAATCACCGGACAGGGGACTGCTGACACCTCCAAGTGGAGGTGGCAATATTATTGAAGAATGGTCACCTCAGAGAATTCTTGAGTGACCGAGCTAAGAAGAATTATGGTCGTAACAGAGACAACGCGGAACTTCCGAAAGCAGGAGAAGAACCCCCACACCAAACGATCAATATGCTTTTCGGGGGGAATGAGATTAACGGGGTCATCTTTTCGGTAGCAAAGAAGACGAAAGTATTGATAACTCACAGTAAAAGACTCCGGGAAGATGATATCACTTTCGCAGAGGAGGACGCAGATGGATTGCTGTTACTACACAACAATGCACTGCCAATCTCTTTAAATGCGTTAGATTTTAAGATTAAACGTGTTCTAGTGGATACAGGAAGTTCGGCTAATATTATACAATGGAGAGTATTGAAACAAGCTAAACTCACCGGAATCATTATTCCGGCAACAAAGCTTCTCGCTGGATTCAACCTTGCGAGCGTGACGACCCGAGGAGAGATCTTGTTGCTCACGAATGTTGAAGGGGTAATGAAAATAACTCTCTTCGAAGTAGTAGATGGTGATATGGGATACAACATCATCACGGGGAGGCCATGGTTACACGAGATGAAAGTCGTACCTTCAACATATCACCAATTGCTGAAGTTTTCAACGTCCGAAGGAATCAAGCAGATAAGAGGTGATCAATCGGCAGCAAGGGAGATAAATGCAATCTCAGTTTCCAGTAGCAAAGGGAAGGAGCGCACGACATAGCAATTACAGGAACCAGCGCCTTTTCCCGAGTTAAAAGGAGTTAGCCCAGGAGCAGAGTCGTCAAAAAAATATCAGGTGCCGAGATATTTCCAAGTTTCGGAAGAGACGGACGCAACGAAGTCCACGACGGAGGAACTAGAGCAAGTGGCTTTATTCGCAGAATTCCTAGAAAGAAAATTTTATTTGGGCACAATACTGCACCCCGAGCTCAGGTCTGGTGTTATTGAATTCCTTAAACTTAACGCTGATTGTTTTGCATGGTTGCACGAGGATATGACAGGTATCCCGATGGAAATAGCCATGCACAAGCTGAGTTTGGATCCCAACGTACCACCGGTACGACAGAAGAAATGCCCTATTGCCGAGGCCAGGAATAAATTCATCAAAGAAGAGGTAACCCACTTGCTTAAAATCGGTTCGGTCCGAGAGGTAAGATATCAGGACTGGCTAGTCAATGTAGTAGTAGTTCCTAAGAAAAACAATAAATTTCGCATATGCATAGACTATAAAGATCTTAACAAGGCATGCCCTAAAGACTCGTTCCCACTGTCAAATATCGATTAAATGATTGATGTCACAGCCGGGAACGAGTTGATGAGTTTTCTTGATGTTTATTCCAGGTACAACCAAATTAAGATGAACCCGGAAGATCAAGAAAAAAATTCATTTATAACGAATTTCGGTACATATTATTACAATGTAATGCCCTTCTGGTTGAAAAATGTTGGAGCCACTTATCAACGGCTCGTAAATAAGATATTTGAAAAGAAAATAGGAAAGACCATGAAAGTTTATATAGATGATATGCTAATTAAGTCTTTGAATGCAGGTGACCACCTTAAGCATTTACAAGAAACATTCGACACCCTGAGGAAGCATAACATGAAACTTAACCCCGAGAAGTGCATTTTTGGGGTCAGTTCTGGAAAGTTCCTAGGGTTTCTGGTTTCACAAAGGGGAATTGAGGTAAACCCTAACAAAATTAAAGCCATAGACGATATCCCGAATTAATTGTCAAACGTAAAGGAAGTCCAAAGACTCACAGGAAGATTAGCATCTTTGAGTAGGTTCATTTCCCGGTCATCGAAAAAATGTCATCGCTTTAAGGGAAACCGGAGTGCCTGCAAGCTTTGAGGGATTTGAAGAAGTACTTATCAAGCCCTTCATTACTCCCAAAACCAAAAGAAGGTGAAACATTGCTAGTCTACCTCGCGGTTTCAGAAGTTGCGGTAAGTGCGGTTTTAGTCCAGGAGGACGAAGGTACGTAATTTTTCATTTATTACGTTAGCAAAATTTTAACGGGAGCAGAAACTCGCTACTCATATTTGGAAAAATTGGCCTTAGCTCTCATAGTCGCCGCTTGAAAGTTGAGGCCCTACTTCCAATGCCACCCGATAGCTGTGGTGACTACTTTCCCTTTGCGGAACATCCTCCACAAACCCGATCTCTCGGGTAGATTGGCCAAATGGGCCGTCGAAATGAGTGAATTCGACATAGAATATAAACCAAGAACTACAATTAAGTCACAAGTCTTGGCTAACTTCGTGGCCATTAGTCCGGGACTACTACCTCTGGAAACCAAGGAGGCAGTAATGACGTTGGAATCGACAATGGGGGTTTGGACCTTATTTACGGATAGAGCTTCGAACGTAAAAGGGTTCGGGCTCGAAATAGTCTTAATCACGCCTTCGAGGGAAACCTTAAGGCAGGACATCAGAACAATCCCTTTAACTAACAATGAAGCAGAGTATGAAGCTTTGATTGCAGGGTTTGAATTGGCCCGGGGACTTGATTCTGAGGTTATCGAAATCAAATGTGACTCACAGCTGGTGGTAAATCAGGTCTATGGGATCTTTGATACCAAAGAAGAACGTATGCAACAATACGTGGTAAAGGTCCTAACTATTTTGGCACGATTCCGGGAGTGGTCAATTACTCATATCCCGAGGGAGGATAACACAGAAGCGGATGCATTAGCAAACTTAAGATCATCGATGGAAATAAAGGGATCGGAGTCCGAAATGGTGGTACAACTGATGAGCGTAGTCCTGGATACAGATGGTTACTCTGAGGTGAATTCGGCTAGTCTAATCTGGGACTGGAGAAATGAAATAATCAACTACCCCGAGCACAGAAAGTTGCCCGACGATCCCAAAGCATCACATGCGTTACGTGCCAAAGCTGTACGTTATAGCTTCAGAAAAGGCCAATTGTATAGAAAATCTTTCCAACGCCTACTGGCCCGGTGTTTAGGAGCATCAGAAGCTGACTATGTCATGAGAGAAATCCACGAAGGGATATGCGGCAATCACTCAGGCGCAGAGTCTTTGGTGCTGAAATTGGTACGTGCGGGAGATTATTGGCCTTGCATGGAATAAGACGCCAAAGATTTCGTATGAAAATGTGATAAGTTCCAATGCTACGCACCACTAGTATATCAACCGTCAAATCCCTTACATTCGATTCTGTCCCTATGGCCGTTCATGAAATAGGGGATGGACATCGTCGGACCGCTGCCACCGGTTCCTGGAAAGGTAAGGTTTCTTTTAATTTTGACTGACTATTTTTATAAATAGGTGGAGACAGGTCCTTATCAGAAGATCGGAGAACACAAAGTGGTCAATTTCCTATGGGGAAATATAATTTGCAGGTTCGGAATACCAAAAGAGATAGAATGAGACAATGGGCCACAGTTTATCAGTGCAAAAGTTATAAAGTTTCTCGAAGACTTGAAAATAAAGAAGATCACATCTTCTCCTTATCACCCGAGTGAAAATGGTCAAGCAGAGTCAACGACCAAAGTGATTATTCAAAACCTCAAGAAAAGGTTGCAAGCAGCAAAAGGCAAATGGCCTGAAGAATTGCCCGAAGTTCTATGGGCCTACCGAACAACAACCAAAACGAGCATAGGAGAAACTCCTTTTTCTTCATTTCTTCCTCGGCCTCCAAAGTAGCCTCTTCAACCTGTTGGTTTCGCCATAGCACTTTTACGGATGCAATTTTTTTATTTCTCAATTTTCGGACTTGCCGATCAATAATAGAAACTGGAATCTCTTCGTAAGTCAATTTCTTATTTACCTCAATAGTTTCAACCGGAACAATGAGTGTCGGGTCTCCAACTATTTTCTTTAACATAGACATATGAAACACCGGGTGTACTAATGACATCTCAGGTGGTAGCTCAAGCTTGCACGCCACCTCACCGATCCTCTGAATGATTTTGTATGGTCCGACATACCTCAGACTTAATTTTTCTTTCTTACCAAATCGCATTACACCCTTCATGGGGAAAACTTTCAAGAATACACAATCATCTTCTTGAAAATCCAAATCTCTACGACGAACATCCGAATAGGAATTCTGACGACTCTGAGCAGTCTTCAACCGCTCTTTAATGATTTTAACTTTTCCCATAGCCTGATGCACAAGGTCTGGCCCTATCAAATCTGCTTCCCCAATTTTGAACCACCCAATGAGAGATCTACATCTCCTACCATATAAAGCCTCGAACGGTGCCATTTGAATGCTAGAATGATAGCTATTGTTATATGCAAATTCTATGAGTGGTAAATGATCGTCCCAGCTACCTTTGAAGTTTATAACATAAGCACGCAACATATCCTCAAGCATTTGAATAGTCCGCTCTGCCTGCCCGTCAGTCTGCGGGTGAAAGACTGTACTAAGATTCACCTGAGTACCCAAACCTTGCTAAAATTTCTTCCAAAAATTAGTAGTGAATTGTTCCCCCAGATCAGAAATGATGGAAACTGGGGTGCCATGCAACCTGACTATTTTTTTGATATACAACTGAGCATACTGCTCCACTGTGTCGGTAGACTTAACTGGCAAAAAGTGTGCTGATTTCATGAGTCGATCCACAATCACCCAAATTGAGTCAAACTTGCGCGGAGTCCTCGGTAATCCTACCACAAAGTCCATATTAATCATTTCCCACTTCCACATTGGAATTTCTATGTTCTGTGCCAAACCACCGGGCCTTTGGTGTTCGGCCTTCACTTGCTGACAATTTGGACATCTTGCCACAAAATCCGCCACATTCCTCTTCATATCATTCCACCGATAGACTTCCTTAAGATCATGATACATTTTCATAGAACCTGGGTGCACAGAATACCTAGAAGTTTGTGCTTCAGTCATAATTCTTTCTCGGAGACCATCCGCATTTGGAACATAGAGTCTCCCTTGGTACCTTAGTGTACCATCATCCATTCCAAGAGGAAAGGCCATGGTCTTATGTTTATGAATCCCCTCTTTCAACTGCACCAACAATGGATTGTTGTATTGCCTCTCTTTGACTTCCACAACAAGCGATGATTCAGCCCTATTTTGCACAATTACCCCTCCTTCACTAGAGGTCGCAAGACGAAGTCCCAAACTAGCCAATCGATGAACTTCCTTGGCTAATGGCCTCTAATATGCCTCCAAGTGAGCCAAACTACCCATAAATTTCCGGCTAAGAGCATCAGCCACAATATTGGCCTTTCCCGGATGATATAGAATATCAATATCGTAGTCCTTGAGTAACTCATGCCATCTTCTCTGCCTCAGATTCAATTCATTCTGCTTGAAAATATATTGAAGGCTCTTATGGTCCATGAATATATCAACATGGACCCCATATAAATACTGACGCCAAATTTGCAATGCAAATACCACTGCCGCAAGTTCTAAATCATGTGTTGAATAGTTCTTCTCATGATTCTTTAGTCGCCTAGAAGCATAAGCTATCACCTTCCCATGTTGCATTAATACACACCCAAGCCCGATTCTTGAAGCATCACAATATACCATAAATCCATCTAAATCCTCTGGTAGAGTCAACACTGGCGTCGTAGTCAATCTTGCTTTCAATTCCTAGAAACTCTTTTCACAAGCATCTGACCATTGGAACTTAATTGCCTTCTGCTTCAATTTAGTCAATGGAGAGGCAAGAGTAGAAAACCCCTCAACAAACTTTCTGTAATATTTAGCTAAGCCTAAGAAACTGTGAATCTCTATTAGAGTTGTAGGCCTCGGTCAATTCTTCACAGCCGCAATTTTCTGAGGATCAACCTTAATCCGCTCACTAGAGACAACATGATCCAAGAATGTGACAGACTCGAGCCAAAATTTACATTTCGAAAATTTTGCATATAACTGGTGTTGATACATAGTCTGCAATGCTGCCCTGAGATGATCGACGTGGTCCTCTCGATTGCGTGAATATACAAGAATATCGTCAATAAACACTATCACAAAAGAATCGAGAAATGGCTTGAAAACGCGATTCATAAGATCCATGAAGGCTGCTGGGGCATTTGTTAGCCCAAAAGATATCACCAGAAATTCAAAATGCCCATACCGGGTTTTAAAAGTTGTTTTCAGAATATCCCGCTCCCTGATCTTCAATTGGTGATACCCGGATCTTAAATCAATCTTGGAGAATTACCTGACACCTTGTAATTGATCAAACAAATCATCTATCCTTGGCAGTGGGTACTTATTCTTGATTGTGACCTTATTATGTTGTCGATAGTCAATACACATTCTAAGTGACCCATCTTTCTTTCTTACAAAAAGGACCGGTGCACCCCAAGGCGACACACTTGGCCGGATAAAATCCTTTTCTAACAAATCTCTCAATTGTTCCTTTAGCTTCTTCAATTATGCCGGTGCCATTCTGTAGGGGTGGAATCGATATAGGATGCGTGTCTGGCATCACATCAATCCCAAAATCAATCTCCCTGTCTGGTGGGATCCCAAGGAGTGCATCCGAAAATACTCCCGGAAATTCATTCACAACAGGCACGGACTCAAGTGTAGGAGCCTCAACATCGGTGTCCGTAACCCAGACCAAATGGTCAATACATCCCTTGTTGATCATCTTTGTGGCCTTAAGGTAGGAAATAAACCTACCCTTTGGCACCACATCATCACCCTTCCATTCAATAACTGGCTCATTTGGAAATTCGAACCTAACAGTTCTGGTTCGGCAATCAAGCTTGGCAAAACATGAATAAAGGCAATCCATCCACATTATCACATCAAAATCGACCATTCTCAATTCAATAAGATTGACCACTCAATGTGACAACACAATCCCTATAAACCTGCGCGGCCAAAATAGACTCACCAACCGGAGTAGATATAGAGAACGGCTCATAAAGTTGTTCTGGTTCAATCCCAAATTCCATAGCAACATAAGGTGTGACATATGACAAAGTGGAACCGGGATCAATAAGAGCATATACATCATGAGATTGGACAGTCAATATACCTGTGACAACATCTGGAGAAGCCTCTGATTCCCGACGTCTCCGCATAGCATAAAATCTGTTGAGTCCTCCCGAATTCTGTGCACCACCTCTAGCTGCACCACGCCCTGCGGGTGCTGGGGTGCCTCGAGCTGGAGGTGCTGTGGATGTAGTAGCTGCAGAATTAGCTGGTTATGCCGAACCTCTGCCCATATTTCGGCAGGACGAACGGCAATCTCTCTGAATATGACCCCTCAAACCACACCCAGAGCATACTGGTAGGTCCATGAAACAAGACCCAAAGTGCATCCTCCCACACTTAGGGCATGGAAGCCTCAGCTGTTGAAACCTTCTGTTGGGCCGACCCTGCTGGTGGGGTGCCTTGTTGCCCTGACTGGGTCCAGATGATTGTGCACCCATCGAAGACTGGGCGAATGATTGGGATGGTCCTGATGACGCTCCCCTGAATGTCGACCTACCACCACTACCACCGGAAGAACCACCAAAGTTGCCCGTGGACCGGGCCTTGCTACTACTCTAACGCTTCATTCTATTCTTCAATTTGCGGGTCTCTGTGGATGGAGCAAATGCCACCATCTTACCATAGTTTATATCAGAATTCAAGGCAGTTGTAGAGGCCTCATTGATGACCAAGGGGCTAAGGCCCTGTACAAACCGGCGTACTCTAGCCTCCATAGTGGGCAACATATGAATAGCATACTTAGACAGGCATGCAAACTCCATATGGTACTCCCATACATTCATACTACCCTGCTTCAAGCTTTCAAACTCAGCGGCACGAGTTGCCTTAGTTTCGGCAGGCAAGAAATGATCCATAAAGGCATCTGTGAACTCACCCCACCTTGCCGGAGGGCTTCCCTCCTCACGGGATTCCTCCCACAACTCAAACCAAGAATAGGCCACCCCTTTCAGGCGGTAGGAGGCCAACTCTACTCCCTCTGTCTCTGTAGCATGCATAACCCAACGAGTTTTGTGCATCTCATCAATGAAGTCCTGGGGGTCCTCCTCGGGATCAATACCCGTAAACACTGGAGGATCTAACTGAAAAAACTTGTTCACCCTGGAACTAGCAGATTCCCCTGGATGACTGGAAGAAGTAGGCCCAACACTTGATCTCTGGGACTGAGAAGCCACTATCTGTGTCAACATTTGTATGGCTCCCCTAATATCAATATCAGACACACCAGAATCGGAAGGTGGAGCTGGAGGTGGAACTGGAATATCAGTTGGAGGAACTGTTGCACCTTTTGTAAGTTTAGGGATAGGTACAGTCTGATCAGTTGTAGTAGAGTCAGGCAGTGTAGTAACTGGAGGAATATTCTTACTCCTCGGGTGCTCACCTGCATCATCAATTATAGGGTCAATTGTCACTCCTGGGGTGACATTGGCTCTTTGGCCAGTTCTTGCCTTCTTCTTGGGTGCCATGTACTGAAAATTAGAGCAACGCAGGAGTTAAAGGATGAATAATCTTATAACCAACTTTACCGCATGATCAAGAACATAAAAGAAGGGTATTATTCCTAAATGCCCATGTAGCATCCTAATTATACATGTGGTCGACAACACACCGATAATAAGGACTCTACTATACACGGCTCTGAGACATCCTAGGACACTTTAAAACCTTAGGCTCTGATACAAAGTTTGTCATGCCCCAAAACCGAGGAGCGTGACCGGCGCTCAACCGAGTGAACCCGGCAGAGCAAGCCTATTAGATTTTCTTCTACCCAAACTCATTCATGAATAAAGAGAATATATATTTTTTCGTTAATAAACCAATAAAGTGATCATGTTGCAATACCAATTTCTTACCATCAGTTACTTTATTTTAAAGTCTCAATTCCAAACACATTTTTCATAATCTGAAGTGGAAATAGTAATTCAAGCACAACACACGAGTTTGACTTCCCTAGCACCATTATACAACCCACACTATGTCTACGGAGCCTCTATAGATAAAGATGAGTGCAATGATAATGTCGACAACAAGGCCCCGACTATACCTCAAACAGAATACACAAAGAACAAAAGATACATGACCCCGGGATGAAGTGGGGCTCACCAAGTCAGCTGGGAAGAAGGTATACTACTATCACTGATCAATATCTCCTGCTTTGGAACCACCTGCATCTATTTAAAAGATGCATCGCCCCCGACAAAAGGGATGTTAGTACCCTCGAATAGTACTAGTATGAAAACTAAACACTTATTTAAGAATTCAGAAATACAAGATGAATATGATGAACCAGTGCAGTAATAGAATAATATAGGTAACCGCTTAAACCATAGCAAGCTTATTAAAAGCTATAAATAACATTTATAGGATTTAAGATGAGATCCTCTATTACCATCTTCACACAAAGCGGCCCTGCCGCCTCACCCGATGTATGCAGGTGGAAGTGTACATACAATACCATAACTCTACAATCTCTACACAACTTGGCATAATAACTTTCATATAAATCACGACTAGAAATTATAACATGTGGATACATAATCCATAGTTTGGTACACATCCTCAATTTATAATGCAATATGATAAAAGCATTTGAAACACAAATTGAATATATATTTTCATCACAAAACTTATCGGAATACTCCATTTATAATCAACATCTCGGAACTTACAAGGATATTGGGAATTCCAATTCTTAAAGAAGAGTTTAGCCAACATACCTCGCTTGAGCTTCCTTACATTCTAAATGTTCCAGAATTCTTAGCAACTTCAATCTATGTTAGAAATATAACAAATTGAACCAAAATTAGGAAGATGATCATGGTTCTAGCACATTTGAGCATTTTATCACAGACTAGGTGTGCACAAGATTTCAAGGTCCTTTTATGGCGGATTCCATCATCCCACAATCCAATCTTTACCATGCTTAGTTCAACAATCTTCCAACACCCTTTGATATCACATGCATGTAAAATAATCAACTCTCATGCCCAAATATTATCTTGCTAATTACCTATTTTCAGATGATTTTGGAATTAGGGTGTAGAGTCTTACCTCTAGGATGAAGACCTAGTGAGCTAGCCTTCTTAATCTTCCAAAACTTGAGCAAGAATTGAAGAACAATTATTGAAGAACACCTTCTCACTCTAGGGCACTCTCTCTCACTCTAAAATGTCAAATTATATCTCAAAAATAGCCCAAAACGTGTATTTCACAAAGTAGGTTCGGGTTTTAAAAACCCAAAAATGAAGCTCCGTAACAGGTTCTGCGGTCGCATATGCGACCGCATAATGGTTATGCGGACCACATATCGGTCGCATAATTGGTGTCCAAAATGACCAAAAATCTGCCTGAATCTGCGGTTACTATGCGATCTGCATAACTGTTCTGCGGTCGCATAGTGCACCGCATAATAGTTATGCGGTCGCATAGTCGACCGCATAATTGCTTCCAACTAACCCAATTAACTGCCTCACTCTGCGGTCATTATGCAGTCCGCAGAGTGATTCTGCGGTCGCATAATGGACCGCAAAAATGCACTTTTTCGCCAAAAATTTTTCTTTACTTTCCGGTGCATTGTTGATGAACATTATTCGAGCGAAAAGTATGTGCTGCACTCTTTTTCCCTTCGTTCAGGTTTTGTCCCAATTGGGTTTTTCTGGTAGGGTTTTTAATGAAGCAGCGACAAAAAGTATACTACGAAGACAACAGTAATAAGACCGTTAATAGGAAGGCAAACTAACAAGCTTCCACTTGGGGACGATTAGATAACCTTTGGTTCGATAGCAAATTCCCACTAGGGAGTTACGTTTGCTATTGAATGGAGGTTACCCGACCGTTCACGAGCACAAACTACTAGAGGACTATTAGGTATTCTTTCGCTCGATAGCATGGATTCCTAATAGGAAATAAGGTATGTTGACGAGTGAAGGATTACCTAGCAATTCATTAGTGGAATCTTTGAAGATACAAGACTTTCAGTGTTCTAATTCGCACTCTTCGCATTCGAACACTGGGGGGGGGGATGATATGAGGATACGACAACAATGAATGCCACATCAACGAGGGAAAAAATATTCATAAACTAACCGCATCATCAGGACCAGGGACTGCACAACCAGCCCCATAGAAACAAGTTGTACAAGATAGCCACAAGTATTGGCAATTTCTTTTCTGCATAGCAAAATGCTTATGTATTTTTTGAAAACAGAAGGAATAAAATGAAATCCTTTTGCTTTTTATCGTGTTTCTTGTCTGAACGATGAGCTAACTTTGTCATTTGAAAGCTAAACAAGTACTTCAAATGTTAGTGCCGTAATGAACATGATATGTCCTCTTCAAGAGCACCATAAAGATAAGGAGGCCATCTCTTATAAAAACCCTCACGTTAGAGGGTTGGTTTCGGAAGAATCAATGCCCGGGATCTAAAATGCCATCGAGGAAAAATACACCCGAAGCCGCATATGAAAAGGACGCAAAAAGAAAACTTGCGCAAATACTCATAGAAACCCTCACGTAAAAGGGATAATACTCAGAACCAAAATGCTTCTAAAAAAAGGCATCCGAGACTACACATAGTAAAGCACGAATAGAACAACATGCGCAGAATGCTTGAGCAAGTGGAAAAGTTAAAGATTTGCATGGATATTCAAAAGAAAGTAAGACTCAAACGATACTTGAGAAAACAATATGTCTTTATTTACAAGAACGTACCAAAACGATAAATTACAAAATGGGAAAAGAAAGAAAAAGCTAAACTGCAACGCCTCCGGAATCAGGAGGAAGAGAAGTATCTGCATCCCCGGTAAAGGTAGGTGGTTCCACCGATGGCTCAACGTTTTCCCCAGTTTGGTCTTCGGCATCATCACCTTCTGATCCCTCTTCAGTTTCCGAAAACTCAGAACCGGAATCAGAAGAACCTGGAGCATCAGACTGCACCGGGAGTCCATTTTTTGCAACCAACTCAAGCTCTCGGGCCTTAGCAATTTCCGCATCAACGTCAATGATGCTAGCTTTGGCCTCTTCCAAGGTTTTTCTCCTCATGTTATACATAGAATAAGGTTTTTCAACAATGAGGGAAGTCACTCGGCGCATAAGTTCGTCTTTTAGTTGAGTAACCTCGGTAGAAAGGTTTTCTCGGGCGGACCTAGCAGATTTGAGGCTAACGTCGAGCTCGCAGACAGTTGAACTATAGAGCCTATTATGCTCTATAGTTTTCCTGTACTTCTCTTCTAGTTGGGCATGTTTCGCCCCCCAACAGAAAACTCTTCACTTTTGGAGTTCAAGGCTGCTTCCAAGTTAATAACTCTTTCAGCGGAGGCAGCCTCACGATCGGTTGCAGCAAGAACGATGTTCTGGACTTCAGCCCATTTGGCCTTGGCTTCATCAAACCCTCAATGACCCAATTTCTTGCCTAAGGGTTACCACTTCTTGCTCGCTTTTCTGCAAACGAGCCTCCAAAACAACAACCTTAGTAGCTTTGGTTTCCAGTTTCGAGAGGCGGAGAACAGTTTGGTCCCGTTTCGCCAAAAGTTGATCCCGTTCAGAAGTAAGTTCTTCCTTCTCATGAATCAACCTTTGAAGGCCCCCAGAAGCAAGAAAGTTGCCCTACAAAACAAGAAGAGGTAAAACTTAGAGTATATTTGTTCAAAAGTAGAAGAAATAACAGAGGAAGAAAGGAACGTACCGCTGCAGCGTTATGCATGCATAGCATTGTTCAACAAACACTCTTCCGAGAGTGCCTGAATCTTTTCCAGTCTTTTTCTGAAGCCAAAGGCTTCAGATAATTAGCAAGCTCCATCGGACGGGATAACAAGTTACACCCGGTAAAGACCAAAAGAGTAATGTTCCTCCTCCTCTGTGGATCTTCAGAAGGGGCAGAATAATTTTTCCCTAAATTTCCATGAACTGGGGACAGTGGAACAGGAACACCTTTTTCATGGTCAGGTGCGGACGATGGAGATAATGTAGCAACCGCTGATGGAAGAGTGGATGAAGATGGAAGTGTGATGTAGCAGTTGCTGGTGTTGGTGAAGGTTGAGATGAAGCTGATGGAGTTGAAGAGTGAGAAGCAGTTGCATCAAATGCAGTGTTAGTTATTTGATACTCACCAACCAAAGACGTCAAGGACCCGGTACTTAGCCCCACAACACCGGTTATAGCAATTGGGGCCCGAAAATGGGAGTTGGTATTTTCTACCAAATCAGATTCTCTCTAAAGTATCGAGACATCATCTTTAGTTCGTGCAATTATCTCAACAGGTCGAGCATCCTGTTGAGATGATGAGGATCGTCGCCTTTTATGTAAAGAAGCTCCCTCATCACCAGCTTCTTCATCATCATCGATCATCACCGTGTCTATGACCGGCCCGGAAGGAGGACCAATCATTATCGCCACCGGAGATGACTCGGGGGCATCAATCTTTTCCCTCTTATTCTTTTCCCTGGCCGAAGTGTTTGCACCCGAAACAGGCTCGGAGATACCTGTTCGATTAAGTGCTTCCTAAAGCAGCCTCACTGCATCAGCAGGATCAACCAAAACATCCTCCTCGGGGACAGTAACAGAGCCTGCAGGTAGACCTAATTTCGTGAACAAGTCAGAAGGGTTCAATCAAGTTCTTCATATACAGAAAATGGAAGTAAGGTAAATTAAAATTACCATAATTTTTTGCCTTCCACCCGTATTTAAGGGCCAGTTCTTTCCACAAACGAGTTTCGAACGTTGTAACGTCCAAAATCCTTTGAACCCACCGGTCCAAACCTGTTACCACCGGTTGGATCCATCGAGTTGCTGAAACATGCGAAGGGTGAAGAGATGATACGGCCATATAAGAATATCTAGCAAAAAGGAATACTATACGAAGAACTTACGAGTGCGGTTCCAAGCGACCGGAAAGGATGAAGCCGTTGTCGGAATGATGTCATTGGTGGAAACTGCAATAAACTGTTCCATCCACCCACGGTCGTTGTCATCATCCATACTAGACAGCAAAGCATGGTGGCCACGCTTGCAAAGGTTTATCATTCCCCCGCGGAAGATTTTGGGGGAATAGAGATTCATCATATGAGCTAAGGTTAGCTTCTCTTCAGTTTCTTGGCACAAACGTCGAAGGTATGCGGCCGTCCTCCACACCGAGGGACTTACCTATTCCAAAGACACCTGGTAACGAAGGCAAAACTCCGCAATCACGGAATCAAGATCTCCGCTCAAAGAAAACGCATCCAAAGTAAAAGGATACGTAAAAAAGTATGTAAAACCTTCCTTGGGAAGGGTCACTCGCTCCGATAGATCAGGAGAAATAATATCTAACTCATGGCAGTGACAGTCCTCCTTCAATGCAGGAATACTGGAAGGACGAATGGAAGAAGGGTACCTACTAACATCCCATGTATGAGGGTTAGTAGTAGGAAATTTCTCTCCAAAATCCTTCGAAGTACTAAGTATTTTTGGGATGATGGAACCCACCGTTTGAGGAACAGAGTCCTCGGATTTATTCCTGTTTTTTGAAGAACCAACACACTTAGAAGAAGAAGCCATTGGAAAAGAAGAAGGAAAAGAGTTTGTATTTGAAAAGAATTAGAGAAAGGCTAGAAAACAAAGATGCAAATCAGAAGTTCAAGTAATTGTGACACGCAAAGGAAAAGAATATTGCGTATAAGTAAAATTTTGGTGGCTAAATTCATGGCCATGATTACCTCAATAATCGGCAAAAGCTGTGCTGAAACATGGGATGACGCGTGTTCGGGTCATTAAATACGGAGAGACGTGCGTCTAATTAACTGTCAGAAACCTTTAGAAGGAGTTATAGTAATTCCCGCCGAAAAGGTATTTCTACCAACTTTTCGGTAACACAAAGTTATATCACCAGAAAGCAGGGAGACTATCTGTATAGGGTAAAATATGATATGATACGTAGTTGTCTAAAAGGAGGACACATAGAACCCAAGATGGGGATGGCCGAAGACCGGACGCAGCCGTTCCGCTTGTCATCGGAAAGGACAACGTTCATAAAGGTGCAGTAAATATTTTACGCTCGGTAGCATTTACTAGAGAATATTCTGCAGCATTA
This sequence comes from Nicotiana tomentosiformis, assembly GCF_000390325.3. Taxonomy (NCBI): domain Eukaryota; kingdom Viridiplantae; phylum Streptophyta; class Magnoliopsida; order Solanales; family Solanaceae; genus Nicotiana; species Nicotiana tomentosiformis. The sequence goes on along the minus strand of NC_090822.1, from coordinate 71,792,658 downwards.
AGAGCGACGGTCCGTTACAGAGAATTTGGCATTTATGTTCACCGTTACGTCTTCATCATTGACCCTCATAATTGACATTAAAGGAGGACATGATCCTAGGATTTCTTTACCTAGACATAGTTATAAATAGTGAGCTCAGTTATCATTGTAAAGGATACGAATTATCTGGCAAAACTGATACTATATTCTATATAAAACTTAATATAATCTTACTTTCTTGCTTTTTGTTCTCATCATCACTGTGCCCGGAAACACTGTCCTGAAATCATCATCCTTGCTATTTCATCTACATTTTAAGACTAAGTATTGTATATTTCTTCAATTATTGCATTATTTCAGGATCAAATTAGTTTACTTATCTAGAAACCATATATAAATTCAACTGTACCATTTTACGGATAAATAATTACACTAAGGTGTTAATTCACTAAATGATCAAAGTTTATGAAAATAGATTGTCGATCTTATTGGAATCCCTTTGTTTCTTAGATATTCTAAAGTAGAAGAATGAAATCAAATCTGTATCTCTTAATTTTGTAAAACTGAGATATCACTGATTACATCCTAAATATCCGGTATCGATTCATGTTTTATCAGTATATTGAATTGGTGTAAGTTTCAAGTCAACACTTTGTTATCTATTAAACCTTTAGAGACGTGATATCTTGATATTTTGTCATACAAAAATCTTGATATTTTAATAATTGATTTTCAAGCTTCTAACGAGTTTATATATTCTTTTAATCCTTGAGAAAAAAGCACGGCTAAATTAACATACAAGATATCCATCTGCATTTGTCACAGCATTTCAATATGATCTAGAGTTCAAGAATAACTTTTTTACAATCAAACGGTGGCAAAGTCATCAAAAACTAATCAGTTTGATGAATAAACAACGTAATATAACTTTGGGTGTTCTTTGACTAGATATAGTATAATTATTTGTTGATGTTCCTCCCACGAAACAGTCTAGTAGATGGGGATGATCAAGAAAATACCTTCGGATATTCCGAGATTATTCTTTCTCCAAATAGAAAATACATAGCCCTTTTCAAATAACGTAATTAAATATAAGCAAACTGACTGTTTAATGCACAAACACTAATAAAGTCTTGGATTATAATTTATTTTAAAAAAAAAAAAGTCTACACTACATTTATTAAGCTGAACCAAATTAGAGCCCATATTACCCGCTTAAGTACAGATGATGGAGAATACGTATAACTAACTTGAAAAAAATAATAATTAAGAACATGCAAATTGTATCTAAATCTACATAACGAAAGTAAACAAATTGATGGCTGATCATGATTAGCACTATGTGATTCCTATAAGTTGTCTTGCTTCTCTTAAAACTTAAAATTATTACTCCCAAAAAAGTACTTTTCAATATTTAGTAACAATTTAACTTTAAACTTCTTATTTTATTTTTAATATGATGATTTATAGCCATAAAAATATTTATACTTGTTATAGAACAAGTTTCAAATTTTTTTCTTTTATTCTTAAATTTCATCCACAGTTCAAACATCATCACATAAATTGAAAAGGGGAGTAATATTTCCTTTAAGTGGATGTGGTGTCCTCGTGTGAGGTATTCTTTACTATATTTTAGGATCAAATGTAACCACTTTATTTGTTTTCCATTACGAGTGTCGATATTCTCCCCCAACAACCAAGTAGAATCTTTAATTTTAGTAATACTGCTACTTTTCTTCTTTCTGTTTTACTTTTGCTCATTGTTTTGTTATCGCAGTTGGTGAACTGCACAATGTCTTGGTTGCTTTCTTTTTCCTTTACATAAAAACTTCAAAGTGTGAAAATAATGTGTTTGCGTGCAATAGCAAATTATAGCTCAATAGAAAATTTTAATTATATTAACTTTTTATTTTTTTTGTTGTGATGACCCAAAATATCATCTTTAAATTTAATAAGTAATTATGTATTCTAAGACCTCGAAAAATACTAATTATCATTTTTCGACTTGCGTGCACAGTCCGTAAAATTTTTCGGAAAGTTTTTATTTGAAAAATGGATTAAAATGTGAAATAGAGCCTTAAAACTCAATTGAGTTGATTTTGGTCAATATTTTGAGCAAACGGACCCGCATCAGTATTTTGACAGTTCCGGTAACTCTGTATCGTGATTTGGGACTTGGGCGTATGCCCGAAATTTAATTTGGAGGTCCCTAGCTCAAGTTATGACCATTTAACGCAAACTAGTAATTCAAAGGCTAAAGATGTTCAAGTTTGACCACGGGGTTGACTTTTTGATATCGGAGCCGGAATCCGATCCTGGAAATTTAAATAGCTCCGTTATGTCATTTATGACTTGTGTGCCAAATTTGAAGTCATTCCGAATTCATTTAATATGTTTTGACACAAGATTTGCAAATTGGAAAGTTTAAAACTCAAAAGTTCGAATCCGGGTGTGAATTGTAATTTCAGCGTTGTTTGACGTGATATTAGACCCCGAGTAAGTCCGTATTATGTTATGGGACTTATTGGTATATTCGGACGGGGTCCCCAGTACCCCAAGTGTGATTCGAATCGAAATCAGAACAAGAATTGGACTTAAGGAAAAATGTGATATTTGGCCTTCTGGTATAATCGCACCTGCGAATTTTGGACCGCAGGTGCAAGCTCGCAGAAGCGAGCCTTCCATCGCAGATGCGCCTGAACGTGGCTGGGCAAAAGTCCGCAGGTGCGAAAACCTGCACGCACCCGCGCGTTCGCAGAAGCGGACACAATAATCGCAGAAGCGGAGGTCAGTGCAGGTGCGCATTTTTCCCCCGCAGATGCGAGGCCTCGCCTGACAGTCCCTTTTCGCAGATGCGAGATTTTCTCGCAAATGTGATCTCGCAAATGCAAGCCCAGGCATCGCAGGTGCGGAAATGCTTAGGCAGTGTATAAATCGAAGACTCCGATATTATTTTCACATTTTAGTTGTTTTGAGCTCGGTTAAGGCGAATGTTTGGGCAATTTTCACGGAAAAGATTGGGGTAAGTGTTCTTTATCCTATATTGATTATATTTCATGATTCCATACTCGTTTATATCATAAATCCGTGAATTTATGGAAGAAAAATCAGATTTTTCTAAAACTCTTTCAAAAACCAAAAATATTTAGATTTGAAGGTCCATTTGACATCGGAATTGGATAATATTTGTATGGTTGAACTCGTAGCGGAATGCGTGTTCGGATTTCGCGAGTTTTTTCGAGATTTGAGACGTGGGTCTCACTGTCGAATATTTTAATGAATTTCGGATTTTTATCCAAAAAATTAGTAAATTCATATGGAATTAATTCCTATTATTCGTATTGAGTATATTGAATTATTTATGAATAGATTTGAAACTTTTGGAGACAAATTTAAAAGGAAAAGTTGTGGTCGAGTAATTGATTGGAATTTGCAAAGCGAGGTAAGTGTCGTGGTTAATCTTGACTTGAGCGAATAGAACCCTTAAATTATTTGTTATGTGAATTGCATATGAACGACGTATAGATAAGGTGACGAGTGTCTATACGTCGTCGAATTAATTGTTTGCATAATTATTTGAAAAACATAAATCATTTTAAATCATGAATGAATTATTATATTAATTGTTTCCCTCATAATTCCTTGTCAAATATTAATTCTTGAATTTCTGTAATAATCGCTACATGCTTATTTGAATTATGTGCATTAATTGCTACTTGACATTTAGTATATTAAATATTAAACTGCCTATTTTCTCCCTGATTTTCATAATAAATTGTTATTTGTCATTGTTTGTTTCATGATTAAATCATAATTATTGTATGCTTGTTGTCTTAAAAGTTTATATTAATTGTTGCATTTATTGGGGAAATTTCTTCTATAAGAATTGGTAAATGAATATATTGGAGGAGCGGGTTGCACGCCGCAACAGAATTGATCGAAATGAATATATATTAGGATTGGGTTGTACTCCGCAACAGACTTATTAAAAGTTCATATTGGAGGATCGGGTTGCACGCCGCAATAAACTTATTTAAAAGTCGATATATATAAATATATTGGGGAATTGAGTTGCACGCCGCAACAGACTTGATTAAAATGAATATATTAGAGGAGCGGGTTGCACGCCGCAACAGAATAAAATATGAATATATTGTGAGAGCGGGTTGCACGCTGCAACGAAAATTGATGAAAATGATAATTGGTTATGACTGTTGGGTTGGCTTCAATTGTTATAAATGAGTTATCTAATTTATTTCTATTATTTGTTGTTGTTACTAATATTGCGTACAGGTTAATGTAAGTGACCCGCCTTAGCCTCGTCACTACTTCGTCGAGGTTAAACTCAACACTTACCAGTACATGGGATCGGTTGTACTGATACTATACTCTGCACTTCTTATGCAGATTTCGGAGTTGGTCCCAGCGGCGTACCATAGACTTGCTCAGATTTCAGCTACTAGAGGAGACTTGAGGTATAACTGCACGGCGTCCGCAGTTTCTGAAATCCCCATCTACTTTACTTTAGCTGTGTGTTTATTTTCAGCAATCTTTATCTTATTCAGACCCTTATTTGTATTATTCTAGAAGCTCGTGCACTTGTGACACCAATTCTGGGATGGTATTTAGACACCGTTATTTTTATGGATTAATCACTATATTTTAGACTTTACTTCCGCATTTGTTCTTTGTTATTAATAAATTTAAAAATTATTTTTAAAATGGATAATATTATTCTAACATTGGCTTGCCTAGCAAGTGAAATGTTAGGCACCATCACGATCCGGAGGTGGGAATTTCGGGTCGTGACACTTGTATTATTGCTAATATAAAATTTTACTTCAACTATTAAATTTTCTATAATGCATTTATTCTATTTGTAATTCTTAAAACATCCCAAAGCCTAATTATATTTTATTATACTTCATTGAATAATTACTTTAAGAATAAAAAGTAATAATTTCAAACGTTAATAGTATTGCTTATAGGAGATATGATATTTGAAATTTTTGAAAACCACCTTAAGATTTAATTCAAAAGGTTTTTTTTTTATTTCAGGCAAGAGATGAATGAGGAATTATTTATTTCCTCGTCTCAAAATTTTGGGACAACTAATGAAATTTATACACTTATATACACAAATATTATTGGATACTTTAGGTAAAAAAAATTTAACTTTTGAGAAAATTAAAAATGTAATAATCCCGAATTATTGAAGGTCGTGTTTACGTTTTAAAAATGAAATTATTAGACCTTAAATATGTAAGAATGACATGAAAATATAATAAATATTTTACACAAAATTGAATAGTTGAATTAAAATTTCATTAATTGCGATAACACAAGTTATAAAATGGATCAAGACAATCTGAGGCTCTAAAATAAAATATTCCATGAACAAAAATGATGTTTTGAAAGTCAAAATAAAATACTAAAGGAGAAAGGAGAGGTATGAAATTTTAATTCTATATAATATTAATGCTTAGATTTTTTAATTGTTCAAAAAATGTTATAATTCATAAAAAGTAAGGGTCATTTTTGACACTTTAAAGACGTAGCTTGTTTCTAGCCGTTGATTTAAGATCAACGAAATTTATTAACCCATTTAAAAGGTGAAGGAAGTATTCCAAACCTAAAAGGTTAAGAACTTTACTTACTTATATATTCTCTGGCTAAAGAGTAAAACTGAAAAGTATTTTTCTTTGTCCTGATGTACTTGGTTTTATCACATATACGTTAACCGTGTGAATAATTTTTTAACGTATTTTAAGTGGTTATAACATGTTTAATTTCTTACTTCAAGTTTTTTTTATTATTCTTTTCGGTACACAATAAGTGATTTTTTGGTTCTTTTTTTGTGGTCCAAAATAAATAATTTTTTTCAGATTTCAAGAATGGATTAATTATTTTTTTCCTACATTGCCCTTGGAGTAAATATGTGTTTGGAGTGTTTATGTGAAGGGATAGTAAATGTTAATATGGTCAATTTCATTGCTAGTTAATGTTAAAAGGTGAATTTTTTAATTTGTGTTAAAACAATCAAAAAATCACTTATTGTGGACCGGAGGGAGTACCAAATTAGAATTACTCAGAAGATAATGTACATACTTTAATTAAACTCAATTTACTTTTGGGATTTGGGTAGCCTTGAGATGGGTTAAAAATTAAATGTGTCTCTTCGATTCATCAAAAGCTCTTTAAAGTTGAACCATTAGTACCAGAATTTAAAACAAAAGAGAAAGCACAGCTTATGCAGAAATCGCTTTCAATCCCCTTCAAATTGTTGCATGTTTTAGTGGTCTAAAGAATATTGTTGGTAGAAAAGCCTATTCTAATCAAGAGGAAAGAAAATAAAAATAGTAAGGCCTATTCCAGAATTATGACTTCTGTTCGCCGCGTTGCATCTTTCACTTCAAAATAAAATAACTCCAAGGAGTCTTTTATATATATATATATATATATATAAAATTAATATATTTGCAACATTTATTATTCACAGGCTTTGTCTCAAATGTTCAAATAGAACCTTCTGAAACTATTTTACGGTTTGCCCTCACATTAAGGATCCATTTGGCTTGTCAAAATAAACTTGAGTTTTATTTGGCAAATATATGTTTGGCAATAGATTTTGTTTACATTTTGACCAAATCTCAAATTCCAAATCTCAAAATCAGCTTTGGGCCAAAATATCACTATTATATTTTTTAAAAATTATCCCAAACTTTTGTTTTTTATAAAAGAGCCCACTATTTATTATTTTGTAACGATGTTGCTTCGTCTTCTTGGTCATCTGATAGTGTATCATATAGTTCATTATAAAAATGATAATTTTGTATCAAATTTATTTATGTTCAAGACTATAGTTTGCGATAATATAATGAATGTTATTAATAATTGTACTGTTGGGTATTTGTGATAATTTTTAGAACTTGTGGGTATAAGTCATGTTTCATGTTTTTCCAAACCAAACTTCACCCAAAACAGATGTCCAAACACATTTTAATCTTCAAACCAAACTTCACCCAAATCATATTTTTCAGAATAAATTTGGAATCTATGGTCAAACGCTAGCTAAGATTCTTTGTCAGCATTAAAAAAGGAGGACTCGAACATACACTATACCCACTATACCCCTTTTTAAACTCCTTTTTTATTGACTTACTGTTATCATAAATACGTAGGTAGAAAGTTTACAGTTGCAACAAATAGGTAGAAAGTTTTCTCGAAAAGACCATAGTCTCTTGGAAGAAAATTAGAACACAATGAAAGGAAAAGCTTTATATAAGCAAACACCAACTGGTTGGAATTAAGGTTCAGTTTTGTTGATATAGATAGACAGAGATTAGGTTCTCTAGAGATAAATGTTTATACATTATTTACAGACATACAAATTAGACTAATATTTCACATTAGACAAAATAGGTTTTTATTTATTTTTTAATTTTTAGAATGACCATTTAATTATTTTTTTAATATTTAAGATTTCGAAATTAACTAAATTTTGTGTATTAGATTATTCCTTATTTGAATTATGTAATATAATAGTTTTTGTTTCCTTGGCAAAGGGACTAAATTTTGTGTATTAGATTATTCCTTATTTGAATTATGTAATATAATAGTTTTTGTTTCCTTGGCAAAGGACTTCCACTGTTGAAATTTACTTTTGAACCTATTTTTTTCTTCTTTTCCTCAACTCTATGCGTTTACAATTTATTTACTAAATTTATCCTTCATTCCTTTGCTATTTATTTGAGCTTCTTTTTGGTCTATAATCACGATTGGTTGCAAATAAATCTGCTATCATATTTTCGGTATCATTTTTCTGTTATGGATCTCTGACGTGTACACAACATTAGTTGTTTAGCTAAAGAAGATGCCCATGGCGTCCTATTTTTTAATCTTATTAGAGAAGTGAAGCGCAGGACCACGAACATTAGTTTTTGAGGTAAAAAACTTATGTTTATCTAAAAGTTCAAACATATTTCATTATTTGACATAGTGTTTAATTTTCTCTTTCAAATATTATCCTTGCATTTAACAACTCAATCGGTCATTTTGAGTTAGCGTTCCGTTCTATGATTTGAAACCTTGAGTTGGTTCATGTAATATTATATGACTTACATATATGGTCGGTTCGAGTTCCGACAGGTTCAGGAATAGATTTCGGCCTTAGCACGTCTGATCGAGTTCGAACGATAATCTATCGAAGTAAGATCCCAAAGATGGAATAAACTAACCTCGAACCCGGGGAGGTCGATCCGTGTCGAGTTCGATATCATTATCAAGCTCGAATCGAAATCGAACCATGATGCAGAGTAGATCTATCATACTAATAATCCAGAGACCAACCAACATTGACCTCGAATCAATTCGAGGGCTCGAGCCAGGATCGGGCTCGAACCAAGATCACGAGTTCGAGCCGAAATCAAGCTCAAACCAAAATCGAGGATTCTAAGCAAGATCGAGCTCGCAGACAAAAGCCGCTGCAATCCCACTAGAGAGAATCTTGGCAGAAATTATGAAAAAGCTGACTTGTCATGGGTCTCCCACTGAATGTTTATTTTATTATGCTTAGAGCCAAATCCCTCCACTATAAAAGGGCTTGGTTACCATTTCTGTAAAATAAGTTTTTCTCAGGCTTACATTATAATAAAAGTGCTCTATTCTTCTACAGTAAAGAATCGTTCTTTCAGATTTCTTAGATTGATTCTATTTGTTGAATCCTAAGATTCATTGTTCCTGACAACTTTATCTATTTCGCATTCTCTGTAATCTATATTTACATTTCTATTTATCCTTATATTTTGTGTTAAATTACGCCACATATCCTCGGAACTGCGTATAAATTTAACTCTATCCATTTTTCGGGTAAACAGTTTGGCGCCCACCGTGGGGCCGAGGATAACAGTGGTTATTTGATACAAATCTGAAAAAACACGCCATTGTGCTTATTTCCGAAAACATCTTAATTTTCGGATCAGCTACGAATAACCACCAATTAAATGGCTTCACCGATCGATTACGAAGCCACCCTTCAAGATGAAACCAACAACTTGGCACCCGGGGCCGGAAGGCCAATTAACGATGGCACCGAGACTCGAATCGAAGTACCCGAAATTCGAGCCGAAATACCATTGTATGTCAATTCACAAATAGCTTTGGAGGCGAATCAGTATTCCGAACCGGAAAGAAGCATTTAGGGCGGTACTCGATCCGTAGCCTGAGACACCCAAAACGCAGGGGAAATCGGGGCCAGCTTACGTATGATCTTCGAGATGCTACAAGCCTAACAAGTAGTGATAGCTCAGCTACAGAGCCAAACTCGCACACAAAGCAGGCCGGATTCCAATCCACTTCGAGAAGTCACCCCCAGAACAGAGCCTGCCATAGTGAAATCTAACGAGCAAGAATCGGGGACTACTCCCAGAATTACTAAATTTCTCGAGGAACTCAAAAAATGAGTTGAAGCCAACGACAAGAGGGTGGAAACGTACAATGCAAGGGTCGATCAAATCCTGGGGGCTCCACCAATGATAAAGGGGCTTGATTCAAAAAAATTCATACAAAAGCCTTTTTCATCAGGTGCGGCGCCGAAGCCAATCCCCAAAAGATTTCGTATGCCCGAAATTCCCAAATATAATGGTACGACCGATCCTAACGAACATGTCACCTCTTACACATGTGCCATAAAAGGAAACGATTTGGAGGACGATGCGACCTAATCCGTGTTGCTGAAAAAGTTCGGGGAGACCCTCTCGAAGGGAGCGATGATCTGGTACCACAATTTACCACCGAATTTCATTGATTCTTTTTCCATGTTAGTAGATTCGTTCGTAAAGGTACATGCTGGTGCCATAAAGGTTGCAACAAGGAAATCAGACCTCTTCAAAGTAAAGCAAAGGGAGGATGAAATGCTGAGGGAATTTGTATCCCGATTTCAAATGGAACGCATGGAATTACCCCCGGTCACAGACGATTGGGCCGTACAAGCTTTCACCCAAGGGTTGAACGAGCTAAGTTCGACAACATCACATTGGCTGAACCAAAATTTGATCGAGTATCCAATGATAACTTGGGCAGATGTACACAACCGATACCAATCAAAAATTAGGGTCGAGGATGATCAATTGGGAGCTACGTACGGACCCGTTCATCAAAACAGGACAGTTACTAAAAACCAAAAGGGGATCGACAGAGAACAAAGGTCGAACAGAGACCGATATCGACCGTACATCACAGATCGGGTGAACAACGGTTCAACACGCAATGCAGTTCAGAACAATCGAAGGATTGATCGAGGATAAAATTCTCGGGGGCTTATGAGTAAGAGCGGCTTCGATAAATATGCTGATCCTATAGAAGCACCTCGATTATCAGAATATAACTTTAGCGTTGGTGCATCCGCTATCGTGTCAGTCATCGGACGCATCAAAGACACTAAATGGCCTCGACCCATGCACACCGATCCTGCCCGAAGAAATCCCAATCAGACGTGCGAATATCATGGTACCCATGGCCACAGAACGGAAGATTGCAAGCAACTAAGAGAGGAAATAGCTCGCTTATTTAACAAAGGGAACCTTCGGGAATTTTTGAGTGATAGGGCGAAGAACCATTTTAAAAGCAGGGATTTCAGCAAGCAAAACGAGCAAGAAGAACCGCAGTATGTCATCCATATGATCATCGGTGACATCGATACCCTCAGGGACCAGTGCTTAAACGCACTAAAACATCGATGGTGAGGGAAAAACGATCTCGGACTCAAGATTACGCACCCATGGGGACTTTGTCCTTTGATGATGAAGATGCAGAGGGGGTCATCCAACCTCATAACGACGCACTGGTAATATCCGTTCTCATGAATAAAACTAAAATTAAGCGTGTGTTAATCGATCCAGGTAGCTCGGCCAACATCATCCGATTGAAGGTAGTAGAGCAGCTCGGCCTACAGGATCAGATCGTACCCACAACTCTGGTTCTAAACGGGTTCAATATGGCATGTGAAACCACCAAAGGTGAGATAATCCTACCAATAAATGTGGCCGGAACCATCTAGGAAACAAAGTTTCACGTGATCGAAGGTGATATGAGATATAATGCCCTTTTCGGAAGGCCGTGGATCCACAACATGAGAGCTGTGCCTTTGACCCTACACTAGGCCCTCAAATTCCCGACTTCGAGAGGTGTCAAAACGGTGTATGGAGAACAACCAGCCGCAAAGGAAATGTTCGTCGTCGATGAAGCTAAACCAATGTCCTCACTTTTGCCGATAAAAGGATCGGGCCCGGAAGGAGAACGGGACACCAAATAGCAATCACAGTCATCGGCTTCAACCCAGCTAGACAACCAGAAAATCGAAGAGGATGATGATCAAAGGGTCCCTCGATCTTTTGTGATTCCCAATGACTCTGACGCCACCAAATCAACAATCGAGGAGCTAGAGCAAGTCACATTAATCGAGCACTGGCCCGAGCGAAAGGTATACTTGGGAACGGGGTTGAGCCCCGAACTCAGGAAGAAACTCATTCAATTTCTTATCGATAACATCAATTGTTTTTCCTGGTCCCATTTAGATATAACAGGGATCCCGCCGGACATAATGACGCATCGGCTAAGTTTGGACCCCAGGTTCAGACTGGTGAAGCAAAAGAGAAGACCCCAGTCCGAGAGAAGGCACGCATTCATAAAGGACGAGGTAACCAAGCTTCTCAAAGTAGGGTCCATTCGGGAGGTGAAATATCCCGAATGGCTAGCCAACGTAGTTGTAGTCCCTAAAAAGGGAACAAACTTAGAATGTGTGTGGACTATAAGGATTTGAACAAAGCATGCCCCAAAGATTCCTTTCCGCTGCCCAACATCGATCGCATGATCGATGCCACAGCCGACCACGAGATCCTCACTTTTCTCGATGCTTATTCCGGTTATAATCAAATCCAGATTAACCCAGAGGACCAGGAAAAGACTTTATTTGTCACCAAATATGGAATGTAGTGTTATAATGTGATGCCCTTCGGGCTAAAAAATGCAGGGGCTACTTACCAACGCCTAGTAAATAAAATGTTCGAAGAACAAATAGGAAAATCAATGAAAGTTTATATTGATAACATGTTAGTTAAGTCCCAGCGCGCAGAGGACCATTTGACTCATTTGCAGGAAACGTTTGAGATTTTGAGGAAATACAACATGAAGCTCAACCCCGAGAAATGTGCTTTCGGGGTCGGTTCGTGCAAGTTCCTCGGCTTCATGGTGTCACATCGGGGAATAGAGATTAACCCCGATAAAATCAAGGCCATCGAAGACATCGTCGTTGTGGACAGCGTGAAGGCCGTACAAAGGCTAACGGGTCGGATTGCAGCCTTAAGCCACTTCATTTCAAGATCATCTAACCGAAGTCACAAATTTTTCTCTCTACTCAAAAAGAAGAACGATTTTACTTGGACCCCGGAGTGCCAACAAGCATTAGAGGAACTAAAGCGATATCTATCAAGCCCACCACTACTTCACACACCAAAAACAGACAAAAAATTTTGTTTGTACTTGGCAGTATAGGAAGTCGCCGTAAGCGGTGTCCTAGTTCGAGAAGAGAAAGGTACGCAATTCCCCGTTTATTATACGAGTTGAACCTTAGGAGAAGCGGAAACTAGATATCCGCTCCTAGAAAAATTGGCACTTACACTGATAAGCGCCTCAAGAAAGTTAAGGCCGTACTTTCAATGTCATCCCATATGTGTGTTAACCACCTACCCGCTTCGTAATATTTTGCACAAACCCGAGTTATCAGGCCGACTGGCCAAATGGGCCGTCGAACTCAGTGGGTACGATATCGAATATCAACCCCACACGACCATCAAGTCTCAAATTTTAGCAGACTTCGTGGACAATTTCACGCCAACCCTCGTACCCAAAGTCGAAAAAGAACTATTGAAATCAGGTACATCATCGGGGGTATGGATCCTTTTTATGGACGGGGCTTCGAACGTGAAAGGGTCCGGGCTGGGCATAGTTTTGAAACCGCCCACGGGTAGCACTATTAGGCAATCTATTAAAACTATCAAGTTGACTAACAACAAGGCCGAGTATGAAGCCATGATTGCAGGTCTCGAGCTAGCTAGAAACTTAGGAGTAGAAGTCATTGAAGCCAATTGCGACTCCTTATTGGTGGTGAGTCAAGTAAACAAAACCTTCGAAGTTCGACAAGGTAGAATGCAAAGGTATTTAGATAAACTGCTTGTCACTTTGCACCATTTCAAACAATGGACTTTACGGCATGTACCACGGGAACAGAATAATGAGGCCGATGCGCTTGCGAATTTGGGGTCGTCGGTCGAGGTAGATGATTCGGGCTCGGGGAATGTTGTTCAACTTTCGAGATCGGTAATCGAAGAAGGTCACGCCGAAATAAATTCTACAAGCTTAACCTCGGATTGGAGAAACAAGTATATTGAATACTTGAAGAGCGAAAAACTCCCATCGGACCGTAAAGATTCCAGAACCCTACGAACTAAAGTTGCTCGATTCACGTTGGCTTCGGATGGAACGTTGTACCGAAGAATGTTTGATGGACCGTTGGCAGTATGCTTAGGTCCGGGAGATACCGATTATATCCTACGGGAAGTGCACGAGGGTACTTGCGGGAATCACTCTGGAGCCGATACATTAGTTCGAAAAATAATCAGAGCAGAGTATTATTTGATCGATATGGGCAAAGATGCGAAGGAATTTGTTCGTAAATGTGACAAATGTCAAAGGTTTGCACCGATGATCCACCAACCCGTAGAGCAACTCCACTCAGTCCTATCCCCATGGCCGTTCATGAAGTGGGGAATGGATATCGTCGGCCCTCTGCCATCAACCCCAGGTAAAGCCAAATTCATTTTATTTATGACTGACTATTTTTCTAAATGGGTTGAAGCGCAGGCGTTCAAGAAAATAAGAGAGAAAGAAGTCATAGACTTTATTTGGGATCATATCATATGCCGATTTGGGATACCTGCCGAAATAGTGTGTGACAATAGAAAACAATTCATTGGCAGCAAAGTAACAAGATTCCTCGAAGACCACAAGATAAGAAGGATACTATCGACGCCATACCACCCCAGTGGGAATGGACAGGCCGAATCAACAAACAAAATTGTCATTCAAAACTTAAAGAAGAGGTTGAGCCACGCTAAAGGGAAATGGAGAAAAATCCTGCCCGAAGTCCTTTGGGCATATCGGATGACGTCAAAATCCAGTACGGAGGCGACCCCATTCTCCTTAGTATATGGGTCTAAAGCATTGATACCAGTCGAAGTTGGTGAAACCAGTGCCAGATTTCGATTCGTAGTGGAAGAATCAAATAATGAGGCTATGAATACCAGCCTCGAACTATCGGACGAAAGACGAGAAGCTGCTCTCGTCCAATTGGGCGCCCAAAAGCAGCGAATCGAAAGATATTATAATCGAAGAACCAAGCTCCGTCATTTCAAGCCTGGGGACTTAGTGTTAAGAAAAATTACCATTAATACTCGAAATCCGAACAAAGAAAAACTAGGACCGAATTGGGAAGGACCATATCACGTGCTCGAGAACATCGGAAAGGGATCGTACAGGCTCGGCATTATAAACGGCAAACAGCTATCAAGCAGCTGGAATGTATCACATCTAAAACGGTACTACTGCTAAGGTACAACCTTTCCATATTCGTTTATATCTCAAAACGGACCCCTGCAGAAGTCCGAACAAGGGCTAAGATGGATCTCTCGCTTGAAAGCACGCGTCTTTTTCCCTTAGACCGGTTTTATCCCAAATGGGTTTTTCGGAAAGGTTTTTAATGAGGCAACCATTGATCGTGCAGCTTTTACAACAATATTCGAGGCCTCGCAAGAAAGTTATTTCATAACAACAAGGTTCCAATAGGAAAAATTGTAAGAGCCAAATGGTCGAAGCGAACCATGCTCATATAGATTGGCCCGAACCCAGACGTGTAATAATGTGTGAAGAAAGTTCTCTTCTTTATCGGCATCTTATATCCAAGGAAAATTCCTCTATTTTGAAATTTATTTTGCAATCAGAATTAAGATAAACTCGACCACTAAGCCTACGGGCTACTTTTATTTCGAGTTCGAGCAAATACTCACTCGACTATTATGCCTACGGGCTACTTTTATTTCGAGTTCGAGCAAACACTCACTCGACCATTACGCCTACGGGCTACATTACTTCGAGTTCGAATCATTTATTCGATTAAGCCTACGGGCTACTTTTATTTTGAGTTCGAGCAAACACTCACTCGACCATTACGCCTACGAGCTACATTACTTCGTGTTTGAATCATTCATTCGATTAAGCCTATGGGCTATTTTTATTTCGAGTTCGAGCAAATACTCACTCGACCATTACGCCTACGGGCTACATTACTTTGAGTTCGAATCATTCACTCGACTAAGCCTATGGGCTACTTTTGTTTCGAGTTCGAGCAAACACTCACTTGACCATTATGCCTACGGGTTACATTACTTCGAGTTCGAATCATTCACTCGACTAAGCCTACGGGCTACTTTTATTTCGAGTCCGAGCAAACACTCACTCGACCATTACACCTACGGGCTAAATTACTTCGAGTTCGAATCATTCACTCGACTAAGCCTACAGGCTACTTTTATTTCGAGTTTGAGAAAACACTCACTCGACCATTACGCCTACGAGCTACATTACTTCGAGTTTGAATCATTCATTCGATTAAGCCTACGGGCTACTTTTGTTTCGAGTTCAAGCAAGTACTCACTCGGCCATTATGCCTACGGGCTATATTTATTCAAGATAGAATCATTGACAATTAATAAGCCTAAGGGCTACATCGCTCCAAGTTTGAGTAAGCGCTCGCTCGGTTACAGAGGCTACGAAGTCCAAATTTGATTAAGTTGTTTAAATCATTGTGAAAACATTCATAAGGCGTGAATAAAGTCCTCACAAGACAGGAAACAAAAACAGAAGCAAGTCGGCAAAAAAGGGAGATATTTCTATATACAAATTTATCTGCATGGGTGATTACAACATAAAAACTAAGAACTAAACTTCTCGGTCAGGAGCGGTCTCTTCTTTATCAGGCCCCCCCCATTTTCGGATCCTCTCTTGCTCCCATCGTCATCGTCATCGCCATAAAAAACCAGAGCTTCAGCATCGGCTTCGAGTTCTTTGGCCCTTTTTGTCTCTTTAGTGAGATCGAAACCACGAGCATGGATCTCCTCGAGAGTTTCCCTTATGGATCGGCACTTAGCAAGCTCGGCGACCCAATGCGCTTGAATAAGGGCAGACTCCGCTGCCTCTCTTGCCTGGACTTGGGCAGCTTCAGCATCGGCCTGATAGACGGACACAAGCGCATCCGCATCGGCCTTTGCCTTTTCAGCATCGGATTCGGCCTTGGCAAGTACAGAGGCCAACCGAGCCTCAAGCTCCTCAATTCTTCTTGCTTAAACCAGGCCTTTTTCCTTCATTTTCTGAAGTTGGGTTTCAGACGATGATAACTGGGCTCGAGCAGTCTCTTTTTCTGCAGCAAAGCGGTACATACCTTCTTTCCACCGCAAAGACTTTGTTCTTATCACGTCAACCTCCTCACGAAGCTTCCCGATCATCTCGATTTTTTGCTGCAGCTGTGAGACTGAAATGTTAGCTATCGTTCCGGTATAAAGCCCATAGGCTTTCAAAAGCATCATTACCTGCTCAGACAAATCGGTCTGATCTCGATAAGCCTTGGCCAACTCAGCTCAGAGGTCTTTTATTTCCTCTTCTCTCTGCCCTAAGGAAAGTCTAAGGGAGTTTCTCTCGTCAGTAGCCTGTTGTAGGTCGGCCTTGTATCGATGCAGTTCATTCTGGGATTGAGAACATTGTTCTCGATGAACTGCCACTGCCTACAAAGAAACAAGAAGCGAAGTTAACAAAAAACGAACATAAAGATAGTACCGACAAAATACTTTTAAAAGCTCACCTGATTCAAAGCTTGTCGCAATCCGTGAAAAAGATCTGATTCATCACCGGCAACATACTCAATGCCGGTAAACAGGTCACGAAAGGGATCTTCTTTATCATGAGGCCTGTCTAGATCGAGGGCTCCCAGAGCTTGAGCTTTCCGAATCACCCCTGCGGAAAAAGCGGGAAAGGTAGGCGAATCCTCGATTGCTGCTGCCCCAAATGAATCGCCTGGAGCGTTCTCCTCGGTTCGAAGGGGTTCGAGGGCCTCTTCGATCATATCCCCTGCCGGTTGACTCCGATGAGATGCGTCTTCGATATCCGATAGTTCGGGGACTCTACCCGAATCTTTCTCCGGTATATCTTCAGTTCGAGGCGGAGCCTCATGGAGCATCATCGATCCAGCCGGCGATGAGGCATCGGTGGTTCTCTTCATTCGGACCGCCAGCGCGGACTCATCGTTCTCTTCTTTATCTTCATCCCTTAGACGCAGAACGGATTCCATAGTCAAAGGAATGACATTCATGTTCGGCTTACGAGCCATCCTCTTCTTCGGTTTTGGATCTTCGGGAACCGAGGCTCTTTACCTTTTATTTTCCTTCACCGGCTTTGGGACAGAGGCCGAAATTTCCTCCTCATTGGACAAGGGCCTCAAAATCGCGTCTTTACCCAAACCTGCATATGGAAAACCTTAATAAAATATTTTGAAAACCACCTTGTTCGGATCATCAAAGAGTCCGAGAAATGAGCTTACCGTGATTTTTGGCCTCCCACCGACCCTTTGACAAATCACGCCATGAGCGCTCGACGTATTTTGAGGTCAAAACAGGGGCTCGTACCCAGTTCTTGAGATCGGGAACTGGTCCGGGCATCTAGGGAACCACTGCATCACAAAAAGAGGAGTGTCGATGAGAGAATAAATGAAAGAACAAAGTAGAAGTAACAGCAAGATCACACTTACGTTTCATATTCCACTCCTCAGGAAAGGGCATCTTTTCAGTCGGAATCAGGTCCGAAGTCCTTACTCGAACGAACCTGCCCATCCAACCCCGGTCCCTATCCTCATCAATACTCTAGAACAGAGCCTTGGTAGCCCGACGCTGAAGTTTTATTAACCCTCCTCGAAAAAGTCGAGGACCGTACAATCAGATAAAATGTCCGGGTGAACGACATCCCCTTGATTTTGCTCACAAAATATCGGATCAGGATAATGATCCGCCATAAAGAAGGATGGACCTAGCCTAGGGTTACCTGGTATTGTCGACAGAAGTCAATAATAACGGAATCGAGGGGACCTAAAGTGAAAGGGTAAGTATACACATTCAAAAACCCTTTCACGTAAGAAGTGATATCTTCGTCAGGGGTAGAAATTATTATTTCTTTTTCACCCCAATTGCAATCCTTCTTTAGCTGTTCGAGGTGCTTCTCGGTTATCGAACACATGTACCTCGATACCGGCTCACACTGGCCAGGGACCGATGAACCTTTATCGACCTTAAAATTTAAAGTAAGGACACACTCCCCGGGAACACACTCCTCAGGTCGTGGTTCTGCCGGTGTCTCATCGGCGGCACACAGTGAAGATGAGGCCTTCTCTTTCTGAGGAATGGTTTGCGATGTTTTCGCCATTTTCGAATTCAAAGATGAGGAATAGAAGAAAGTGACAAAGATTTGGTAGAATTGAAGAGGGGCTTTTGCAGAAAGAAATCACAGATTTACTGGTAACTTAGAGAGTACGAAGAAGAACTTGGAAATTTGGAAGATAGAAGATGTAAAAGTGGCAAAAGATAAAAGAAAGGGTTATTTATAGGTTCAAGCGATGGCGATTCAGTATCAGCAGCGGCCGACCACCGCCTGATAAGGCTGGCAAGTGGGCCGGTCCAGGCCCGGGACCGGCCCGGGACAGCGGGCCAAACGGCTAAACGGGCCAGGATCGTTTGGTCCGGTTTTAGCGGGCCTGGTCCGGTCTCGTGGGCCGGTCCTATGATTGTGCCCGTCAGGCCCGGGACCGTTTGGCCCGCCAGGGCCCGGGACCGGCCCGGTCCCTTAGAGGGCCTAGCGGGTCCAACGGCTATTTTTTTTTAAAAAATTTTTTAAAAAAAAAAAAAAACCGTTGGACTGTCAAAAATAGCCGTTGGGCTGTCAAAAATAGCCGTTGGCTATTTATGAAATAGCCATTTAACCCCTCAACTTTGTTTTGATCCCAAACTTTTTATAATTACACTTTTTTCCTATTTTCAACTATAAATACCCCATCATTATTTCATTTTTCTTTACAAAATCATCAATCTATCACAATCTCTCTCTAATTTACTTCTATAATTGCTACTATTGCTTACTTTATTGTTACAATTTGTGAAACAATTGTGAAGTTGGTGAATTAAAGTCTTCAATGATAATCAATTTCCAACAAGTTGTTCGTCAATTCGGTAAACTCGTTCCAACTCTTAAGTTTTAATATTATAATTTTATTTATTTTATTTACTTTGCTTGATTAATTAAGATGGCTTATTCCTTAAAAAATATGTTTAGTAAAAATAAGGGAAAATCGAAGAGTGGTGAATCTAGTGGCCAATATGTTCCTCCTCCACTTCCCCGGCTCCCCGACCCAAACATGTTATCCGTCCTACACCTCCTATTCTTGATAGCGATAATAGTTTATTACAATTTACCGAGAGTCAATTTTTCCATAATATTGCACCCGGTGAACAATTAAACTATGAATATATGAATGCTCTTTATGGTAATCCAACTATTGATGAAAATGATGATGAAGAAATAGATTTTGATGAAACGCAACCGGATGATGATACACCCACTAGTCCTTCTCCTGAAGTTAACCTAACTAATAATAATCTAGATGATCCCCCGTCTGACCCTCCTATTAGTGCCCCTACTTTTTCTAGACAACCTCCTAAATGGGCAGAAACATCTCTTGTTTGGCAATTCTTTACTCAACTAAGAGAAAAAAATAGGGCTAAGTGTAAAACTTGTGGCAAAGAGTTAGTTTTTCAATATGTTGGAAGTCGGGGGGGGGGGGGGGGGGGGAAAGTTTGACTAGACACATATTGCTACACCCTCAAGATAAAACTAGATATTTTCGTATGAAAGCTTTGGCTGAGGGGACAAGTGCACCTAGTCAGGCTGACCTTAGTACCGGGTCAAATCAATTTCAACCGGGAATTAACACTGTTACAGGTGGTATTTTATATTATGATCCAAAAAAAGATCGGGAAGAATTGGCAAAAATGGTTACTGTTATGTGCTTACCCTATAGTTTTCCTTCTAACCCCCACTTTGTGCATTATATTAGAAAAATTTATAATCCTACTTATAAAGGTTTTCCTCGCACAACCGTAAAGAGTGATATTTATAAATATAAATATGAATATGAACAATATTTGCGCTATTTATTTACTCATATAAATTGTTGTCTTGCTATTACAACTGATATTGGTAGAAGTGGTAATGACTGTAATTACCTTACTGTTACCAGTCATTGGATTGATGAGCATTGGATAATGCAAAAGCGCATTATTGCTTATAGAATAATTAATTCACGTCACACAGGGCAGTTTATTTCTAGCACGATTGCGGATATTTGTAGATATTTTTGCATTAGTGATAAAATAATGTCAGTTTCAATGGATAATGCTACTAGTAACACAAGTACTGTAGCCTTGCTTACCACTATACTAAGTCCTGTATTTAGTAACATTTTTCATGTTAGATGTATTTGTCATATTTACCATTTAATTATGGGTGATGGTATGCGAATTTTAAATGTTGAAATTGAAAAGGTTAAAATGGCTCTTAATTGGCTTTTTTATTCAAACCGTAGAAGTAGACTTAGAGAATATTTTAAAAGATGCGATGAATTTGGCCTAAGAGAAAGAAAGGTTCCTAAACCTTGTCCAACTAGATGGAATTACATGTATGAAAGTTTAGTTATTGCATATGAATATAGAAACCCCATAAACTCAACGTTTAATGCTCATGTAAGTGATGATGATGAGCACCTTACAAATGCGGATTGGGCTAATGTTAAAATGCTTGTAGATTTTTTAGAAAAATTCCATATTGCTACAAATAAATTTTCTGGGCAATATTATCCTACTATTTCTAACTGTTTAGTTTATATTGCAGAACTTGCAAATTTGTTTGATCATTTTTCAGAGGGTGGGGAAATTTATCAACTTGCTATTGATTCCATGAGAAAAAAGTTTAAAAAATATTTTTTCCCTATTCCCCCTATTTATGGTATTGCTGCATTGTTAAATCCTACTATGAAATTAGGAGGTCCTCAATTTTGGTATGAAACTATTTATAATGGTTTAACACTTGAAGATGAGGAGTTGTCTAAACTTCCGAACGCAATAGCCTTAATTAAAATAAATGTTCAAACTATTTATAATGCTTATCAAGTTGTATTAGATCATGCTAGACCAAATGTTCCAACTCCTTCTTCTTCTAGTTCTCAATCATCTAAAAGAACTGCGGGAGTAAGAGCAATTAGTGCTTGGGCAGGGTTCAGGGGTTCTCAAGATTCTAATACTAGTAATTTTTCACAACTAAATGAGCTTGAAGTTTATTTGTCACAGGGAATTGAGGAAGTGAATCCCGACGACTCCTTTAATATTTTGGAATGGTGGAAGGACAAAGAAAAATACTTTCCGATCCTTTCAAGGATGGCCCGAGATATTTTAACTATTCAAGCTTCAACAGTGGTATCAGAGAGCACTTTCAGTCAAGCAAGACTTCAACTCGGTGATTATAGAGCATCTATGAAGCAAGACTTTTATATATCTTAAGTTATACATATAGTATGTATATATATTATAGTATAGTATAGTATACATATAAGCTTATATTTATACTATACTATAGTCTATACTATATATACATCTCATAAGATATATAAACTATATTCGATATACTATATATATATCTTAAGATATACTATATATACTATACTATATATACATCTTAAGATATATATACATCTTAAGATATACTATATATACTATACTATACTATATATACATCTTAAGATATACTATATATACATAGTATATATATCTTAAGATGTATACTATCGAATATGACTTATATACTATGTATATATTGTATAGTGTGTGTATATATCAGATGTGTGTGTATATATCTATATATATATCTTAAGATGTATATATATACTATATATATACTATAATATATATACATAGTTTATAAGTCATATTCGATAGTATACATCTTAAGATATACTATATATACATCTTACTATATATATATATATATAGCTTATATATCTTAAGATGTATATATATCTTAAGATGCATATATATCTTAAGATCTACTATACTATACTATATATATATAGTATATCTTAAGATGTATATATATATATTTTAAGATGTATACTATGTATATATAATATAGTATATATATATATTTTAAGATGTATATATAGTATATAAATCGAATATAGCTTATATATCTTTATTACTATTTTTTTTCTCTAACTTCTATAAAAAAGAAAATTTAAAAATACAAAGTTTCTGTTAGGCCCGTTTAGGCCCGGGACCGGCTCACTTAACCGGGGACCGTTAGTTCATGGTCCCGGTCCCGAGCCGGTTCCAGCAATAAGCCCGCGAAGCCCGGGACCATTTAGGACCAGACCGCATAGGACCGGCCCACTTAGGACCGGGCCCGCGAAGCCCACTTAAGACCGGGCCCGGCCCACTTGCCACCCCTACCGCCTGACATGCATTAAATGCCTTGAAATACTAAACCGATGGGACAACTACCAGATGCGTCATGGTCGAACCCGATGGAAACGACATGAAATAATCCGATCGAGCTGTTAAAATATCATATCGTTTCTCGCCACATTCTTTCTGAGAAACGAGGGGACTATCTGTATACGGTCGAAATAGATTTCGGCCTTAGCATGTCCGATCGAGTTCGAACGATGATCTATCGAAGTAAGATCCCGAAGATGGAACAAACTAACCTCGAACCCGGGGAGGTCGATCCGTGTCGAGTTCGATATCATTATCAAACTCAAATCGAAATCGAACCATGATGTAGAGTAGATCTATCATACTGATAATCCAGAGACCAACCAACATTGATCTCGAATCAATTCGAGGGCTCGAGCTAGGATCGGGCTCGAATCAAGATCACGAGTTCGAGCCGAAATCAAGCCCAAACCAAAATCGAGGGTTCTAAGCAAGATCGAGCTCACAGACAAAAGCGGCTGCAATCCCACTAGAGAGAATCTTGGCAGAAATTATGAAAAGCTGACTTATCATGGGTCTCCCACTGAATGTTTATTTTATTATGCTTAGAGCCAAATCCCTCCACTATAAAAGGGCTTGGTTACCATTTCTATAAAATAAGTTTTTCTCAGGCTTACATTGTAATAAAAATGCTCTATTCTTCTACAGTAAAGAATCGTTCTTTCAGATTTCTTAGATTGATTCTATTTTTTGAATCCTAAGATTCATTGTTCCTGACAATCTTATCTATTTCGCATTCTCTGCAAGCTATATTTACATTTCTATTTATCCTTACATTTTGTGTTAAGTTACGCCACATATCCTCGAAACTGCGTATAAATTTAACTCTATCCATTTTTCAGGTAAACAGTATATCTCTTCCAATAAAAGTTCAAACATATTTCATTATTTGACATAGTGTTTAATTTTCTCTTTCAAATATTATCCTTGCATTTAACAACTCAATCGGTCATTTTGAGTTATAGCGTTCCGTTCTATGATTTGAAACCTTGAGTTGGTTCATGTAATATTATATGACTTACATATATGGTCGGTTCGAGTTCCGACAAGTTCAGGATTTCTGGAATACTTGATTGATAACTAGAGGCTAAAGTTAAGAAAATTGACCAAAGCCAACATTTTGGGTAAATGAGCTCGTATTCTTGATTTGAAGGTTCCGATAGGTTCTTTGATGATTTCAGACTCGTACATATGTTCGGATTGGGTCTCGATTGGCACGGGGAGGATTCAACGCTTTTAGTTGAAAGTTAATAATTTGATAAACTTTAGAGTTAATAAGTTTGACTTGAGATTGACTTTTGTATTATTGCATTTCATTTCATGTTTTAAGTCGTTAGATAGGTCCATATAGATTATTTGAACTAGTTGAAATGATTGAGAGGTAGTCTAGAGGGCTTGAGAGTGATGCCGACCTATCTTGTGAAATTGGAATTTGAAATACTTAAGAAAAGTTCATACTTTAGTTTGGATCATGATTCTTAATAGTGATATTTTTAGATTTATTTTGAGCCTCCAAGTTTGTACAGGGTATATGAACTTTTGAGATGATTGGATAAGATTTCGAGGGACTCCGGTGAGTTACAACGTATTTGGAGCATTTTTAGAGAGAGTTGAAATTATGACAGCAACAGTAAAGTGTGGTGCACACTTTAAATATAATCCACACCTTTTGTTTTGGGGTCAGCATTTTAGAATTAACTGTCATCACTTTGAAAAGTGTGGCGCCGCACTTTTGATCAGAAATTTCAGAAAATATAAATACCGAGATTTCATAATTTTTATTTTATTCTTCAATATTTTAGAGATTTGGGAGCTCAATTTTGAAAGGGTTTGACATAAATATTCATCTAAAGCTTGGGGTAAATAATTTTAACCTGAATCTATGATTTGTACATAAATCTATCACTAGATTTGACAAAAACAATTAGGGATTGAACAAGAGAATTTGGGGTTTCTGTCCAAAATTTGAGAAAGTGTATTTTGAGGTTTCAAAAATCGATTTGGACTCGTATTAGAAAACTAATCACATATTTAGAATCGCGAGGTTATGCGTCAATGAGATCCGACTTTGGACTCGAATTTTGACCATGTTGGTCCGTGGTTGACTTTTTATTGACTTTTGAAATTTTGATAAAGATAAAAACTTTATTATTTAGAGTTGGTTTGTATAGCTTTATTTGACTTTTTTTTTGAGTATTGTATAGATTACATTGTGCTCGTTTGATGGTTTTGGAGCTAGGAAGGCGGATTTAAGAATAAAGCTAGCCTGAGATAAGGGAAGTACCTTACTTAATCTCGACTGAGGAAATTTTTCTTAAAATAAATTTATATGCTAAATGCTACATATTTGGGAGGGATGTATTATCGAAGTGACGAGCGTATATGTGGACAGTGAAGTTATACCATATTTAAGGTAGATTTTAGGCCTCTTTGTACTTTGGTTGGATGTATATTTTTCTTGTAATATGCTTTATTTGTTTGTATGATTACTTGAAATTTATGCTAGAGATTATGTCCAGGCTTTTGATTTCTCGTTTGGACATGATAGACTATTTTGTAGGTTGGATTACATGATGTAGTCCTTGTCATATTTGTCTACTTACATACATCCATGCATGTTTATTTCTCTATCCATATACATCATACATGCTTATCTCTTATTCATATGCATATATCCCTCCATATGATTCTCTAATATGGACTGAGGTTGTCACTATGGTTATGTAGTGTTATTGATATTACTATGGCATGATGGTTTATATCGTGCAATTGATATTATTATGACACGATAGTTTATTCTATGTAATTGTTATAATTATGGCACGATGGTACAATTCATGCGGTTGATGATTGATTTATAAGATATTAATGATCGATCGTGGAGCTATAATGCTCAAGCACATGGATTAGATCCATCCCTGCGAAGTCACGTGATTACCCATGTTATATTGAACCGTGTGTGTGCGGTTTGACACTGGGAGTATCGTGGCACTAGGAGTACCAGTTGTTCTAAGTTTGAGTTTTTATCATGAAATTTAGACTCATGTAGAAATATTCACGCATATTATCTACATATACACATTCATGCATTTTACATATGTAGGGGACTTGTTAGTGGACTGTTGGACACTTGAAAGGTATCGAATTGATGTAAATATTGAGTCTTCATCATGTGTAGATATTTTAGACTCATGCAGGAGCATTCGTATAAATGCTATTTGGGAATTAATGTAAAATTAGGTCTTTATCATGCATAGACACTATATATTCATGTAGAAGTACTCAAGTTAATGCTACTTGGTATATATCTCCTTTGTGCGTATCTCCGTTGTATGCAGATTTGGTGCATTTATATTTGCATTTGACCTAGTTTTTTTTTTTTTTTTGAAAAAGAATGCTTATTACCTTCATCTTTGATTGTGTATATTTTTATTGATATTTGTTGTTCGTTGGCTGTTTTTCTGTTATTGTATATGCCTATGAGCTCCGCATGCTATTTAAGTGAGTATCGTTTTACTAAACCTCGCCACTACTTAGTTGAGGTTAGTATTGATACTTAGTGAATATATGAGGTGAATTATACTTAAACTAAACTTCTGCATTTTGGGTGCAAATTTTAGAGTTAAGCGATTGCAGAGTTCGAGAATGAGTATTGAAGACATCTACATTCCTGTTATTAGCTATCATTTATTTATGGTAGCTTAGAATCTTGTATTTTTGTTTATGTGTATTCAAATAGATGTTATATATACTTCATATCAATATTGTATTCCTATTGTTAGTCGTTCATGACTTGTATCACCAGTTCTTAGGGTAGTCTTTGTTGAATTTTGTATTCTTATTTTATTATTTAATTGGTGATCTCCAGTTTGAGTTATGTTTATATTGATTCGCTTGCATAACGAGTTGGGATAAGTGCTATTACGATCCCGTTGAGATTTGAGTCATGAAAAAAATTAACAATTAGTTATAGTGCTTAAATTTAAAATTATTAATCATAAAACTCTGCAATTAAAAAAAATGGTAACCTAATTGAAAGTGAAGGTTACCCTATTTTTTAAGATGAATTTGCCAGCAAAAGACAACTTAGAAACAATAAACTATAATTTGGTAAAGAATTTCAACAAAAGCTTTTCTAAAGGTAAATATTACTTGGTTGTTTCAGTTTGATTATTATCACGGTTAAATATTTACTTCTATGAATTTTTAGATGATCGTTTCAGTGTTTAGATGAATTTTTTAGATAAATATTTACTGATTTAAAACGAAGAATCAAAGTATCGAAAATTTCTTATATAATCGCTTACGATTAATTTTCAATCATGTGATTCACCACATTGAAAGAAGGTTTAGAATTAGAAATTATTAGTAGTTGGTGTTAATAGAATAGAACAAGAAATTATTAGGAAAAAGTACATCTTGCGTGTACTTGTGTTAGATTTTAACTCATGTTCTACTTTTTTTTTTACCCGAAATAGTCATTATTAATATGTAAAAATTCTTTCACCTATTAAACTAAATCTGAAATAAAACAATAAATAAAAGGAGAATATTGCAAGGAAAAGAGAGGTAATTCTATTAATGTTTTAGATGAATTACAAGGGGATAAGCACTACAAAAAAAAAGGGGGAAATTGCGGCGGTTTTTATACGGCGGTTCTCAAAAACCGCCAGAATATATCATATTTGCGGCATCTTTCTATCCGCCATATTACAAATTTGTATAGTGGCGTTTTAATCTGTATTTGTGGCGGTGAAAACTGCCTTATTTATTACTTTAATTTTTAAAATATCTTTTGGTTTATTTCAAAATGCAAAGCTATGTAAACTCACAAATTAGAACTACATCTCATTCTCCGGCACCAGCAAACCCTAATCTCTGCATTTTGTCTCTCTCCCTCTCCCTCCCACCAAATATGGCACAAATCATCGGCGGCATTCACTAGATCGTCGTACTCGGCGACTCCCTCTCCTCTCCTCTCCTTTCCGTATCCTCTTCTCGCTAGGTCTCCGATGAAGCTCCCGAAAGAGTTCGCTAATCTCCATCCGCCTTTGTTGATGGCAACTCCCAATTCCAAAGAAATTTCAGCCATGTCTTTCTATTTCCTATCCTTTTTGCTTATGTGCGTGTATGTATCTGTGTGGATCTACGGTTTCTTTGTGGTTATGCAATGCTCCGTCACTTTAGTTGTTAGATCTGTTCTTAGCTTTATTTTTCCGGAGATTTTGTGTATCCAGTGTGGTAAGGAACTGACTTTTCTATGATTGAAATTTGCTAGAAGTTCTTTTGGTCAGTTAGGGTAGGGATGCAAAGATCCTTAGTTTTGGGTGTTTAAGGTTATATTTGTGGAATGCGTACAAGGATGGCATAGTGGCCCTAACTAGTTTAGGATTGAGGCGTAGTTGATTGATTAAATCAAGAGCTGTGTGTAGTGGTGTTTTATTGTCATTTACTGCTATAAATTCTTATGCGAGCTATGGAACTGCTAGTTGAAGAATAATTAGTCTGCCTGAATTAATTGTAGTATCATATGGAATGATACAATAGTGATTAGTCATCTATCTCTATTAGCTAATCCACTATTTATATATGTTTATACACATAGTATACATATATTATATATCTACCGACTACTTATAATTTAAAAAGTTGAGTGAGCGGCTAATTAGATTAATTCTTCTATCACAAGTATTTCCCACTTAATAGCCAGTTTATCCCCAACCTCACTCTCCCATGTTCAGTTGAGGTGAAACTCAGTGCATACTGCAATTTCAGAGTAGAAGCCAAACTGCATTGAGCATTACGTACTTAAAAAGCCTCTTCTCAAGCACATTGGACTATCTCAAACTGAATTTAATACAAAGAGAATCAGAGTCAGATTACTAAAGTTAGAGCCTCAGTTCCTGTAATCTACAAACTTTGTTGTTGTACTACTATTTAATTTAGTTCATAATAGTAATTGTTCAATTGGAAAGTAAAACACTATAAAATCCTAGCAGTTAGGCACCACATCAGCACCTTATAACAACATTTTGACAAAATTTCCTAGCAACAAGTTCAAATTAATCTCCTGGGACCAAAGCTTAGAGTACACACCCATAGAAGGATACATGTCCCTTTGAGGAATGATGCAGAGAAGATTAGCATCGCCCATGCATGAAAGATGATACACACAAATCGAGAAATTATCTCAGAAAACTATTGAAGGATATAGTTGTCCTAAACCATTTTAGTCTTCTCTACAATTGTTGCCACATATCTTATTCTTGCATTTGTAAAATGTAGTGTTAGAGTGTTCGATAATATGCTTCAGTGAAAAAAATTAAATTGAAAACATTCTTCCTTCTATTCGAGGTATTGAAACTCAGATTATTCTCACAAGTGTTATATACTAATTGAATTTCAGCTATTGTGAAAATGAAGATCTATTATTTAAACCAATATATATTATATTGGTTCATACCGTGATCCTTGAGTTACTTGATGTCTGGAGTGTCTTTTCTTTTTTCATCAACCAAATGCATTCTGAATGTTCTGCAGTATATTAAACATAATCTCTCCTTTTATGAGTAAGGGTGTTTTGTGAGCAAATATAGTCTTATTTTCAGTTGCAGTGAAGGAAATTTCAGCTATTGTAAAAATGTAAATGCATTATATTTAATGTATTTATTATATTAGTTTTCTACTTTAATCCTTAGAGTTACTTATTGCTTGTTGTTTTGCTTGTTGTTTCAATTTATGTCTAGGTACTAGATATAAGAAATAGCGTCTCAACACCTAAAAATACAAGATCACCAGATGGAAATAGCAAAGCCATCATGCAAGTGCTCATTGAATATTATTTCTAGGATTTATCATAATTATTTTCCTTCTGTTGAATTGACGTAAACTATTACTCCTTGAAATTTTAATAAATACATTTATGATGTGATTTTGAATTGCTTATTCTTTTTTATAAATGATGAATGATCTGTTTAATTAATCTCTTTTTAAAATTGTGTCAAAACTATTATACAGTAATATATAAGTTTGGGTATAAAATATAATGAAAACAATGTCAAAAAGGACTACAAATAGAAAAGTAAAATTACGGCGCCTATTGGTAAATTTACGGCGGTTGGGGACCACCACTATTTTAGTTTGTGATATATACTTTCTAATTGTGATGGCTTCAAACCGCCATTTTAAGTAATAAAGAACCGCCATTTTAACAATGCACAATTCAGGCGGTTTTCTGAAAACCGTCGTATTAACTTTTTGGTGGATGCGATTTCAGCGCTTTTGATAGACCGCCATTAATGCTGATACCGGCGGTTAAAACCGCCATAATATGTAAGAAAACACCGCCACAATATCCCTGTTTTCTTGTAGTAAAGACCCCTCTATTTATAGGGGAAAAGTAACTTAGTCGCAAAGTAACAAACTCTCTAAATGATAGATATTCACCTAGAATACAACTCTATTTATAACAATCTCCCTTGAATGTCTATTCAACAAAAAATGTGCCTCGTTAAAATCTTAACTAAAATAAAATCTAGTAGAAAAAAATTCTAGTGAAGGAAAAACAAGTACACATGTTTAGAAATACGTCTTTTGGTTGCCTCGTTAAAAACTTTGCAAGAAAAACCCAGTAGGACAAAATCTTATGAGGGAAAAAAAGTACAACACGTATTAACTCCCCCTGATGAGAGCATCAATTCACATTTTTGAGCCTTCGCATACCGATCTTGTACACTAGCTTCTTGAAGGTTAATGTCGGTAGAGATTTGGTAATCAAATCAGCTATATTATCACTTGAACAAATCTATTGCACATTGATATCACCATTCTTTTGAAGATCATGTGTGAAAAATAACTTTGGTGAAATGTGCTTTGTCCTATCTCCCTTTATGAATCCTCCCTTCAATTGGGCTATGCATGCTGCATTGTCTTCATACAAAATCGTGGGTAGTTTGTCACACTTCAAACTATATTTTTCTTGAATAAGATGTATTATAGACCTCAACCACACACATTCTCGACTTGCTTCATGAATGGAAATTATCTCAGCATGATTAGACGAAGTATCCACGATTGATTATTTAGTCGATCACCAAAATATGACAGTGCCTCCACATGTAAACACATAGCCTGTTGGAGATCGAGCCTTGTGCGGGTCAGATTAATACCCAGTATTGGCATAACCAACAAGACCGGAACTGCAATCATTGCTATAAAATAAGCCCATATCGGTAGTCCCTTTTAGATACCGCAATATGTGTTTGATTTCATTCCAATATCTCATTGTAGGAGCAGAGCTATATCTTGCTAGGACATTAACTGAAAAAGACATGCCAGGCCTTGTAGTATTAGTAAGATACATTAGTGCACCAACTGCACTAAGATATGGTACTTCCGGACCAAGAAGCTCTTCATTCTCTTCTTGAGGTCGGAACGGATCCTTATTCATATCAAGCGATCGAACAACCATCGGAGTACTTAATGGATGTGCTCCATCCATGTAAAACCGTTTCAATGCCATTTATATGTAGGAGGATTGATGAACAAAAATCCCGTTTGCCAAATGTTCAATTTGCAAACCGAAACATAATTTTGTCTTTTCGAGATCTTTTATCTCGAATTCCTTCTTTAAATAATCAATTGCTTTTTAAAGTTCTATAGAAGTTCCAATAAGGTTTATGTCATCGACATATATGACAAGTACAACAAACTCCGATGTTGTTTTCTTTATAAAAATACATGGACAAATGACATCATTTATATAACACTCCTTTAACAAATACTCACTAAGGCAGTTATGCCACATTCGTCCTGATCGCTTTAGACCATACAAAGATCTTTATAATTTGATTGAAAAATAATCGGAAACTTTGAATTATGTGTATGTGATGACCCGATAGGTGATATTTAGTATTAGCCATTATTGTCGTGTTTCAAGACCTTCGTTAGCTCCGTTTGATATTTCTTGGTTTGCATGTATGGTCCATGTCGCTTTTGAGAAGCTTTTATGTTAAAATTTGAAGAAAATATGATTTTTAGCTTTAAAAACAACTTGAGTTGAATACAATTAACATTTTATGAAAACAACCCCAGATCGGTGTTTTGACGATTCTGGTAGGTCCCTATCGTGATTTTGGACTTGGGCGTATGCCCGGAATTGAAATTGAAGGTCCCTAGACTGATTTGACTCATTTTACCAAAAATTAGTATTTTGAAAGTTTGAAAATTTTCTTAGTTTGACCGTAGGTTGACTTCAAAATTAACGGGTTTGGATTTTGATATTGAAACTTGGAATAGGTCTGTATCGCTATTTGAAACTTGTCTGAAATTTGGTGCAATTCGGAATTGATTTGGCATGATTCAGATGCTCAGATGTGATTCTAGTTGTTCTTGAGTTTACTTTGAAATTTCTTTCGTTTTGAGAGTTGATTTGTAGATTTAGGTGTTATTTTGGTTATTTAATTACGCGAGTAAGTTTGTATGAAATTATTACACTTGTGTGCGTGTTTGGTTTGGAGCCCAAGGGGCTCGGGTGAGTTTCAGACATGTTTCAGATGAGTTTAGTTAGTGTAAGGATTGCTGGTGCAATACCAGTTCTGGTGATCTATTACAGATCTCGTAATTGCGAGCCTTGCTTTTGCAAACAATAGATCGCATTCGCGAGCACGGGCTGGGCTGGGTTAATCTCGCAATTGTGAGGAACATGATCGCATTTGCGAACTGTAAGAGGTAGCATTGCGATCTCATAGTCGCATTCGCGACTCAGTGTGATTTTGAGTGATCTTCGCGTTTACGAAGGAATTGCCCGCATTTGCGAAGATGGGTATGTTCGCAATTGCGAACTTTTTGTCGCAATTGTGACTTCTAGGCTTCTATGACAGGGTTCGCATTTGTGACCCTTGTCTCGCATTTGCGATGTTCGCAGTTGCGAACATGACTTCGCAATTGCGACATCTGTAGCTGGGTAAAACAGGAAAAAATCGAGACTTAGCTCATTTTACACCATTTCTCAACCCTAAATACTCTAGAGGCGATTTTTCAAGAGACTTTTCTTCCCAAATTCATTGGTATGTGACTTTAATCCATTTTCTTTCAATTACTCATTACTTTTCATGAGATTTCAACATCAAACTTAGGATTTTCATGGTAGAAATTAGGGATTTGGGTAGAGTTGGGGATTTTTGTAAAATTGAGATTTAGACCTCAAATTGAGGTTAGATTTTGAAATAAATCACATAACCGGGCTGGGTGGGTGAATGTGTAATCGGATTTTGGTCCGAACCTCGAGTTTTGACTAAGCGAGCCCGAGGTTGACTTTTGTTAACTTTTTAAAAAATGATCATATTGAATCTCTTTCATTAATGGGTAGTTTTTAAAGCTTATTTTGAATCACTTGATGAATAATTTGCTAGATTTGGTTGGTTTGGAGGCTTATTCGAAAGGCAAGGCCGTGGTTGATTGATTACTTGATTTGCGGAGTGAAGTAAGTGTTGGGTCTAACCTTGAATTGAGGGAATTAGGGAACCATGAACTATGTGTTATGTGAATTATGTGGGAAAGCGGCGTATATGCTAGGTGACAAGTGTATATATGCCGTCATGATATTTGTTTCCATGTTTTCGTTTATTTCATGATATATCTTGCTTCATGCCCTAATTGTTACATTCTTTATTGACTTCTATGCCATAATTGTTACTTGTCATTTAATTATTCTTGTATTAAATTGTCCGTTCCTTCCATGACTCCATGCTTATTTGCTACTTGTCTCTAATTGCTTTACTCGCATATCTAAATTGTCATATACTTTACTTGCCTTATAGTTTTGTAATATTTGTTTCCTTCTTCAATGTGGTTTCACTTGCATGAGTTATTTAATTGATAGATACCGATGAATTGGTAAAGTTGAGACTTCGAGTTGTTAGCGATTCGTTGATTATTATGTGGTTCTTTATGGCCTCGTACATTTACCCTCTTGATGTAGAAATTCTTGTAAATTTGGTTGTTGAATTATTTTTGTTGATTGAAATTGTTTGGGGAGCGGGTTGCACTCCGTAACGAAAATTGAAAGGTAATTAATTGAAATGGAGGAATAAGGACGGATTATGATATTGACCGATGATGATATGGTGTGATCGGGTTGCGCGCCACAACAGATTGTGTATGTGGTATTTGTTTGTGATTGTTGGATTTGCCTCGGTATTTTGATATGAGATTATGAGACTTGTTATTCTGGGCTCTCTGGTAGGTTGGATTTCGAGTTCGTTTTCATGAGTTAACTGCTTACTTCCATTTCATGTTTTCTTTTTATTATTATTGCTGCGTACAGATTATTGTAAGTGGCCTGCCTTAGCCTCGTCACTACTTCGTCGAGGTTAGGCTCGACACTTACAGAGTACATGTGGTCGATTGTACTCATATTACACTCTGCACTTCTTGTGCAGATACGAGAGTGGGTCCGAGCAGAGCTGAGTGAGTTTGCCTGGATCCAGCTATCTGTGAAAACTTGAGGTATAGCTACATGGCGTCCGCAGCCCCCTTCAATGTCATCTTAGTTGTTTTTTTGATTCAAACAATTGTGTTTTATTTAGACTGTTATCTGTAGCACTCTAGACACTCATTTATTCGTGATTCCAATTTCTGAGATTGTATTTGGATTACATCGTTTATTAGTTTATAACTTTATTTCAGACTATTCGGTTTTATTGTTATCATTTGATTTGAATTGTTAAAAATGGATAATAAGTATTATCACGACCCAAAACCCACTCTAGGCCGTGATGGTGCCCAATGTTGTCGTTAGGCTAGCAAAAGGTGTACCATCTAAATAATAATTTATTTTATTACTTTTGAAATCATAAATTTTTGTCAAATAAATAAATAAATCTATGCATTTAAAAATCATGGGTACATACAATATTAGTAAGATATGAAATAAAAAGGTGATAATATTAATGCAAAACCATTAACATCTACTAGAATATTCCCAAAACCAGGTGTCACGAGTTCATGGGCATTTACTAAGGAGTACAATAATAATACAACATATGTCTGGGATGTAAGTTAGACAAGATAAAGTAAATAATACAATGGTGACTTTGTGGGCTGTGATGTAGCCTGGAATGTAGCTTACCATAAAGTCCCCTCAGCAGTTTTGCCTACGTGCCATGATGACCACCAAATGAACATGTCAGATCTTGTATATTTAGCGCAAAAGTGTAGCATGAGTACGTAAATCAACGCGTACCCAGTAATATCTAGCCTAACCCTGGAGAAGTAGTGACGAGGGGTCGACATCGATACATACTAGTGGTCCAATAAATCAGTATGATAAATCATAAACAGATAGAAAGCACAACAGTAATAAAGAGGTAAAAGGGTAACTAACATAATCCTCCAATATTTCTTTTGATGATATAAATCTTTCAAATCTCCTATGCTATCTCGACAGATCAGAAATATCAAATCCAATCTCAAACGAATAAGGAATACCATATAAATGCCAGGCCCAATAAAAGGGTAATCTCACGAATATCCGGACTACTAGCGGTATCACGCACGATTATGCCGAGGTTGTACGACCCGATCTAGAGTGGTGTGTACACTACCGAGGGTCGACCGGCGCGAACCAGAGATACATCTCAAGATACTGTCGAGGTGTTCGGCCCGATCCACAGGAAAGGAAGAAACTTACCGAATTACGAGTCACGTTCTTACAACACAGGTACAGGAGCATAAGTAAACTTGACTTTTACCGTTTATCAAATATCTCGCCAAATAACTCAATGTGATAAAGCTCGGCCTAATATATTCCCAAATCAATTTCAATTACAAATTCGCCTAATTAAGCTAGCAAAATGAGTTCAAATAATTCAAATATTATATGATAAGGTCCTAAGTCTACCCGAACATAAACATGCAACAGCTATGTAATTCCATATGGACATCTTGGTAGAAACTTCATAAAAAATCACGCAACAGCTAATCTGCTCACAGGAGATAGCCCACCTATGTAATTCCATATGGACATCTTCCAACGACACTGCCCTGGTTACAACTACCACAAAATTAGTAAACCTTCCTTAGCCCATGGTCGTCCACCAACTGTAAGAGTTCGTTCATTCCCCATTAGCATCAACTGAAGGTCCAACAAAATGTTCCAAAACTCGAAGTCATGTTGCATCCCAAAATAATAATCAAGCTTTCATACCCCTCTTCATTCCAAGCAAACTCCTTTCCATCATATTCATACTTCCTCAGTACAATAGCCACTATCTCAAATGAAATTCATGGACTTAGTCATTTGTCTAGCATGATCCCCAAATCGCTCTAAACTTTCTCAAAGCATGTGGCTATCCTACCACGGAATCCATACGCTGCTCTGCCACTCCCACTTCAGTTAAACCATTTCCTTAAGCAACTACTCGACCTCTGTTGTTCATACTTGCCCTACTAGAAATTTAACCACCGCAAGACACCTCCCACCATGTCCTTCCTTCTCCTTCGCTGCCAAAATACTACTTCAAATTTAGGCCTTTTAGACTTGCTGACAACTAGTGTCGGGGATTTGCAATGCGATCGCAGAGGTCTGGGCACGATCACAAAGAGCAAAGTGCTGTTCCAGGCCTTGTGAGTCGCGATCACGGAAGCAAGGTCGTGATCGCGTAGAAAGAATTTCCACTATCAGTGATCTAATTTTGAAAGCTTATATTTTGCAATCTATAAGGAATTTGGGATGATTGAAAAATGAAAGTTATAGCCCTTTGAATCTAGTTTTTGGAATATCAAACGGTTTATCATTTAGAATTTTGTGCAAAAGGTTATGTGTATTATACCGAAGGGTGTTTGTGAAGAAGAAAATAAAATTTATACATCATGATCGTAGGATTTTGGCCGTGATCGTGATGAAGGAAACGATGCAGTAAC
Organism: Nicotiana tomentosiformis; assembly: GCF_000390325.3. Taxonomy (NCBI): domain Eukaryota; kingdom Viridiplantae; phylum Streptophyta; class Magnoliopsida; order Solanales; family Solanaceae; genus Nicotiana; species Nicotiana tomentosiformis. The sequence goes on along the minus strand of NC_090822.1, from coordinate 71,756,008 downwards.
TTTTGTTAACTGCGATCGCATAGGTAATGACCGCGATCGCGAAGGAGGTGCCCTAGCAGGTGTATTAAACATCTAATTTCGGAATTTTGAGCTCATTTTCTTCACTTTTAAGTTCTTGAAGCACATGTGGGACGATTTGGGGTGACTCTTGAAGATCATTTTTGCCATATATCATGAGGTAAGTTTTTCCACATATTGTAATATAAATACATGGATTATATATGGATTTAAACATGGAATTTTATAGAAATTGAGGGATTTTGGAAGAAAACCTAAAATTTGATATTTTTAAAGTTTGATCACGAAATTGGACATGAAATTAAGAATAAATTATATATTTGAGTTCATGGTATCATGAGTAATGTTTATCTTCAAAAATATTCGGAATCCGGGCACGTGGGCTCGAGGGTTGACTTTGTTGACTTTTCGAGCGGAGTTATAAATTGTTAACTTATGAGTATTGAAACATATTTTGATTGGTTTGCACGTCGTTTGGATATTATTGGATCGATGGGAACTGGTTTGAGGTGTTAGAGAGGCATTGGAGCCAAGTTATCGGATTTCGGAGCGAGGTAAGTCTCCTTTATAACTTTATGAGGGGGAAATTACCCCATAGGTGATGTATTTGTTATGTGCTACTTGGTGTGGGCATATATACGCATGAGGTGACGAGAGTCCCTACCTAGATAAAAGCATATTTATGTCCGAGTAGACTTAGGACTTAATCATGTAATATTTGAATTATTTGAACTCATTTTGCTAGCTTAATTTGTAATTGAAATTGATTTGGGAATATATTAGGAAATTCTTTATCACTTTGAGTTGTTTGGCGAGATATTTGATAAACGATAAAGTCATGTTTACTTATGCTCATGTACTTGTGTTGTAAGCACATGACTCGTAATTCGGTTAGTTTCTTTCTTTCCTGTGGATTGGGCCGAATGCCTCAGCAGTATATTGAGATGCATCTCTGGTTCGCGCCGATCGACCCTCGGCAATGTACACAACACTCTGGATCGGGCCGTATGACCTTGGCATAATCGTGCGTGATACCGCTAGTAGTCCAGATATTCGTGAGATTCCCCTTTATTGAGGCCTGGCATTTATATGGTATTCCTTATTCGTTTGAAATTGCATTTGATATTTCTGATCAGTCGAGATAAGCATAGGAGATTTGAGAGATTTATATCATCAAAAGAAATATTGGGGGATTATGTTAGTTACCGTTTTACCTCATACTAATTTATTGGACCACTAGTCAATCACGATATCAACCCCTCGTCACTACTTCTTAGGGGTTAGGCTAGATACTTACTGGGTACGCATTGATTTACGTACTCATGCTACACTTCTGCACTAAATGTGCAGGATCTGACAGGTTCATTTGGTGGTCATCTTGGCACGTAGGCACAGCTGCTGAGGGGACTTTATGGTGAGCTACATTCCACGCTATGTATCACAGCCCACAAAGTCCCCATCGTATTATTTACTTTATCCTATTTAATTTACATCCCAGCCAGATATTGTATTATTATTGCATTAATATTGTCAGCTTGTTATTTCATATCTTACTAATATTTTATGTACCCATAAGTTTTAAATGCATAGATTTATTTATTTAACAAAATATATGATTTCAAAAGTAATAAAATAAATTATTGTTTAGATGGTTCACCTTTGGCTTGCCTAACGGCGACGTTGGGCGCCATCACAGTCTAGAGTGGGTTTTGGGTCGTGATAGCTTTGTATCAGAGCTCTAGGTTCACGTAGGTCTCACGAGTCATGAGCAAGTGTAGTAGATTCTTGCAGATCGGTACGAAGACGTCTATACTTATCTTCGAGAGGCTACATGGCTGTTAGGAGAACTTCCCTTCCTTGATTCCTCATCGTGCGATATGATTTCGTTAAAGCTTATGCCTACAGTTCCTTCTTACTCATTCATACGTGATGTTGGGCATTAGTTATCAGTTGGGCACCGACGAGTTGTAAAAATTCTACATATGTGGTAGGATGTTTTTCCCTGAGTATGTAGGCGGACTATTATTATCGCCTTGTGGAGGAGAGTTCTGTCGTTTCAGCCCAGTATTGGTGTTGCCTACGGATTCGAGGCTATGCAAAGTCTATTATGATGTTCATGTGTTGTTATCGCGTAGTGCCGGTGTAAATTATAGGATGCTTACCTGTGTGTCACGGCAATGAATGATTCGGGAGGAGGATTAATCGGTTCAAGATCGGTAGATTTGACATTTTATTCAAGCTGAGGAGAGGCAATCAGACTATGGATGTTCAGGCGCAGGTTGATGGAGTCACAAGATTGGATATTTCCTAATTTAGTGGAAATCTTGTTAATATTATGGTGTCGTCGTCCTTGTTTGAATATATTGAGGCTCGTGGGTGTGATGGTCTTCATTGGTTTGCTTTCGGGGCAGGGTGTTGTGGAATGGTACCTAAGAGGCGATTATCAGAGATGTTGATGTGTGGAGGCTTCGGGGTCAAGTCGGTGCTTCCGGTGTTGAATGGTTCGAGAGGGATGCTCAATTTAACAATTCGGGTGCTACAGAGATGGATTGTCCAAAACCACCCCAAAACTCACCCGAGGTTCGAGGAACCCCGTTCAATCATTCCAACAAGTTTATATATCCTATGTAAACTTATCCGAAGGCTCGGAACACAAATTACAACATTGAAACCAAGAATTAAAGATCAAGTTCAATATCTTAAACTCTCTTAATTTTCATACCTTCATCGTTCGCCGAATGCGTCCCAATCACACATAAACATTTCGGAATGACGCCAAATTTTGTGTACAAGTAATGAATCACGATACGAACCTATTCCAAGGCTCGGAATTCCAAATGGACAATGATAATGCCAAATTCCACTTTATATCAAACTTAGGAATTTCTAAAACCTTTAAAATGCCAACTTTCAACAATAAGCGCCGAAATGCCCCCGGACCTCCCGATAATCAACCCGAACATACGCCTAAGTCCGAAATCATCATACAAACCTATTGGAACCTTTAAATTCTGATTCCGAGGTCGTTTACTCAAAAGTGAAAACTTGGTCAACTCTTCCAAATTAAAGATTCCGAATTGAAAATTTTCCATCCGAATCAACTCTGAACTTCCCAAAATTCAATTCCGACTACGTGTACAAGTTATAAAACATGAAGTGAAGCTACTTAAGGCCTCAAACTACCGAACGATGTGCTAGAGCTCAAAATAACCGGCCGAGTCATTACAAGTATAGCTAATGTTGGCTTGCCTAGCAAGTTAAGTGTTAGGCACCATCACAATCCTGAGGGCGGTAATTCTGGGTCGTGACAAGTTGGTATCAGAGCACTAGGTTGCCTAGGTCTCACGAGTCATGAGCAAGTTTGGTAAGTCTGGAGGATCGGTACAGAGACGTATGTACTAATCTTCTAGAGGCTATAAGGCTTTAGGAAAATTTTACTTCTTTCTTTCCCTATCGTGCAACTTATTCCCATTATTGAAGTTTGAACCATTCTACTCTTGTTCTCTCACAGATGGTGAGAAATTGCACAACGTCTACAGCCGGGCAGGAGCCAAAACCCCCTGTTGCAGCCATGATGACATCCACACCACACCTTAATAAGAGATATGATATAGCAGTATACAATAATAATTACCCAACTATGAGTCGGGGTCGAATCCACTGGGAGTTATAAGGGGTGTCAGGAGTATATATTTGAAGCAAGTGAGTGGTCTACCTAAAATTGCACTTCCACAACAAAGTTTTGATTTCTACTTCTACTATTACTCTAATGATTGCAAGATAAGGTAAATAGACTAGAGATGAATGGTTTTGATGTTTTACCTAATAGTTTAAAGGCCTAGGGATGTGACCATAACCTAGGTGTTTGCCTAATGGGATAAAGAAGTTAACACTTGTTTTGTTGATTGGGGTGTATTATAACTCTCAACTCTACGTTACCTACTTAATACCTCTCAGTCAAAAAGTGATTTTGCCAAATCTGGCTTTCTCAAATCCAAATGGGTATCAAGCAAAATTGTTGATATAAGCTCAAGTAGGGTTCTCATTATCTCTAGTTTGAACCCTTTAACTAGGCTATTCAATCTCTCAATTAACCCAATTCCTTGATAGCCAAGTTATCCTAGACTAGGTCCCTCTTTCTCAAGTAGAGACAAAGTCAAATAGGCATGGATCAATGTTTGCAACCATTAATTCTAAAATTGAAGCATGAACTAAACTAAATAATCCACACCCAATCATAGATAATCATTAAATTAAATACCCATAAGGTTTACACACTAGGGTTGGGTCACAACCCTAGTAAATATCTAGCTACTCATAATGGGAACTGAAGAAAATAAAGAGGAAAAGCTAATTAAACTCATAATGAAAGATTAAAATGATAAAATCTAATATTTAAACATTAAAATAATGTCAAACTTCCTAAGGTAGTAAAAAGAAACGGCTATAGCAACTTTTTATGTTCAAACGTGACCTAAATTTGTGAAACTCATCTATTTATACAGGGCCAAAAATCGCGAACAAAAATACCACTCGGGAGGTTCTGCGGCCACACAATTCCATGTACGGTCCACAGATTTCCTCAGCTGGCAGGAAGGTGAGTTTTGCAGCCGCACATTTTTGGATTGCGACTGCGAAGCAACTTCTGCGGCCGCACAATTCTTGTGCGGTCCACACTTCACAAAGGCATCAGGACTTGGTCTTTTTTTCATATTCTATGAACTTTGAATCTTTGTTAGTGAAAGCCTAGTTCTCCGGCCGCACAATTCATGTGCGGTCCGCACATTACTGAAAATCTTGTTGGGTTCTGCTATTTGGTTTGCGGTCGCTGATGGAATTCTGCGCTCCACAATTTCTACTGCGGCTGCAGAATTCCTTCCGTGGACTGCACATCTTTGCTTTTGCGCCCTTTATTTCCTTGTTCTTCGGAACACTCCTTTTTGAGTCGGATTTCATCCTAGGAGACCAAACTTCTAGCATTCCTTCAATTTGCACAATTTTATTAGTTTCGGGAACACAATTAAATACTTTCAGACTAAAGCAAAAGCTAAAAGGTGCTAATAAGCAGTCAAAATCCCCACTTATCAACTCTCCCAAACTTAAGTCTTTGCTTGTCCTCAAGCAAATAAATTAGTTCCCACCTCCAAAAGTTAAGGGTCATTTCAGAAAGTCAAAGGTGAGCCACTCACACATCATTTGGGACCAACAATTTCCCACACTTCTCATGCATTATCAACAAGGCAACAAGTTAAGAATTCATGCACATATAGTTCTACTGTGACATTTGAGCTTCAAGAATTGACTTTACTTATCAAGGAATCTTGCTCTATCATGTAGGTCATGGTGTACTCCAAACTCTTCCTCCTCTAATTTCCATTTTCCAAGATTACTTAAGAAATTTAGCACTCAATTCAAAGATTTATGAAATGTTCACTCTTCTCTCTCATGAGAATGTCACAAGCACGACATCAAGTACCATAGGCTTGACCCTCATGTAGATCACCACTAATGTAAGCTCACTCGGTTTAAATCAAGCAGGACTTCTTTCGGGATGTAATGAAAGCTTTTGGGTTAGGGTAGGATACCGTATGGGTAAGTGGTTACACCTTTCCTTAAGCACTCCATCTTTCATTTTTCGGCTCACACTTTGCAAATTCTTAGAGGCACTTTCTTTTCATTGGGGACTAGAGAGACTTAGCATCACTCTTTCTTGATCATTTCATTCTTTTTCTCCATTTTTTATTTCTCCATGTTTAGGATCATTACCTCTTTTTTTGAATCCATTCAACCCTTCTACTTATTCACTTTTTGCATTTTTCTCTTTGTTCTTTTCGTTTCTTGCCTTTTCTTATCATAGAGTTCATTTCTTTTCTCTTTTTATTCCTTGATACCTTTTTCAAGTTCGTCATATCTCCCCCAAACTTACCTTTTAATCCATTTGTTTCACAAGAATGTTAAGGAAAGCTCGGGTGCCAAGAGAGGGTCATGACAAAACGGGTAAAGGCTTGTAACATGGTTATCAAATGAGAAAGGCTAGAGGCTCAAAGGGGTTGACTAGGGATAATGACATTGGTTGGCAATAGAAAGCTTAAACGGGCCAAGAAGAGCCTACAATCACTTCTCAAACCAAGAAAAACTCAGGATTTCGCCTTGAAACACATTTGGGGAATGTTTTAGACCCTTCGCACAGATAGTTGGACTAGCAACAATTCATCTCACCCCTCACGCAACCAGATTGTAAAAGAGGACAGAGTCGAGGGCCCACAATGACCACATTCAAGTTTAAAGATTACTATGGTCCAACTAAATCACTCGATGATTGCCAAAGTCAACATAAGAGTCACAAAGTCACTACTAGAGCTCTTTCTTTCAAAAACCTTGTCTCTAACCATAAGCATATAGTTAAATGTGTTGGTGCCAATTGAAGCATGGTTGACTCTTCGAGCATGACTTAATTAGGTATTTTTATTCATTACTACTACTATTATTACCTAAACACAAAAATAGACTCATTCTCTTAAGAAGGTTGTCACGCCATCCATCGTTGGGACGAGTCACCCGGTTCACACAATAACTACCTTTGGAAAGAACCGCGGCGTTAAGAAAACCAAAGGCTTATTATCTACTAAAACATAAAAACAAGCTATTAAACAAAACAAGAGCTAATACGCTACTAAAACATAAAAAGAAGCTAATAAGCAAAAACAAAGATAAAGAAGCTAATGAGCAAAACTACTAAAGATAGAATGAATATACATAGTAAGAGGGAGAGAAGATATATACATACAAATAAGAAAAGAAAGAATATCATCAAATTATTACAGGCCAAATGTATCAAAGTACCACATGGGTCAAAGAAACTCCACCCCGAATAAAAGTAAGCATTTTCCCCAATGCTTAGCAAAATAAGAGTAAAAGAGGGAAGAGTGAAGAAAACTCCCTATGGCTCCTATGGACATCTCTATGTCCCCAGCAATGTCGTCGCCCTCAGGATCAGCCAACTGAATCTCGTCATCCTCAACTCTAGATGTGGCTGGGTTGGCAAACATCTGACGCACTGCCTCAGCAATGACGACAGCAAGGTCTGGCTCTTCAGACTGGCTAGCTAGTGCCACCGGTGCAGGTGGTGCTGAATGATCTGGGGTGGAATGGTGTGGGTCAAGTAGCATATCAAAGGGGAGATATCCGACTGTAGCAATCCTGGTCACCACTCTCCAGAGCTTCTCCACTAACTTCTTGCTGGCCTGGGACTTCCTCATCTTCTTTACTTCCTTTCCCAGCTCTTCAATCACTGACCCATGATGTACCAAGGTGTCCATAATAGTCTTCTGATTCTCTAGAATTTTCTTCAATGTCTCCTCAATGTCAAAAGGAACCTGTGATGCATGTGAGGTAGACTGCGCTTGTCACGACCCAAAATACACGGTAGGTCGTGATGGCGCCTAACGTCGCCGTCAGGCAAGCCAACAGTGATTGATCAATTTAATTACTTATTTTATTACTTTGAAATCATAAATTTCCATTACTTAAATAGTACAAAATGGAATATACAGGGGAAAAATATTAAAAGATTACGTGATCTACAACGACAAACAACAATAGGAACCCCCAAAACCCGGTGTCACAAGTGCATGAGCATCAACTAGGAAATGTAATAAAAACAACATCTGTCTAGAATACAAAGTAGACAGGAAATATAAATAACTCTGATGGAGAGTCTGTAGGCTGCAGAGCATAACATAGAATACAGCTCACGATAAATGTCCCGCAATTGCCGTGCCGTTGTGCCCAAAAGACCATCAGACATATAAGTACATATATAAAACGTGCAGTAAGTGTAGCATGAGTACGTAAATCAACGCGTACCCAGTAAGTATCTAGCGTAACCCCAGAGAAGTACTGATGAGGGGTCGATATCGACAGTTAGTAAAGGTCCAATAAGATGGATACAGTAGGAATAAACAGGTGAATCAGAGTAAATAAATGAAAATAACAGGTGTAATTACCTGGTACAACTCTCTTCTCAAAGATATCTCAAGCTCTCACGTAGTAGTTACCTCCTAAATTGGAGTATATATAATATGGACCTTACCAGATAGGTCGTCATAATTCAATCAGGGGAAGCTCACAGAGTATTTCATAGAAATGCCGAGGCGTACGACCCGATCCATCATAACATTGCCAAACCATAGATACATCTATTTTATTGCCGAGGCAAACGGCCCACTCCCATGAGAGTGTGGTACATAAATCCTGCCGAGGTGTACGACCCGATCTATCATAGTGTGCGCACTACCGAGGGTCGAACGACATGAACCATAGATGTATCTATCATGCCGAGGTGAACGGCGCGATCCCATTAGAATAAGAAGTTTTGACGGGTCCTTGACCCCACTCACGAATAGACGTGTGAGTTGTAGATTTTTAAGGGAAACCTTTCGGTAAGGACGCATAACGTGGGAGAAATTCGTAAGAGGAGTATAATTATCTCATGGCTAATCATGAAGCCCGTCGAATCTCTACAATAGCAAGTCTATCACTCTACACAAGTCCAGTCTCAAGTTTCAACGTAATATGAAGGAATTTAATATGTAAGAGACAACTCAATTAGTACAGTCATAGCATAGCGGAAGCCTAAGCCTACCCGGACATAACATGAATCGAGCTACGCACGGACTCTTATCACCTAGTGCATACGTAACCCCGCCACAACAAGTAACACATAAAAAATCCATCACCTAGGGGTAGTTTCCCCCTCACAGAGTTAGACAAGAGACTTACCTTGCTCTGAAGTTCCATAACCGGCTACAACGCCCCTCGAACACCTCAAACCAAAGCCCGTCGATCCAAAACCCGTGTTGCTAGGTGAAAATCTCCCCTTGAAGCTCTCCAAAGTCTCCCCAACCAAGTGAGAAAATGAGGGAAATGAGCAAACCCCCATTTTAAAACAATCTGCCCAGCTGACTTTTCGTACCTTCCTCTCCACACCTACGAAAAATCCATCGCAGGTGCGGTTCCCTCTAAGCCAGGCGAAATCTGCTTCTGCGGTCCACCACGCACTTCTGCGCTCCCGCATGTGCGGATACCCATCTGCTTCTGCGACCCAGTTGCCCCTATCGTTTATCGCTACTCGGGAGTTCCCTTCGCATCCGCGGGCTCGCAGAAGCAGAAATACACTCGCATCTGCGGCCACCTAACTTAGTCCAAAGGTCTCTTCTGCAGCCACAGTGTCGCTTCTTTGGCTCCGCACGTGCGGCCAAAACCTCGCAAGGTGCGGTTACACCAGATATGCTGCCACCAACATTTTCATAAGGCCAAATTTAATACGTTAACCATCCGGAATCCACCCGAGACCCCGAGACCTCGACCAAATATACCAACCAGTCCTAAAATATCATACGAACTTAGGCGTGCCTTTAAATCACATCAAATAATGCTAAAACCACGAATCGCGCATCGATTCAAGCCTAATGAACTTAAAAACTTCATACTTCTACATCCGACGCCGAACCCTATCAAATCAAGTCCGATAGACCTCAAATTTTGCACAAAAATCCTAATTGTCACTACGGACGTACTCCAACTTCCGGAATCAGAATCCGACCCCGATATCAAAAAGTCCACTCCTAGTCAAACTTCCCAAAAATCATCCAATTTCCAACTTACGCCAATTGGTGCTGAAATAACCTACGGACCTCGAAATCAACATTTGGCCACGCTCCTAAGACCAAAATCATCATACGAACTTGTTGGAACCTTCAAATCCCAATGCCTATGTCGTTTACTCACAAGTCAAACCTTAGTCAATTCTTCCAACTTAAAGCTTCCAAAAATAGAATTTTCTTTCCAAATCAATCCCGAACTTCCCGAAATTCAATTCCGACCACATGTATAAGTCATAATACCTGAAGTAAATCTACTCAAAGCCTCAAACCGCCGAACTATGCGCTAGAGCTCAAAATGACCGATCGGGTCATTACATTCTCTCCCACTTAAACATACGTTCGTCCTCGAACGTGCCAAGGATTGCTTCGGTGTTGTCCAAAATCTCTGTGCAACACCTTGTGAAAACTACTCGTGCCACCACATTTTGGTTGGACACATTAGCTCGAGCCAGACTGAAAATTCTCCTTATAACCTTAGCTAACAAGCTTTAAGACCAAGTTCCAACTTCCAAATTTATTTACAAGGCCTAATTCTAACACACGAACACCATACTAAAACATGATCATGCATCTATGCTAAAGTCACACCATGCACCACATAAGTCGGTTGCCCATAATAATAGCCTCCGACCACAATAGCTGAAAGTTCACTAATCTGGTGCCCGCAATACATCTCAAATGCATATACATCCTGTTCCAAATCTCTCAATACTGCTAGGACCAAAAGACATGTAGAAACTCCTAACCACCTACCAAATCAATAATTCGTGGAGTCTCTCCTCCTGACAAGAATCATTACCTCATTCTGAACTGAATAGCTATATTTTCTTTTTAACGTACCTTATATAAATCTGATTGCACAATTTCAGGACCAATAATCTCATCTCACACAGTATAAACTGCTTAGGCAATAAGCCACCTCAAACACTGAATCAGATCTCATATGACGCCATCAATGCGATAAAAAGCTACAACTCAAATATGACGCATAAGGAGGGACTAACTCTGGAAAAGAATTACCCATCTCTCGTAACGAATAAAATAGTAGAATAAATGTTATGAACTTTCTCAGAGGATGAGAAACAAAATATGCAGGAATAGATCTAGGGAACCATACTAAACATAACACTTTTGCGGCGTGCATCCCGATCCAAACATGATACCGTTGCGGCGTGCAACCCGATCCACTCATAACAATAAGTAAGGACATACCCATCAAGCAATAATTCTTCTACCCACAGAATATTGAATATCGGCCACAAGCATGCCAAGTGCAAAACTATAACTGTGGGGAGACGGATAGCACAATATGCCACAAAACCTAGCACGGTTAAGGTGCAATAAATGACCTGCATCTCGAGAGCCATCCTGCTCATATGACACCACAAGCTACACGGGATCTTAACACATGCGCGAATAATCAAGCCGTCTCAATCCGGCTCAACCCCCATAGTTCAGACCCAAAGGAATAGAGCGCCTTCCAGGTGTAAACTCTCACATTAATGATAGTACCCAAAAATCTCCGTACTTGGTTTCGATCTTTAACAATCAAGTGACTAGCATGTCACACTCATACAATTTCCCCCTAGGGTACGCTCCCACGACCTTCCTCCCAGGTAGCCATGTCCGCACATACGTACCACCAACTGTACAAATCCTGTAAAGCAGATCAAGAATCCGCAAATCAATACTCAATGCTCATTCCACAGAGCACCATTCCTAGGCGACACTTGGATAATATAAGCTTACTCTGAACATCGAATTCTACCTGGCTTATCCGAGCTCGTGACATTCTTGTCAACGCCGAACTGCAACCTTGGTCCTCAGCTTTCAAATTCCCATGCCGCTCACTGCACCTATCATGCTGCTACACGAGAATACACAAATTCATCATAACCCCTGAATTACCAGTAAAATAACACTTCATCAGCAAGAAACCTTTCACTTAGCTCATTTCCGAAGAGCCCATGCGACATGCAACTGCATTCCCAAACCGCAGAAAACACCACCTCAAACTGTGACCTAAACCGTCATAACTCTTCTGGAATCCATTTACACAACAAAGCCATTTGAATCAAATACCTCCCAAATAAATCAGGTCATGATGGTTGTCAAGCCCACACGTATAACAACAAACCACATGTATAACTTCACACAACAAAGGAACTGATCCTTGCCACAATCATACCGATTCAGCCATTACTAACCGATCCAACTTCTTTCAATTTACCCTTGACCTGACTTAGAGATATGATAGCTCCATTCCAAACATAACAAACTCAATCTGCACTCATCCCGAGCGACCCGAATTGCGAGACCACATCGTCTCAATACCCATGACTCATCTCATACCTCCTTACGCACACAATAGCATCTCCAACTGGTGCACCCATTCTGCAAAAACTTCTGCGAGTCCGAAGCTATTTCTTCCTTTCCTCTAATACTGCACTTAAATTCTTGAATCCCCTTAGACCGTTGTCGAGACTCACCCACTCTAACCTAGTCCCAAATATGACCAAACTTCAACGCTCTAATAGTACATGAACACCCTCTCGAAGAAGCAATCGACTGAACTCTTTTCCTTGTACATCACATCAACAAAAGCATAAGCTCCGAGTCTTCCCAATAACCTGAACATGCATCGATAACGCCGAATATAGCACATGTACATCAAGTTCTTTAATAAATTACTCATGATATTTCCTTTTCTTAGTCATAAATAATCTGCCAATGCATCGATAACCAGAAACCGCACAAGCAGACAACCACGTGATCCAATCATAAATGGTGGGGCTCCGCCACTTAGCTTTAAGCTACCATCATATAATGCATAGCCCACAACGATTCCTCCTTCTCAATTACCATGATCTCGCACCGTTATCCCGCCAGACTTCTTGAAGTCTTTTGTTAAGCTTTTCATGAACATCCTAAATCAACAGTCACAGTCACACACTCGACCTCTTACCGGGTAGCAAGTAATATTCATCGCAGAAGCTTTATCAACATCACACCACCGCTAACCTACTCACAGGAGATAACCTACCTGTGGAATTCCTTACCGACATCTTCCAACGATGCTGCACTGGGTACAACTACAACACAATCAGTAAATTCTCCTGAGCCCATGTTCGCCTACCAGTTGTATAAGTCTGTTCCTTCCCCATTGACATCAACTGAAAGTTCAACAGTACCTTCTGTACTCAAGTCATATTATGTCTAAAACGATAATGAAATCTTCACACCCCTCCCCATTTCAAGCAAACTCCTTTCTGCCATGTTCCATCTTTCTTCGTACTGTGACTATAAATCCAAATAAAAATCCGTAGACCCGATCACTTTCCACCCTGCCTCCCAAATCGCTCTAATATTCCTCAAGGTACGTGGCTATCCTACCACAAAATCCATATGCTACTCTGCCACTCCCACTTCGGTCAAACCATCTCCTTCAAGCAACTTCTAGACCTCTGCTTCTCATAATTGACATGTTAGTACTTCAACCACCGCGAAACACTTCCTGCCATGTCCCCCCTCATACTTTGATACCCAACTGCTGCCTTACACCAACTCTCTATCTGTGGGACCGGGGCTAATGAACTGCCACTAACTCTAAATCTCCTAGAAGATCATCTTTCTTGAGCCACCAGCATCTGAAATACCAATTCGTCTCTGAACCGTTGCACCCCGCTACCTCTGACAACCGCCCCTGAGGTGAAATTTCACAACACCCTGCCCTGAAGGAAAATTCCAAGAAGACCGTAACACCGACGAACCATAATGCGTTCAAACAAGCACGACGACACTGCAAAACAATGAAAATTCCACCATGCTCAAAAATATGAAGTCTCGTTACTTTATCAACCAAACATGGACACCTATAGTCCAATTGCCTTTCCTCCGCTGGAATTAAATGATGAACCCCTTAATCATGCACTAAGAAATCCTCTCTTCAAGCCATTCACGGCCTCAATCACATAAACGAGCACCTTACCATTACACCAACATTGTGCAATAATAATGCATAGACATTGTAGCAATCCGTGCACGGTCTCGAAACCATAGAAAATACAGATACTAAGCTAGAACAAAAGAACATCCTTTAGCAAGGAAACGATAATAGCCTGCCCGAACACGCAAAGAAAAATATCTTGCACCACGTCTGCAGTACCATTACAAATCCTCGACGCCCAATTTATAACAAGCGATGCGCGTCGCATAAGATTGAGTAGGAAGGAAATAAAGTCACAAGCCTCAATGGAATCAAACCGCACGATGAGAAAATAAAGAAGGGAAGTGCTCCTAAAACCCCTGTAGCCAATCGAAGATAAGTATAGACGTCTCCGTACCGATCCGCAAGACTCTACTAGACTTGATCATGACTTGTGAGACCTAAGTGAACCTAACGCTCTGATACCAAGTTGTCACGACCCAAAATCCACGGTAGGTTGTGATGGCGCCTAAAGCTGCCGTCAGGCAAGTCAATAGTGATTGATCAATTTAATTACTCATTTTATTACTTTTAAATCATAAATTTCCATGACTTAAATAGTATAAAATGGAATATACATGGAAAAAATATTATAACTACGTGATCTACAATGACAAATAACAGAAGGAACCCCCAAAACCCAGTGTCACAAGTGCATGAGCATCAACTATCAAATGTAATAAAAACAACATCTGTCTAGAATACAAAGTAGACATGAAATATAAATAACTTTGATGGAAACTCTGTGAGCTGCGGATCGTAACATCGAATGTAGCTCACAATAAAGTCCCCACAATAGCCGCACCGTTGCGCCCAAAGATCATCATACATATAAGTACCTGCACAAAAAGTGCAGCAAGTGTAGCATGAGTACGTAAATCAATGCGTACCCAGTAAGTATCTAGCCTAACCCTAGAGAAGTAGTGACGAGGGGTCGACATCGACACTTACTAGAGGTTCAATAAGACAGATACAGTAGGAATATTTGAATCATAGTAAATAAACAAAAATAACATGTGTAATTACATGGTACAACTCTCTTCTCAAAGATATCTCAAGCTCTCAGCTAGTAGTTACCTCCTCAATCAGAGTACATATAATATGGACCTTACCAAATAGGTCATCATAGTACAATTAGGGGAAGCTAATAGATATGCTGGCTTCTTGCCAATTATTGCGCATGATTGCTTAAGAGTATTTTATAGAAATGCCGAGGCGTACGGCCTGATCCATCATAACATTGCCAAACCATAGATACATCTATTTTATTGCCGACGAGAACGGCTCACTCCCATGAGAGTCTGGTACATAAATCTTGCTGAGGCGTACAACCCGATCCATCATAGTGTGCACACTGTCGAGGGTCGAACGACATGAACCATAGATGTATCTATCCTACCGAGGAGAAAAGACCGATCCCATTAGAATAAGAAGGTTTGACGGGTCCTTGACCCCACTCATGAATAGACGTGTGAGTTATAGATTTTTAAGGGAAACATTTCGGTAAGGACACATAACATGGGAGAAATTCGTAAGAGGAGTACAATCATCTCGCGGCTAATCATGAAGCCCGTCGAATCTCTACAATAGCAAGTCTATCACTCTACACAAGTCCAGTCTCAAGTTTTAACGTAATATGAAAGAATTTAATGGGTAAGAGACAACTCAAATAGTACAGTCATAACATGGCGGAAACCTAAGTCTACCCAGACATAACATGAATCTACGCACGGACTCTCGTCACCTAGTGCATACGTAGCCCCCACAATAAGTAACACATAACAAATCCATCACCTAGGTACTTTCCCCCTCATAGAGTTAGACAAGAGACTTACTGTCACGCCCCGAAATCGAGGAGCGCGACCGACGCTCAACCGAGTAAACCCAGTCGAGCAAGCCTAATTTACATTAACCTCTCATCATTACTCATGCATGATTTACCATAACATAATACGATCTTGACTTTCATATTAAATACATTAGGCCCAATGGCCCATATTTTCTTTCTCGTGATGGTTACACATCTGTATAAATAACTGTAAATAATGTGAACATAAATACATAACATAACTCAAATCTTTGATAACATGACCCACATTGTACATGTATCTTCTATGACAATGGATATCTATATACATAAAACGAACTAGACTCAGACACCCACTAGAATTGTAGCGGGCTCACCATATCATCCTATAGAAGTATACCTGCATCCATTAACGGATGCAACGCCCCCGGCAAAAGGAACGTGAGTACATATGGAATAGAACTCGTATGTAAGGCAGTCAAAACAACATATGAAAATACGGTGACTCAAGTTAGAGGCAAATAAAGTACATAAAGAAATTACGAAACATCCCATAGGATCATATTTCAAGTCTTATTATATTTGCATCATTTTAAACTTCTTTTAGGATCAACTGAGCCATATAAACTGTACGTGGAATACATAGTATAATGTAACTATAACAACATGTACAAACAAGGCCAATGAAAGTGGCACCTTCCTCTCTTATTTTACATATATGTATTTCATAGACCGTCCTTAGTGTTCACATATTATTTTATACACCTATGCATCTCATAGACCATTCACAGTGTCCGCTTACATAATACAAATACACATATTCAAGGGCTTGGAAATACGACATGAATATGATGAATCATAGCAATAATAAATGGGCTTAGATAACCGTTAAAGTCAAGCAAGTTTATTTAGAGCTTTCATTAACATTTATATATATTAAGTCGGGGATCCTCTATAACCACTTTCACACAAAGCGGCCCTGCCGCCTTACACCAACATAAGCGGGTGGAGGTGTATCACGATACTACAACCTCTACACAAAGCGGCCATACCGCCTCACCCCAATATATGCGGGTAGAGGTGAATCACAATACAATAATCCCAACATAAAATGGCCCTACCGCCTCACTCCAATATATGCGGGTGGAGGAGTATCACAATACCACAATCCCAATACAACCCTACCGCCGCACCCCAATATATGCGGGTGGAAGTGTATCATAATACTAAAATCCCAACAGAAAGCGGCACTACCGCCTTACCCCAATATATGCGGGTGGAGGTGTATCACAATACCACAATCCCAACACAAAGCGGCCCTACCGCCTCACCCCAATATATGCGGGTGGAGGTGTATCATAATACCACAATCATAACACAAAGTGGCCCTACCGCCTCACCACTATATAAGCGGGTGGAAGTGTATCACAATACCACAATCCCAACACAAAGCGTCCCAACCGCCTCACCCCAATATATGCGAGTGGAGGTGTATCACAATACCACATATAAACTCAAAGAGACATAGTTTGTCATTACAGTTAAGGTCGTAATTACTCATATCATTGGAATACTTCATGTTCATGCTCATCATGGAGAAGCACAACTCATTACATTAGCACGTTCATGGTAAATCAATAAATCTATTTCAATGGCTGTGATGACCTAAAATGTTATCTTTGAATTTAATAAGTAATTCTCTGTTCTAAGACCTCAAAAAGCACCATTTATCATTCCTCGACTTGCGTGCACAGTCCGTGAAATTTTTCGGAAAGCGTTCATGTGAAAAATAGATTAAAATGTGAAATAGAGCCTTAGAACTCAACTGAGTTGACTTTGGTCAACAATTTGAGCAAACAGACCCGGATAAGTGTTTTGACAGTTCTGGTAGCTCTGTATTGTGATTTGGGACTTGGGCGTATGCCAAAAATTTAATTTGGAGCTCCCTAGCTCAAGTTATGACCATTTAACGGAAACTAGTAATTTAAAGGCTAAAGATTTCCAAGTTTGACCACGGGGTTGACTTTTTGATATCGGAGCCGGAATCCGATTCTTGAAATTTGAATAGCTCCGTTATGTCATTTATGACTTGTGTCTCAAATTTGAAGTCATTCCGGATTCATTTAATATGTTTTGGCACGAGATTTGCAAATTGAAAAGTTTAAAACTCAAAGTTCGAATCGGGGTGTGAATTGTAATTCGAGCATTGTTTGACGTGATCGCGAGTACGTATTATGTTATTGGACTTGTTGGTATATTTGTACGGGGTCGCGAGTACCCCGAGAGTGATACAGATTGAAATCGGATCAAGAATTGGACTTAAGCAAAATCTGAAATTTTGCCTTCTGTTGTAATCGCACCTGCGAATTTTTGACCGCAGGTGCGAGCTCGCAGAAGCAAGCCTTCGGTCGAAGATGCGCTCGGGCGTGGCTGGGAAAAATTCTACAGGTGCAGAAACCTGCATGCACCCGCGCATCCGCAGAAGCGGACAAGAGAATCGCAGAAGCGAAGGCAGCGCAGGTGCACATTTTTCCTCTGCAGGTGCGAGGCCTCGCCTGGCAGCCCCATTTTGCAGATGCAAGATTTTTCTCGTAGATGTGAGCTCGCATATGCGAGCCCAGGCACCGCAGGTGCGGAAATTCCTGGGCAGTGTATATATCGAAGAGTCCGATATTATTTTCACATTTTGGTTGGTTTGAGCTCGGTTAAGGTGAAGATTTGGGTGATTTTCACAGGAAACATTGGGGTAAGTGTTCCTTATCCTATATTGATTATATTTCATGATTCCATACTCGTTTATATCATGAATCCATGAATTTATGGAAGAAAAATCAGATTTTTCTAAAATCTTCCAAAAATGAGAAATTTAGATTTGAAGGTCCATTTGATATCGGAATTGGATAATTTTTGTATGGTTGAACTCGTAGCGGAACGGGTGTTCGATTTTGCAAGTTTTTCCAGGATTTGAGATGTGGGTCCCACTGTCGAATATTTAAATGAATTTCGTATTTTTATCCGGAAAATTTATAAATTCATATGGAATTAATTCCTATGATTAGTATTGAATATATCAAATTATTTGTGAATAGATTTGAAGCTTTCGGAGACAAATTTAAAAGGAAAAGCTGTGGTTGAGTAATTGGTTGGAATTTGCAAAGCGAGTTAAGTGTCGTGATTAACCTTGACTTGAGGGAATAGAACCCTTAAATTATCTATTATGTAAAATGCATGTGAACGACGTATAGGTGAGGTGACGAGCGTCTATACGTCATCAAATTAATTGTTTGTATAATTATTTGAAAGATCATAAATTATTTTAAATCATGAATTAATTATTATAATAATTATTTCTCTCCTATTCTATGCCAAATATTAATTCTTGAATTCCTGCACTAATTGTTACATGCTACTTGAATTATGTGTCTTAATTATTATTTGACATTTATCATATTAAATATTAAACTGCCTATTTTCGCCCTGATTTCTATAATAATTTGCTATTTGACATCGTCTCTTTCATGAATAAATCATAATTATTGTATGCTTGTTGTCTTGTGATTTCATATTAATTGTTGTATTTATTGGGGAAATTCCTTCTATGAGAATTGGTAAATGAATATACTAGAGGAGCAAGTTGCACGCCGCAACAGAAATGATTGAAATGAATATATTGGAGAATCGGGTTGCACGCCGTAACAGACTTATTAAAAAGTCCATATTGGAGGATCGCGTTGCACGCCGCAACAGACTTATTAAAAGTCCATATTGGAGGATCGGGTTGCACGCCCCAACAGACTTATTAAAAAGTCCATATTGGAGGATCGGGTTACACGCCGTAACAGACTTATTAAAAAGTCCACATTGGAGGATCGGGTTGCACGCCGCAACGGACTTATTAAAAGTCCATATTGGAGGATTGGGTTGAATGCCGCAACAGACTTATTAAAAGTCCATATTGGAGGATCGGGTTGCACGCCGCAATAGACTTATTAAAAGTCCATATTGGAGGATCGGGTTGCACTCCGCAATAGACTTGATTAAAATGAATATATTGGAGTAGCGGGTTGCATGCCGCAATAGAACCGAATGTGAATATATTGTGACAGTGGGTTGCACGCTGCAACAGAATTGATAGAAATGATAATTGGTTATAACTGCTGAGTTGGCTTCAATCATTATAGATGAGTTATCTGATTTATTTCTATTATTGCTGTTGTTACTAATATTGCGTACAGGTTAATGTAAGTGAACCGCCTTATCCTCGTCACTACTTGGTCGAGGTTAGGCTCAGCACTTACCAGTACATGGGTTCGGTTACACTTTGCACTTCTTGTGCAGAATCAGAGTTGGTCCTAGCGGCGTGCCATAGACTTGCTCGGATTTCAGCTACTCGGAGGAGACTTGAGGTATAACTGCATGGCATCCGCAGTTCTGAAGTCCCCGTCTATTTTACTTTAGCTGTGTGTTTATTTCTAGACAGCTTCATTTTATTCAGACCTTTATTTGTATTATTCTAGAAGCTCGTGCACTTGTGACACCAATTCTGGGATGGTATTTAGACACCGTTAATTTTATGAATTATTCACTATATTTCAAACTTTGCTTCCGCTTTTGTTTTTTTTGATTATTAATAATTTAAAAATTGCTTAAAAATTGATTAATATTATTCTAACGTTGGCTTTCCTAGCAAGTGTAATGTTAGGCGCCATCACGGTCTGAAGGTGGGAATTTCGGGCCGTGACAGTTGGTATCAGAGCACTAGGTTACCTAGGTCTCACGAGTCACGAGCAAGCTTAGTAGAGTCTAAAGGATAAGTATAGAGACGTCTGTACTTATCTCTCGGAGGATATGAAGTTTAGAAACAATATCACCTCTTTCATTTCTTATCGTGTGGCATTGATTTTGCTTGAAACCTATATCTCACATTCCTTTGTATCAACTCGTGTATGACATTGCGCACTCGGTATCAGTTGTGCGTCGACGGTTCGTGATGCCGCATATGAACTATGAGAGAGCCAGAGATGCTCAAACATTGCCTCAACGTGTGATTCCGACTGAAAATGCAGACGTATAAAGAGATCACCCAGTGAATAATATGGGGGGGAGGTGCAACGTACTTTGGCATCTGGTTGATTTATACAAGTTGTGAAGGTTAATATTGTGGACTATCGGACGTGGTGAACTATGACTTCGTGCCGAGTGGGGGAGTCCACTATCAATGAATGGATTGCGAGTCATGTGTTATATCCGTTTTGGCCTGAAATGTATATATGTGGTACTGAAAGGTTCTCCCAAAATTTACATGTGTTTAAGGCCTGAGATCTTGTAGAGAATAAGGTTGGGACTTGCGGTATGTCCACCTCCATAATAATCTTATACTTTAGTACCAAAGGAGTTAGAAAAACAACATTAAATTTATAGAAAGTCTACTCATCGTGGACGTCACGGTTGCAGATTTTGGGGTGCTTCGGAGGAAGTACAGTGGTTGACGAGATTTTGGACTAAGAATTGTCTGTATGGAGCTCTACTTTTGTGATCATTGTATATAAATAGGGGTAAAGTTTACCCCAAAGAAGAATCGAAGAGTATGTTAAGAAATGGGTCAGCTCAACAGTGTTGAGTCAGCATAACAAAAAAAGAAATTGGCCTTGGGAGAGATAATTTTCCACAGGTGTCTGTGGCAAGCCTATGAAGAGGGCAGACCAGCCAATACAACACCGCCCACTTGGCTCGGTTCTCAGAAATACTTTTGAAAGAGTTTGTTTCCTATACTCTCCGTAATGCATGGCGCATAGGGTTTGAACGATTGCGTCAGGTCACCATGACAGTGTCATAATATGCCATCAGGTTCAATAAGTTAGCCCGTCATATTCCTACTTTGATTCCTACAACCAGAGAGCGAGTCCACAGACTCATTAAAGGACTTAATTATGATCGTAAAATTTTGTATGACTCGGGAGCTACAGACTGATACTATATTTCCACTAGTGGTAGAAATTGCCAAGATATTAGAACGTGTTCTGGGTGAGGAAAAAATAAGGAAACTAAGGAGACCAAGTCATCTCGAGGTTCTGGGGGATTAAGTGGATTCTACTCTGCGAGTACAAATCATTATGGCGGGGGCTCGGGTAGTCGGCCAGCCCAGTTCGCATATCGGATTAATCGAGGTGCTCCAGTAAGTTCTTTTAATGCACCACTGATATGAGTTTCCTACAATGGTTATCCAGTTATCTGGAACAGACTCAATATGAGCAGCCAAACCCGCAAAAGGGTTGTTATGAATACGGCGATACCAGGCACATCATGAGAAAATTGTCCCAAGCTTGGGAGAGGCATATTTCATCAAAGCACTCAGGCTACGTGCCCCATTGCAGTTACTACACCAACCACACGATCAGTTAAGGGTGGAGGACAGGCGGGTAGAAGGCTTCCTAGAGGTGGAGACCCAATCATTGTTATAATTGTTTTATGGCATAATGGAGATTGTTACATCAGATGGTGTCGTTATAGGTACGACCTCGATTTAAAATAAAGGAATAATTTCCTTAACTTGATTCGGTTATGAGTATCAAGACGAGTCCTCTTATTGTGCTCCACTTATGAGTGAGCTTCATAATTCTATAATCTACTTATGTGTTTACTTCTGTTGGGAGGTTTTATGGAGATAACTACACCTATCATTCCATGATGGATCTAATAAGATCTGTGAGGCTAAAGGTGCCTTTCTGGTACTTATTTCGGTATGTTTTGATGTATTTTCGGATAATTAATTACAAATTATGAATTATATGCCCTACCGGTGTGGGGTTCATTATATGTTGTGATTTTGTCTAACGAAAGTCATTTAAAAGGAGAAAATAGAAAGTTTCAATTGGCAAGATGTGCATATTACTTGTGATTCAGAACTGAGGCCGAGGTCCTCGTATTTTAAAATAAATTAATATGTTTAAACCGAGCTATGAGCTGCGGTGGAAGTTATATAAGGACGAGATCCTTGTGATAAAAAATTCTTGTGTTTAAATTCTCCGTTGTGAAAATTAAATTTGTATTATAGTACTAATAAGGAGTCATGCCTGCTAGGCTTATTTGAGAAATTTTTGTATGAAATTCTCTGTGCACACTTGCCAAATTCGTGTTGTAATATTGAGTTGTAACCTACGAGGTAGGTGCCCGCCCAGGTGGCGTTAAATGTGACTCGTTAATTCGGGTAAATAATTATGAGGTCTTCATGTCTCGCATCTCGTTATTAGTATTGTGAAGGTTTGAAATGAGATTTTTGTTAGCATGAAGTTAATTGACAATTTTATAATTGATTATGAACAACTATTAAGACTAGATTGACCCAGAAGGGTGCCCCATTTAGATGGTCAGACGAGTGTGAGTTGAGCTTTCAGGAGCTCAAGACTGCTTTGACTACAACGCTAGTGTTGGTATTACCCATAGGTTTAGGATTGTATACGGTATATTGTGATGCCTCTCACATTAGGCTTGGTGCAGTATTAATGCAAGATGGCAAGGTAATTGCATATGCGTCGCGGCAATTGAAAGTTTACGAGAAGAATTATCCTGTTCATGACTTAGAATTGGCAGCCATTGTTCATGCGCTGAAGATTTGGAGGCATTACCTCTATGGTGTCTAGTGTGAGGTATTTACTGATCATCATAGACTTCAGTATATGTTCAAACAAAAAAACAGATCTTAATTTGAGGCACAGAATATGGTTGGAGTTGTTGAATGAATATGATATCAACATTTTGTATAACCCTGGAAAGGCCAATGTGGTGGCCGATGCTTTGAGTAGAAAGGCTGTGAGTATGGACAGTCTTGCGTATATTCCGGTTGGTGAGAGGCGATTAGCTGCAGATGTTCAGACTTTGTCTAATCAGTTTGTGAGGTTAGATGTTTCAGAACCCAGTCGTGTTCTAGCTTACACAGTCACTTGGTCTTCTTCATATGAGTGCATCAGAGAGAGGCAGTATGATGATCCTCATTTACTTGTCCTTAAGGACACGGTGTGGCACGGTGATGCCAAACAGGTTGCTGTGGGGGAAGATGGGGTTCTGCAAATGCAGGATCGTATTTGTGTGCCTATTGTGGATGGGCTTCGTGAATTAATTCTTGAAGAAGCACACAGTTCCAGGTATTCTATTCATCTAGGTACCGCTAAAATGTATCAAGATTTGCGACAACATTATTGGTGGAGGAGAATGAAAAAGGATATATAATGTAGCTCGGTGTCTGAATTGTCGGCAAGTTAAGTACGAGCATCAGAGACTTGGTGGTTTGCTTCAGAAGTTAGAAATTCCTGAGTGGAAGTGTGAGCGAATCACTATGGATTTTGTTGTTGGGATCCCACGGACTTAGAGAAAATTTGACACAGTTTGGGTCATTGTGGACAGGTTGACCAAGTCAGCACATTTCATTCCAGTGATAGTTACCTATTCTTCAGAGAGGTTAGCTGAAATTTACATTCGTGAGATTATCCTCCTTCACGGGGTCCCCGTGTCTATTATTTCAGATCAAGGTACGCAGTTTACCTCACATTTCTGGAGGGCTGTACAATGTGAGTTAGGCACGCGGGTGGAGTTGAGTATAACATTTCATCCACAGACAGACGGACAGTCAAAGCACACTATTCAGATATTGGAAGATATGCTTTGTGCTTGTGTTATAAACTTTGGAGGTTCTTGGGATCATTTCTTGCCACTTACGGAGTTTGCTTATAATAATAGCTACTAGTTGAGCATTCAGATGGCTCCATATGAGGCATTATACGGAAGGCAATGCTGATCGCCAGTTGGTTGGTTTGAACCGGGAGAGGCTCGGTTGTTGGGTACCGATTTGGTACAGGATGCCTTGGATAAGGTCAAGATTATTCAGGATCGACTTCGCACAGCTCAATCTAGGCAAAAGAGTTATGCTGACCGTAAAGCTCGTGATATTGCATTCATGGTTGGAGAAAGAATATTGCTCCAGGTTTCACCTATGAAAGGTGTAATGAGGTTCGGAAAGAAGGGCAAGTTGAGCCCTAGGTATATCGGACCCTTGGAAATTCTTGAAAGGGTGGGTGAAGTAGCCTACAGGCTTGCATTACCACCTAGTTTATCAGCGGTTCATCCGGTATTCCATGTGTCTATGCTTCGGAAATATCATGGTGATCCCTCCCATGTGTTAGATTTCAGCTCAGTCCAATTGGACAAAGATTTGACATACGAGGAGGAGCCCGTGGCTATTCTAGCCCGGCAGGTCCGAAAGTTGAGGTCAAAGAGTTATCCTTCAGTTCAGGGGCAATGGAGAGGTTAGCCAGTAGAGGCATCTACCTGGGAGTACGAGTCGGACTTGCGGAGTAAATATCCACACTTATTCACTAGCTCAAGCACTTTTTTCTAACTCCGTTCGAGGACGAACGTTTGTTTTAGAGATGGAGAATGTGATGACCCAAAATATCATCTTTAAAGTTAATAAGTAATTCTGTGTTCTAAGACCTTGAAAAGCACCATTTATCATTCCTCGACTTGCGTGCATAGTCCGTAAAATTTTTCGAAAAGTTTTCATGTGAAAAATGGATTAAAATGTGAAATAGAGCCTTAAAACTAAACTGAGTTGACTTTGGTCAACATTTTGAGCAAACTAATCTGGATCAGTGTTTTGATAGTTCCGGTAGCTCTGTATCGTGATTTGGGACTTAGGAGTATGCCCGGAATTTAATTTGGAGGTCCCTAGCTCAAGTTATGACCATTTAGCGGAAACTAGTAATTTAAAGGCTAAAAATTTTCAAGTTTGACCACGGGGTTGACTTTTTGAAATCGGAGCCCGATTCTGGAAATTTGAACAGCTCCGTTATGTCATTTATGACTTGTGTACCAAATTTGAAGTCATTCCGGATTTATTTAATATGTTTTGGCACGAGATTTGCAAATTGAAAAGTTTAAAACTCAAAGTACGAATCGGGGTGTGAATTTTAATTCCAGCGTTGTTTGATGTGATATGAGACCCCGATTAAGTCCGTATTATGTTATTGGACTTGTTGGTATATTCGTACGTGGTCCCGAGTACCCCGAGAGTGATACAGATTGAAATCGGATCGAGAATTAGACTTAAGCAAAATCTGAAATTTTGCCTTCTGTTATAATCGCACCTACGGATTTTTGACCGCAGGTGCGAGCTCGCAGAAGCGAGCCTTCAATCACAGATGCACCTGGGCATGGCTGGGCAAATGTCCGCTGGTGCGGAAACCTGCACGCTCTCGCGCGTCCGCAGAAGCCGACAAAAGAATCGCAGAAGCGAAGGCAACGCAGGTGCGCATTTTTCCTCCGCAGGTGCGAGGCCTCGCCTGGCAGCCTCATTTCCCAGATGCGAGATTTTTCTCGCAGATGCGAGCTTGCATGTGCGGAAATTCCTGGGCAGTGTATATATCGAAGAGTTCGATATTATTTTCACATTTTGGTCGTTTTGAGCTCGGTTAAGGCAAAGTTTTGGGCGATTTTCACGGGAAACATTGGGGTAAGTGTTCCTTGTCCTATATTGATTATATCACATGATTCCAAACTTGTTTATATCATGAATCCGTGAATTTATGGAAGAAAAATTAGATTTTTCTAAAATCTTCCAAAAACGAGAAATTTAGATTTGAAGGTCCATTTGATATCGGAATTGGATAATTTTTGTATGGTTGAACTCGTAGCGTAACGGGTGTTCGGATTTCGCAAGTTTTTTCGGGATTTGAGACGCGTGTCCCACTGTCGAATATTTAAATGAATTTCGGATATTTATCCGAAAAATTTGTAAATTCATATGGAATTAATTTCTATGATTAGTATTGAATATATCAAATTGTTTGTGAATAGATTTGAAGCTTTTAGAGACAAATTTAAAAGGAAAATTTGTGGTTGACTAATTGGTTGGAATTTGTAAAGCGAGGTAAGTGTCGTGGTTAATCTTGACTTGAAGGAATAGAACCCTTAAATTATTTGTTATGTGAAATGCATGTGAACGATGTATAGGCGAGGTGACGAGTGTCTATACGTCGTCAAATTAATTGTTTGTATAATTACTTGAAAAATCATAAATTATTTTAATTCATGAATTAATTATTATAATAATTGTTTCTCTCCTATTCTTTGCCAAATATTAATTCTTGAATTCCTACATTAATTGTTACATGCTACTTGAATTATGTGCCTTAATTGTTATTTGATATTTAGCATATTAAATATTATACTGCCTATTTTCGCCCTGATTTCTATAATAATTTGCTATTTGACATTGTCTCTTTCATGAATAAATCATAATTATTGTATGCTTGTTGTCTTGTGATTTCATATTAATTATTGTATTTATTGGAAAAATTCCTTCTATGAGAATTGGTAAATGAATATACTGGAGGAGCGGGTTGCACGCCGCAACAGAAATGATTGAAATGAATATATTGGACGATCGGGTTGCACGCCGTAACAGACTTATTAAAAAGTCCATATTGGAGGATCGGGTTGCACGCCGCAACAGACTTATTAAAAGTCTATATTGGAGGATTGGATTGCAGGCCGCAACAGACTTATTAAAAAGTCCATATTCGAGGATCGGGTTGCTCGCCGTAACAGACTTATTAAAAAGTCTACATTGGAGGATCGGGTTGCACGCCGCAACTAACTTATTAAAAGTCCATATTGGAGGATCGGATTGCACGCCGCAACAAACTTATTAAAAGTCCATATTGAAGGATCGAGTTGCACGCCGCAACAGACTTATTAAAAGTCCATATTGGAGGATCGGGTTGCACGCCACAAACGACTTATTTAAAAGTCGACATACATATATATACTGGTGGATCGGGTTGCACGCTGCAACAGACTTGATTAAAATGAATATATTGGAGGAGCGGGTTGCACGCCACAGCAGAACCGAATGTGAATATATTGTGAGAGTGGGTTGCACGATGCAACAAAATTGATGGAAATGATAATTGGTTATAACTGCTGAGTTGGCTTCAATCATTATAAATGAGTTACCTGATTTATTTCTATTATTGTTGTTGTTACTAATATTGCGTACATGTTAATGTAAGTGAACCGCCTTAGCCTCATCACTACTTCGTCGAGGTTAGGCTCAGCACTTACCAGTACATGGGTTCGGTTGTACTGATACTACACTCTGCACTTGTTGTGCAGAATCAGAGTTGGTCCCAGCGACGTGCCATAGACTTGCTCGGATTTCAGCTACTCAGAGGAGACTTGAGGTATAACTGCATGGCATCCGCAGTTCTGAAGTCCCCGTCTATTTTACTTTAGCTGTGTGTTTATTTCCAGACAACTTCATTTTATTCAAACCTTTATTTGTATTATTCTAGAAGCTCGTGCACTTGTGACACCCATTCTGGGATGATATTTAGACACTGTTGTTTTTATGAATTATTCACTATATTTCAAACTTTGCTTTCACATTTGTTTCTTTGAATATTAATAATTTAAAAATTATTTAAAAATTGGTTAATATTATTCTAACGTTGGCTTGCCTAGCAAGTGAAATGTTAGGCGCCATCACGGTCCGAAGGTGGGAATTGGGTCGTGACAATGGCACATGGGCCCAATTCCTTTTCTTAAGCTTTATCATCATTTAACAAAGGACATCTCCCTTCCATCTCGTTATTCACTCCCTTGACCTCTTGAGGTCATTATCTAGGTTCATGACCCTTGGGGACTTAACAATTGAAGTCATTTACACATATTATTTTAGAAGCATACAACTATAGTTGAAACCATTGGGACATACAACACTTCATAATTCTCACTTAGGCAACGACCACATTTCATGTTCATATGGTCACTTACTTGTACTTGCCATGGGTGATCATATAACATTAAGAACATTTAGGAACATCATAGTCTTTACTCGCAAGAACGTAGGGGCTTATAACACATTGGAAATATAAGTACAAATACATGCATTTCATAACATTTCACACATCATTTCACTTCATTGGCGCTATTGGCCACAAGTATAACTTTCATTCTTGGCAAGGTGTTCACACTTTATATCCCCAACTCATTACTTCACACTTTATATCCTCAACTCACTAGTTCATACTTTATATCCCCAACTCACTACTTTCACTTTCAAGCATCTATATAGATTACCTACAACAAGGAATCCCTAATCACGACTTTTAGTACACCTATGCGCAATTAAGAGTCTTATGCATATTGAGACTTCTTACACAATTTGGAATAGTAGCCTTCACTTGAGACACTACTTGGAGTCATAACATTTTTATACCCAACTCATGCTTTGAACACATTCCTGAAGGATAACATCATATGATAAGAGCATCCGGAACACATTTTGAACATATACCTTTCAACACAAAGCTTATTCGGAATAGTTAATTTATAAAGAATAACTCGGGACTTACAAGAATATCATGGATTCAATTCTAGGAAAGAAGTTTAGCCAACATACCTAGAATTCGCCCCTTAATAATACTACAACGTTCCACCACACTAAACAACTTCAATCTACAACAATGCAACACAATTGCACCAGTATTATCAATATTTCTATACTTTTACGAGACCTTACATTCTAACCCACTTAGGATCATTCATTCTCACATGAGGTTTAGGGCAAGCCACAAAACACACAATATGACTTAGCTCTTTATTCGCATTCCCAAGTCTCAAATTTGACTAACTCCCCGAATATTTCGAAAAATTTGACAGAGTTTCCCTTGTAATTGGGTATATACACCTGTCAAAGAATATCAGAAATCAATCCTAACAACATATAGATAAGACCACATTGAACCATGTACATGAAAACAACACCAACCATAACTCTCGAGGCTAACTCTATGACCTTGTTTACCTTGGTCATATCCTTTACTTCTCCTTCGTCCATTACGAGGACAATTGTGCACCTCCCACATTATGCTTACTATGTGTGTCATTCATTTAATCCTTAGGCCTTTCTCATTGCATAGCACGATGTCTAAACATTCCTTGATATTAATAATGGAACTCCGAGACTAACTCAGAACTTTAACGCACGATCAAGTATAGAAGAAGAGAAATATTTCCTAAATGTCATTGTAGCCTCCCTATTATAAGTGTGGCCGGAAACAAACCGATAAGAGGGACTCTACTAACACAACTCCATGACACCTTAGGACTCCTAAACCAAGCTCTGATACCAAGTTTGTCACGCCCCGAAATCAAGGAGCGCGACCGGTGCTCAACCGAGTAAACCTAGTCGAGCAAGCCTAATTTATATTAACCTCTCATCATTACAGTTACGCGGCACTTTCCTGAAGTTTCTTGGAAGGGAGACATAAGGCTAAACAACCGATGTCAGTGCGGTTGTTGTCCGCCAACTGAGGTCCCCTCCGTACGCTAGACTAGATAGTCAGTGCTGTATGGGAAAACCAATGTAGTGAGCAATTGAGCAGCGGAAATGAGAAATTGATGATGAAAGCTGATGATTGTATTGATGATGATGAAAGCTATTACAAAATACTATGCGGTGTAGGGGGGAGAGACACCAGCACAGAGAAATGATTGCTTGTTTGAATGTTTGAATGCTTTGGTCCCCCTTAATAATGCTTAAAAAAAAATAAACCAAAGTTACATGACTAGACCTATGAAAGCTGTAGAAGCACACTGAAAATAAATGAAGTAAAACTACTCTATAATTACAATGAAAAGGACTTAGTCTTCTACGAAATAGAAGCAAGTCCGTTGATAGCAACTTTGTCTTGAGCATCAGGGTCTGCGCGTGTTGGGCTGCAGGCGCGCGCGACACTATTTGGATCAGCCTACGGTTGGGCGCAGGTGCTTGGCATTGGATCTGGGCACAGCACTATATGTGCGTGTGGCGCTGTTGGCAACATGATGGTTTGTGCGCGCGGCATTGCCTGTGCGCACGGCACTGTTGGCATTCGCCAGCTGTTGGGCGCTGTCACTGATTATCAGTGCGGCGACAGAGGCGCATGCGCGCTTGTCACTTGGCGCTGTCGAGACTACGGGGCCGACCGTGGCGCTAGGCGTTGTGAGGCTTTCCATGACGCCATAGGGGTGCATCCAAGGGGTCATGGGTCGATTATGGAAAATAACCCATGACATTCTCCCCCACCTGAGTTGGCGACGTCCTCGGAGCCTTACCTATAGGATGATGATTGGTCAGGCTCTTGTTAGCTGGGAGGTCTGTTCCCCTCGGTGTAGTGAGGTGGCTTTCTGAATGATCTTCCATGTATTTCTGAAATGCTCTGAGGCGGCTGACATGGAAGACATGATGGATTTTCCACCAGGCTGGTGTGTTCAGCTGGTATATGGATTTCCCGATACGTATTTCAATGGAAAATGGTCCGAGGTATCTTTGCAATAGGCGAGGGTCATGGTTCCTCTTTGAAAACAAGTTTCGCCCCGGGGTTCTTAGCATCACTTTGTCTCCTACTTGATGTTGGGCAAAGCGAAGGTTTTGTTCGGCATACCTCATTGCCCTCTCTTGGGCTTTGACAAGATAGCTCCACACTATCTTCAAAGTTTGGTGCATTCATTGATTGTGGGAGAAGTGGTTGCTGTCCGGTAACAATTTCAAAAGTGCTTTTGTTTGAAACGTAGCACTTTTGTGAATTGAAACACAGTTGAGCAGTATCCAGAAGCTTCACCCAATTTGTTTGTGACCCGGTTGCAAAAAGGTAGAGATATTCCTCTAGTATGTCATTGAACCGATCTATCTGGCCATCTGCTTATTGATGGAAGTTTGAGTTATGACTCAATTTGGATCTGAGGCACCTGAAGAGATGGGTCCAAAATTTGCTAGTGAAGCATGAGTCGCAGTCACTAATGATGTCTTTGGGCATGCCCCAATATTTGATAATATGAGAGAAGAAGAGTCGAGTTGTATCTTCTGCCGATATGTTCTGTGGGGCTGCTATGAAGGTAGCATACTTGGAAAATTGGTCTACTACCACCATGATGGTTGCAAGATTTTCGACCTTGGGTAACCCTGTGATGAAATTCAGGGAAATGCTTTCCCAAGGTCTCTGTGGGACAGGTAGCGGCTCCAAGAGTCCCGCTTGTGCTGAGCGATCCGACTTGTCCTTTTGGCATGCTTTACAAGTCTTCACACATTGAGGGGTGCCATGAGTTGTTGGACACCGATGATATGATGTTTTATTGATGATGTTGAAGGCATCTGGAATCGTAGGTTCAGGTCTCTTGATTCCCTTCTTTGACTGCATGGTCGAGATATTTTCAGCGGCCATCTTTATGGGTATGCATTTTATGACGCGGGGTTTGGCCCCGTTGTCTCCCATCATTAGGAGCATGTCGGCATATGGTACCGGTATGGTGTTGGTTTGCCTCAGGAATTCCAATCCCACTATCAATACAAAGTCAATGATGATAGCTATGCGTAGGTTGAATATTCCCTTGTATGGGCCAAGCTTCACTAGCACTTCTTTGGCTATTCCACTCACTGGCTGAGATGGAGAGTTAATAGCCTTGACACGACCCCTATTCTTTTTCACCGCTAGACCGAGGCGCTGCACCTGAGTTGAGGCCAGGTTGTTATGGGTAGCACCCGTGTCTATCAATGCCCGAATAGGTTTTTCGTTTACTTTCATGTCGACGAATATTAAGGTCCTCTTTTGTGTGGTGGGAGGCCTCTCATCCGCCTTTTCTTTCCCTTTCTTGTTGATTGGGCATGCGTTCTTCTTAGGGTTACCAGCACTGGTTCCCGCTAAGGTATTATGAATGGAGCCAACAAATGCATTGAAGGCACCTACTTGCTCTGCGCCGTCTGAGTCGTCAAGATCTGACTCATCTTCAACAGTCTATTGAGCATTGATCTGTGTGTTGGGACATTGATTGTTCCAATGTTCCCCGCCTCAATGAAGACATTCTGAAGGGGGCTTTGTCCCCTGATTGTTGTTGACTGATGCAACATTGTTGCTGCTTAAGGATTCTTAGATTTGGATGCACCTCGATCTCTTTCATTTCTGTTAGGGCCACCGTTCCTAGGCTGGCTCCCGTTGTATCCCCCTCGGATAGGAGGCTGGGGCCTATCCTTCTGAGTTTCCATATAATAATCCCCAAGGCACTCGGCAGCTTATATGGCCTTGGGCAGGGTATCTACCCGTTGTCTTTGCAGCTCCATACAAGCACGAGGTTTCAAACCTTCTATGAATGCGAACAGTTTGACTTTGTCCCCCATATCACGTATGTTTAGCATAAATGCGGAGAATTCTCGCACGTAATCTCACACTGATCTAGTCTGGTAGAGTTCACGCAGCTTTCTCCGTGCATTGTATTCCACATTTTCGGGGAAGAACTACAGGCGTATGACTGCCTTCAGTTCTGCCCATGTGTTGAGAGTATCTTCACCGGCCCTGATGGCTTCGTATTTGACTCGCCACTAGAGTTTAGCATTACCCTAAATATACATGGCAGAAGTTGCTACCTTTTTGGTTTCTTCCAACTGTCCTACGGCATCGAAGTATTGTTCGATGTCGAAGATGAAGTTTTCCACTTATTTAGCATCCCGGGCTCCGTTGTATGGCTTTGGCTCCGGAAGTTTCAGCTTTTGTAGCATAGGGGCAATGTTCATGGCACCACTGATTTGATTTTTGCCTTCTTTGAGCAGGCTTTGAAGGGCATCATTGATAACATTGAGCTGGCTTGTCAAGTTATCTATGGTTTGCTGCATGGCAGTCAGTCAGTCTACCTCTAGTTCCTGATGGGCTAAATCCTCGGCACACTCCTGTTGGAGGTCCTCAAATTTGCCATGAATTTCGGTTGCCTCGACGGCTGCCGTTTGCCCGTCTTCCTCAGAGTCGCGAATGATGTTTGCTATGTCAACTTTGGCCTACCGCATTCTGCGTTCCAGGTCATCCAACCTTTGTACTAGGTTGGTTTTTAGATCAGGCACCGTATCCATAATGTGTCGTAGTACGTCAACTGTCTCTTTGAGGACCGTGAAGAGATCCCCATAATTCATCATGGTCAGAAATGGTGACGATGGAAATGTGTGTTCCCTCGTCCGATGTCGAGCCTAGGCTCTGATATCAACTGTTTTGTGGTGCCTTCCTGAAGTTTCTTGGAAGAGCGACGTAAGGCTAAGCAATTGATGTCAGTGCGGTTGCTGTCCGCCAACTGAGGTCCCCTCCGTACACTAGACTAGATTGTCAGTGCCGTACGAGAAAACCAATATAGTGAGCAATTGAGCAGCAAAAATGAGCAATTGATGATGAAAGCTGATGATTGTATTGTTGATGATGAAAGCTATTACAAAATGTTATGCGGTGTTGGGGGGGGGGAGACACCAGTACAAAGAAATGATTGATTGCTTGAATGTTTGAATGCATTGGTTCCCCTTAATAATACTTAAAAGAAAATATGTAGAAGCACAGTGAAAATGAATGAAGTAAAACTACTCTAGAATTATAATGAAAAGGATTTAATCTTCTATGAGGAAGAAGCAAGTCCGTTGGCAGCAACCTTGTCTTGAGCATTAGGGTCTGCGCGCGTTGGGCTGCTGGCGCGCGCGACACTATTTGGATCTGCCTGCGGTTGGGCGTAGGTGCTTGGCATTGGATCTGGACGCGCGGCACTATCTGTGCGTGCGGCGCTGTTGGTAACATGATAGTTTGTGCGCGTGGCATTGTCTGTGCGCGCGACACTATTGGCATTCGCCAGCCACTGGGCGCTGACACTGATTATCGGTGGGGCGTCAGAGGCGCATGCGCTCTTGTCACTTGGCGCTGCCGAGACCACGGGGCCGACCGTGGAGCTAGGCGTTGGGAGGCTTAGCAGGACGCCACGGGGTGCGTCCAAGGGGTCATGGGTCGATGATGGAAAACAGCCCATGACCATGCATGATTTACCATAACATAATAAGATCTTGACTTTCATATTAAATACATTTGGCTCAATGGCCCATATTTTCTTTCTCGTGATGGTTACACAACTCTATAAATAACTGTAAATACTGTGAACATATATACATAACATAACTCAAATCTTTGATTACATGACCCACAGTGTACATGGAGCTTATATGACAATGTATAACTATATACATAAAATGAACTAGACTCAAACACCCACTAGAATTGTAGCGGGCTCACCATAAGATGAGTAGTGAAGAAGATCCCTAT
The DNA here is from genome assembly GCF_000390325.3 of Nicotiana tomentosiformis. NCBI lineage: Eukaryota > Viridiplantae > Streptophyta > Magnoliopsida > Solanales > Solanaceae > Nicotiana > Nicotiana tomentosiformis. Next base: position 71,721,382 of record NC_090822.1, on the reverse strand, counting down.
CAAAGATCTATATCATCCTGTAAAAGTATACCTGCATCCATTAAAAGATACAGCGCCCCCGGCAAAAGGAACGTGAGTACATGTGGAATAGTACTCGTATATAAGGCAGTCAAAACAACATAAGAAAATACGGTGACTCAAAAATGAATAAAGTACATCAAGAAACTCCGAAATATCCCATAGGATCACATTTCAAGTCTTATTATATTTGCATCATTCTAAACTTCTTTTAGGATCAACTAAGCCATATAAACTGTACGTGGAATACATAATATAATGTAACTGTAACAACATGTACAAACAAGGCCAATGAGAGTGGCACCTTCCTCTCTTATTTTACACATATACATTTCATAGACCGTCCTTAGTGTACACATATTATTTTATACACCTATGTGTCTCATAGACCATTCATAGTGTTCGCTTACACAATAAAAATACACATATTCAAGGGCTTGGAAAAACAACATGAATATGATGAATCATAGCAACAATAAATGGGCTTAAATAACCGTTAACGTCAAGCAAATTTATTTAGAGCTTCCATTAACATTAATAGATATTCAGTCGGGGATCCTCTATAACCACCTTCACACAAAGCGGCCCTGCCGTCTCAACCCAATGTAAGCGGGTGGAGGTGTATCAGGATACCACAATCTTTACACAAAGCGGCCATACAGCCTCACCCCAATATATGCGGGTTGAGGTGTATCACAATACCACAATCCCAACACAAAACGGCCCTACTTCCTCACCCCAATATATGCTGGTGGAATTGTATCACAATACCACAATCCCAACACAAAACGGACCTACCTCCTCACCCCAATATATGCGGGTGGAGGTGTATCACAATACCACGATCCCAACACAAAGCAGCCCTACCGCCTTACCCCAATATATGCGGGTGAAAGTGTATCACAATACCACAATCTCAACACAAAGCGACCCTACCGCCTCACCCCAATATATGTGGGTGGAGTGTATCATAATACCACAATCCCAACACAAAGCGTTCCTACCGCGTCACCCCATTATATTCGGGTGAAGGTGTATCATAATACCACAATCCCAACAAAAAGCGCCCCTACCGCCTCACCCTAATATATGCGGGTGGAAGTGTATCACAATACCACAATCCCAACACAAAGAGGCCCTACTTCCTCACCCTAATATATACGAGTGGAGGTGTATCACAATACCACAATCCCAACACAAAGCGACTCTACCGCCTCACCCCAATATATGCGGGTGGAAGTGTATCACAATACCACAATTCCAACACAAAACGGCCCTACCGCCTCACCCCAATATATGCGGGTATAGGTATATCACAATACCACAATCCCAATACAAAGCGGACCTACCGCCTCACCCCAATATATGCGGGTGGAAGTGTATCACAATACCACAATTCCAACACAAAGCGGCCCTAACGCCTCACCCCAATATATGCGGGTGGAGGTGTATCACAATACCACAATCCCAACACAAAACGGCCCTACCGCCTCACCCCAATATATGCGGGTGGAGGTGTATCATAATACCATATTCTCAACACAAAGCGGCCCTACCGCCTCACCCTAATATATTCGGGTGGAAGTGTATCACAATACCATAATCCCAACACAAAGCAGCCCTACCGCCTCACCCCAATATATGCGGGTGGAGGTGTATCACAATACCACATATAAACTCAAAGAGACATAGTTTGTCATTACAGTTAAGGTCGTAATTACTCATATCATTGGAATACTTCATGTTCATGCTTATCCTGGAGAAACACAACTCATTACATTAGCACATGCATTGTAATTCAATAAGTCTATTTCAATGGCACATGGGCCCAATTCCTTTTCTTAAGGTTCATCATCATTTAACAAAGGACATCTCCCTTCCATCTCATTATTCACTCCCTTGACCTCTTGAGGTCATTGTCTAGGTTCATGACTCTTGGGGACTTAACAATCGAAGTCATTTACACATTATTTTAGAAGCATACAACTATATTTGAAACCATTGGGACATACAAGACTTCATAATTCTCACTTAGGCAACGACCACATTTCATGTTCATACTATCACTTACTTGTACTTGCCATGGCTGATCATACAACATTAAGAACATTTAGGAACATCATAGTCTTTACTCGTAAGAACGTAGGGGCTTATAACACATGGGAAACAAAAGTACAAATACATTCATCTCATAACATTTCACACATCATTTCACTTCGTTGGCGCTATTGGCCACAAGTATAACTTTCATTCTTGGCAAGGTGTTCACACTTTGTATCCCCAACTCACTACTTCACACTTTATATCCTCAACTCACTACTTCACACTTTATATCCCCAACTAACTACTTTCACTTTCAAGCATTTATATAGATTACCGACAACAAGGAATCCCTAATCACGGCTTTTAGTACACCTATGAGTAATTAAGAGTCATATGCACATTGAGACTTCTTACACTATTTGGCATAATAACCTTCACTTGAAACACTACTTGTAGTCATAACATTTTTATACACAACTCATGCTTTGAACACATTCCCGAAGGATAACATCATATGATAAGAGCATCCGAAACATATTTTTAACATATACCTTTCAACACAAAGCTTATTCGGAATAGTTGATTTATAAAGAATAACTCGGGACTTACAAGAATATCATGGAATTCAATTCTAGCAAAGAAGTTTAGCTAACATACCTGGAATTCACCCCTTAATAATACTACGATGTTCCACCATACTTAACAACTTCAATCTACAACAATGCAATGCAATTGCACCAATATTAGCAAGATTCCTATACTTTAAGTCATTTAGACTTTTTATCAAACATTAGATGTGCAAATTTGACTATAAGGTTCTTCTACAATATTTCCTTCACTCCTCAACCCAATCTTTACTTATTTTAGCTCAACAATCTTCCCACAAACCTTATTGGTACAAGCATGTATAATTAATACTCTTACACCCAAGAATCATACTGCCAATCACCCATCTTTTACCCCAAACTCGAAATTGAAGACTAGGGGTTTGAATCTTACCTCTTGAGTGAAGATCTTGTGAGATTTCGTTGTTGGATTTCAAGGCTTGAACAAGATCTTGATGAACAAAACACTTCATCTACTTTCTCTCTCTAGAACATTTTCACTTCTCTCTAAAATATCAGGTTTTAGCTCAAGAAATGACTTAACCCCTCTCTCTACCCGGCCTTGGGGTTATTTAATGGGTTCCTACGTGGGTGGCCGCGCACCTGGGCAAGTGGCCACGCATCTGGCCGTGCACTTGAGGCAGAAATTCTCAAATATGCGCGGCCGCGCATATGGGCGCGCATATGACACAATTCCAATAAAATGGCCATAACTTTCTGTATACATATCCAAATGACAACAGTTTGATGCGTTCGAAACTAGACTCAAAGGGCTTTAATTTGATAGGTATATCACCTCCTATGTCTTTATAGTTTGGTAGCAGCATGCGTTTGAAGTAGGATGTTGTGCAAATTGGGATATCCTTTCCACTCAATATATCCAACTTGTTCCACACAAGTTCTTGCCATTCACAAAACTCCTTAGTATGTTCCAACACACCCTAAACATATATTCTCATTTCAAAATGATGTGGTTCTAACCCATGGGTCTCCTTTAATACTCGAACACGTTATTCCCAAATACTATTGGCGCACCTTAAAATCTTAAATCATTAGGAACTTTTTACGGGGCCATACACTTACCTCGCTCCGAAGTTCCATAACCGGCTGCAACGCCCCTCAAACACCTCAAACCACAGCCCGTAGATTCAAAACTTGTGTTGCTAGGTGAAAATCACCCCAACCAAGTGAGAAAATGAGGAAAATGAGCAAAACCCCAATTTTAAAACAATCTGCCCAGCCGACTTTACACATCTGCGGAACACCAGCCGCACATGCAGAAAATCCATCACAGGTGCAGTTCCCTCCAAGCCAGGCGAAATTCGCTTCTGCAGACCATTTTACTCTTCTGCGCGACTACTTCTACGATCCACCACGTGCTTTTGCGGAGTTCCCTTTGCATCTGCGGGCTCGCAAATTCGGAAATACACTCACATCTGCAGCCACCCAGCTTAGTCCAAAGGTCGCTTATACAGCCACAGTGCCGCTTCTGCCACTCTGCACCTGCGGCCAAAACCTCACAGGTGCGGTTACACCAAATATGCTGCCACCAACATTTTCATAAGGTAAATTTTAATACGTTAACAATTGGGAATCCACCTGAGGCCCCCGAGACCTTCACTAAATGTACCAACCATTCCTAAAATATCCTACGAACTTAGTCGAACTGTTAAATGACGTCAAACAATGCTAAAACCACGAATTGCACATTGATTCAAGCCTAATGAACTTTATAACTTCATCTTCTACATCCAATGCCGAACCCTATCAAATCATGTCCGATTGATCTCAAATTTTGCACACAAGTCCTAATTGACACTATAGACCTACTCCAACTTCCGGAATCAAAATACGGCCCCGATATCAAAAAGTCCACTCCCGGTCAAACTTCCCAAAGATCATCCAATTTCCAACTTCCGCCAATTGGAGCCGAAATAACCTACGTACCTCCAAATCAACATCCGGACACACTCCTAAGACCAAAATCATCATACGAACCTGTTGGAACCTTCAAATCCTGATTCCAATATCATTTACTTAGAAGTCAAACCTTAGTCAATTCTTCCAAAATTAAAACTTCCCAAAATAGAATTTTCTTTCCATATCAATCCCGAACTTCCCTAAAATAAATTGCGACCACACTTACATGTCATAATACCTAAAGTGAAGCTACTCAAGGCCTCAAACCGCCATGGCTGTATAGTGGCTACAATAGTACTGAACACAATGCTGCAATAGTACTAGACAAGTCAGACATCTTTACAGTGGCTGTATGCATCTAGTTGTTGGCCAATTTCTGGGAGACTTGCCGCGCAGATAGTGGGTGAGTAGGAACTGGTACTAGCTTCAGAGCTGAGGTGGGAGATATGGTAGGAGATGCAGTAGGGGCTCTGGATGATGGTGGAGGCATAGCTGCGGCACTGGGGAAGGCTCAGCCGAAGTGGATGGAACATCAACTGTCTTAGAAGCTACCACTGTTGGCTCAACAGACTACCTGTGGTGGTAGGAGGCTGAACTTTCTTATTCTGGTTGCTCGCATCCATAAGTGAGTACCAAGTAAAAAGGCTTCTTCAGCTTCACATTTGTATCATAATCCCTCAGCTCTACCTTTTCATCGTTGAAATATTCTATAATAGGGTTGGGATACGGGTAGGATGAGTCATCTAGCAGAATGATCACTGAGATGTTGGCCGACATCATGGTACCCATATTGATTGGGTACCCGGCCATATTAGAAGAAACCAGAACTACTTGAGGAATCAGAAGGTGAGTCTCATTTTGGCATGGATTCAACCTACTGCATACAAATGTCTGCCACCCCTTTGCCTCAAAGCTCAACGTGCTACGGTAGATGGGAACCCCAGTAGCAATCCATGGTGGTAGTGGCCCTGGTGGTGCCAGAATCTCTGCTAACCAAGGTTGGACCTCGTCCCCCAGTGAACACTTCTCCAAATACTCCTCTAGCTCAACATCTCCAAGTACGCGTTGAGCATACGCTGATCAAACCTCACTTTTAGGTTACGTACTTTGGTCACATTTGTCCCCTTTTCTATATTAGCCACAATTGCATAAAATTCATGGACAAGGTACTCTTTGGCATCCACTACACTCTGAGTGAATCACATCCACTCCTTGCGTGCCCTGAACTGTCTGAGAATTGTTGGGTTGTACCTCTCCAAATCTGTCAACAGAAACTATCGCTCAAGAGTTAGCAACCTTGCTGGACACCACACACAGAAGCTGGTGAAGGCGTCCAGGTTGACAAAGCGGTCCTTCCAAACCTCTTTCCTATTTGATCTTTCAATACTGGCAGCTGTAGCATCTCCCCCTCTGCCATCATCGGGGATATGAGATAAGGATGGCTAATCCCTGAGCTGGTATCTCCTTGGCAGCCTTAACTGTATGACCGACTGCTCATGAACAAAGGCTGAGTTTCCCTCTGATACTTCCCTAGACGGAACATTTGAGCTCGTCTTGGAGAGATATGCACCTCTACCTCTGTCAGTTGTTGCTTTATTCCTTATTGTCTTTGGTTGGCCAAGGGTTAAGGCACTCTTGCCTTGGCCCTAAGAAGGTTCACCTCTCCCTTTTGAAGTGTCGCAGCGTCCTCTAGATCAAACCATTGTCTGTATCAAACAAAGGCAATTGTTAGTTGCAATTCAATGTTCAACCATACAAAGGAGAAATACAAGTAAAAAAAAACCAGAGGACATAATGAGGGTACACAGTTAGTTCATACTTGCAGGGAAGTGATCTATGGTCTGCACAATTTCATTTGCGGCCGCAAATGGGGAATCGCGGATCGCACAATTCTTTTGTGCCGCCATAAAAATGAACTGCGGTCCGCACAATTTCACATGCAGCCACACCTCTAAAACTCAAAAAATGCCAACTCTCTAATGATAGAGAATTGGCTAATGTGCGGCCGCAACATGATTTCTGCGATCCGCACAATTAGACTTGTGGTCGCAAATTTGAGTCTCAATGTAGGGGCTCTCTGATGGTAGTAAAGGTGCTACTCTGCAGCCGCGATGGGAATTCTGCGGTCGGCACATTTTATCCTGCGGCCGCAAATCCCTTCTTTACTAATGCTGCCCAAAAATTAATTTTAGAGGCCGCATAATTTCAAGTGCGGCCGTAGACTTCAAAAGTTACGTACAAATCAATTTTTGTCTATCTAGGTTTTTTAATTTTGTGCACAATTTGACATGGAAACATCATAGAAACACGAAAATATGCTAACCTAGTCCCCATAGAGCATGTATTAGTTAACCCAGTTCAAATTTTACCTTACATGGATACACAATTGAATTCTAATGACAAATGTCCTAAAAAGAACTAAAAATATACAAATTAAACTAAAATAAAAATATTAACATGAAATTGAAGCATACCAGATGAATGAGTGTAATGAGTGAATGATCAAGTTGGCTATGTGTGTGGACAAATAGAATCACCAAGAAATTTCAAGAGGGCACTACTTTTTTGTTCAGAGAGTGAAACATGCAAAAATGGCCCTGTTCCTCTATTTATACCAGTCATTCATTAAGTGGTATAAGGTTGAATGCGGCCGCACATTTTCATGTGCGGTTCGCACTATGTTACCTGGGGGTCTCATCTCAGCTTTCCATCTGTGGTCTGCACAATTTTGTGTGCGGCCACAGATTTCATGTGCGGTCGCACATTTCCTGTGCGGGCGCACATCGACCGTTTCTCTGACATGCTAAAACTTTAGAGAGTTGGTATTTTCAACATCTCATTTGTGTGTTCTGCATGTTAATTATGTGGCCGCATTGCTCTTTTGCTACATCACCTATAATTGTGCGGTCCGCACCAATTAACTGCGGTCCGCAATTCTCAGAAGACTTAGCCAAATTTCTGGTCCACAATTTCTGTAAGTCACACTTAGCCCTATAGCACACTTCAAATAAAGTTAGAACAAAAATAACTCCTAACTACAAAAGAAAAAAGAAAAAGAAAAGGAAAAGAAACATGGGTTGCCTCCCAAGAAGCGCCTGATTTAACGTCGCGGTACGACGCAGAATACTATCAATTGAAATGAATGACCGCCACGATGTGCTTACTCGGAATACTTTATTGTTTTTGTTCTTCAAGTCTAATGCACCAAAAGGTGTTACACCCACAATTTCAAAAGGACCACTCCAATTAGACATTAGCTTCCCGGGAAATATCCTCAACCTTGAGGTAAACAACAATACAACATCACCCACCTTGAACTCTTTGTTCCAAATGTATTTGTCATGAAGATATTTCATCTTTTCTTTGTTTAAGCATGAACTTGCATAAGCATGGTACTAGAACTCACCAAATTCATTCAAATGTGCAACCCTCAAGTTAGCGGCTACATCCCAATCAAGATTCAACTTCTTTAGAGCCCACATGGCCTTGTGCTCTAGTTCCACCGGAAGATGACAAGACTTTCCGAACACCAACCGATATGGCGACATTCTGATAGGCGTCTTGTAAGTCGTTCGATAAGCTCATAATGTATCATCAAGCTTCTTGGACCAATCTGTCTGATTAGCATTCACCGTTTTGGACAAGATACTCTTTATCTCCTGATTGGAGACATCCACTTGCCCACTAGCTTGTGGGTGATAAGCGATCGTGACTTTGTGAGTAAAACCATACTTGCTAAGAAAAGTGTCGAAAGCCTTGGTGCAAAAATGTGACCCCCATCGCTTATCATGGCACGTGGAGTACCAAACCTTGTGAAAATATTCTTCTTCAAGAATGCCACCACACTTCTCGTCTCATTGTTGGGTAAAGAAATGGCCTCAACCCATTTGGACACATAATCAACAGTGAAAAAGAAGTAAGTATTTCCACAAGAACTCACAAAAGGGCCTATGAAGTCAGTACCCCACACATCTAAAATATCAATCTCCAAAATGGTTGTGAGAGGCATTTCATTCTTCTTTGAGATTCCACCGGCCCGTTGACATTCATCATATCTTTTTACTAGCTCACTAGCATCCTTGTAAAGAGTGGGCCAATAGAAGCCGCAAATAAGCACTTTGGCCACCGTTCTTGCTCCACCATGATGACCACCATATGGCGAAGAATGACAAGCCCCAAATATTTCACCTTTCTATTCTTCCGGTACACATCTTCTAATCGCCCCATCCGTACAAATTTGGAAAAAGTATGGTTCGTCCCAATAATAATCTTGACGATCCCATTTGAGCTTCTTCCTATGGTTTGAAGAGAACTCATGAGGAATGATTCCATACACAAGAAAATTTACTAGATCCGTGAACCATGGCACCTCTTTCATTGAAATAGTCAAGAGTTGGTCATCGAGGAAGGAGTCATTGATTTCAAGGCCATCATGCGGCCTCCCCTACTCCTCCAAATAATACAAGTGGCCCGACACTTGGTTTTCACTCCCTTTTCTATCTTGGATGTCAATATCAAACTCTTGCAACAAAAGCACCCATCTCATCAACCGAGTTTTGGAGTCCTTCTTGCTCATAAGATACCAAAGCGCCGCATGATCCGTATGGACAATGACTTTTGCACCCATCAAGTACAGGCGGTACTTCTCAATTGCAAAACAATGGAAAGGAGCTCTTTCTACGTAACGGTATAGTTGACTTGGGCACTATTCATGGTCTTACTATCATATTAGACCGGATGAAAATTTTTGTTGATGCGTTGCCCCAAAACAGCCTTAACCGCTACGTCACTTGCATCACACATGAGTTCAAAAGGGATACTCCAATTTGGAGAGGTGACAATGGGGGTAGTTGTCAACTTGAAATTCAAAAATTCAAAAGATCTCATGCAATCATCATTGAACTTGAACTTAGTATCCTTATCAAGAAGCCTGCATAATGGATTCACCACCTTAGAGATATCTTTGATGAAGCTCCGGTAAAAACTTGCGTGGCATAAGAAACTCTGTACACCCTTCACCGAAGTTGGAGGTGGAAGTTTAGAAATCACCTCAATCTTTGCCTTGTCAACTTCAATTCCATTCTTTGAGATTTTGTGGCCAAGGACAATGCCTTCCTCAACCATGAAATGACATTTCTCCCAATTAAGCATCAAATTTGTTTAGTCACATCTAGCCAACAATTTATCCAAATTTGCAAGACAATCATCAAACGAATCTCCAACCACCGAGAAGTCATCCATGAAAACTTCAAGGTAGTCATCCACCATGTCCGTGAAGATAACCATCATACACCTTTGAAAATTCGCAGGTGCATTGCACAAAACAAAGGGCATCTGCTTGAAGGAGAAAGTACCATAGGGACATGTAAAGGTTATTTTCTCTTGGTATTCCAGAGCAATAAGAATTTGGTTGTAGCCCAAACACCCATCAGAAAGCAATAGAAAGCATGACCGGCCAATCTATAGGGCAATTGATCTAAGAAAGGAAGTGGAAAGTAATTCTTCCTTGTGACTTTGTTGAGCTTGCGATAGTCCATACACACCCTCCATCTGGTCACCGTTCTGGTAGGAATCAACTCATTCTTGTCATTGGTGACCACCGTCATGCCCCACTTTTTTTTGGACACATTGAACCGGAGAAGTCCACGAACTATCGAAGATGGGGTAGACAACCCCGGTATCCAACCAATTGATAATCTCCTTCTTGACAACTTCTTGCATAGCCTCATTAAGTCTCCTTTGATTTTCAATAGATGGTTCGACACCATCCTCCAATTTGATTTTATTCATGTAAAAGGCAGGGCTTATCCCCCGAATATCCTCCAAAGTCCATCCAATAGACTTATTCATCTTTTGTAGCACCGCCAAAGTGGAATCTACTTGCATGTTAGTCAAATAAGAGGAAAGTATAACCGGTAAAGTAGAACAAGGGCCAAGAATTTCATACCGAAGATGTGGAGGCAATGTCTTCAACTCCAAGGTAGGAGGCTCTACAATAGAAGGCTTTGTAGGAGGAGTTGTCCTATTTTCAAGATCCAAAGATAATTTCTGGGGTGCATAGTTGGACGACCCCATTCCTTGCAAAGAGTTCACACATTCCATGAAGCCATCCATCTCGTCATCAACAAAGTTGAGAAAGACGTCCTCCAACATATCACCAACATTGATTGTAGAACTTGTATCATCAACAATAACAACGGTCACTAAGTCCACAAAAGAGCACACCTCATTGCTATTTGGTTGCCGCATGGACTTGCACACATGGAATACCACTTTTTCATCACCAACCCGGAATGTAAGTTCTCCGTCTATAACATCACAAAGAGCCTTCCCCGTAGCAAGGAAATGTCTCCCAAGAATAATCAACACTTCATAATCAACCTCACAATCTAGAATGACAAAATCCGCCGGAAGAATGAAATTATCAACACGAACCAAGACATCTTCAATCACTCCCAAAGGTCTATTCATAGTATGATCTTCCATTTGCAATCTCACAGAGGTGGGCCTTATTTTCCCAATCCCCAAAGTCTTGAAAACCGAAAAGGCATCAAATTAATACTTGCCCCAAGATCACAAAGAGATTTAGCAGACTCAGCACTTCTAATTGTACAAGGAAGAGTGAAAGCACTGGGATCCTCCAACTTATGAGCCATTGAATGCACAATTTCACTCAACTTATGAGTGACTTTGATTGTTTCAAAATTCATTGACCGCTTCTTTGTCACGAGATCCTTCATAAACTTGGCATAATCAGGCATTTAGTCCAAGATTCAACTAATGGCACATTGATTGAGAGACTCTTCATCATTTGAATGAACTTCTTGAATTGATTCTCACCATTTTGCTTGGTAAGTCTTTGAGGGTATGGAGGTGGAGTCTTAGGCAATGGTGCCTTAGCCCTTTGCACTACCAGCTCTGGTATGTCAATAATGTGATCCCTAGACGGGTTCACCTCCTTTTGAGTCTCTTCCACACTATAATCAATAACAATCCAAACTTCCTCATTAGGTTGCACCACATTATTTGGGATCTCTTCTTTTTGCACCACTTGCTCATCATCCACAAGTTGCCTTTGACTTGAGGTGGGTGCATTCCCAGATCTTCCATTTCTTGTAGTAATGGCCATTGCATGCCCCGTGTTATTTTCACTCTTTGGGTTTACTACCGTGTCACTAGGTAGTGCCCCCTTAGGACAAAAATTAATTTACAGCTTGAGAGATTTGCCCCATTTGAACTTCTAAGTTGCAAATTTATGTGTTGTGTGAGGCAAGTTGGGCATCCGAATCGGCATTCTTTCCCATCATTTGCTTGAATATATTTTCAATATGCCTCATCTCGTTGTTTGAAGAACTTGAACCATGGGGAGGATAAGGAGGCGGGTTGCTCGGTTGTTAATACATCGGGGGCCTTTGAAAACCCAACCCTGGTTGCCTTGATTGTTCCATATGCATTGATTGTTACCCCTCCCCCCCCCCCAATTTTCTTGATTATTTCCATTCTAATTTCCTTGATTGTTGTTGTTATGCCAATTCATTTGATTGATTGTTGTTATGCCAACTGCCTTGATTTTTAGAATTCCAATTGCCTTAATTGTTTTAAGGTCGCCATTGTTGTTGGTTTGGGCCTTGGAAATTGGTTTTTTTCCCTTGAAAATTGTTCACATATTGCACCTCCTCTTCTTGTTCATTATAGGAATCATCTTGCTCAAAACCACTATCTTCTTGCACATAGTTCTCCACTTGATTTTGCACTTCTGGACCTTTGGTCCTCCTCTTGTTCACCATTATGTTCACTCCCTCCATGGCATTGACTTGCTTTGGATTTTGCACATGATTTAGTTGGGCCTTTGCTAGTTGCATCATGGTGGTTGTCAATTCGACAATGGCTTGCCCATGGTCTTGCAATTTTTTGTGAAGGTGGATCATGTTTGGATCACCTTGTGGAACATTGGCCAGGGATTGCCAAGCCGATGACGTTTCCGTCATCTCATCCAAAATCTCACATGCCTCCGCATAAGGCTTAGTCATGAAGTTCCCACCGGCAAGTTGATTCACCACACATTGGTTGTTTGTGTTAATCCTACGATAGAAAGTTTGTTGAATCGTGTTCTCCTTTAGATCATTGTTGGGACATTTCTTAACCATTGTTACATAGCGTTCCTATATCTCGTGTAGTGGTTCATTTGGCTCTTACTTGAATTCCAAAATCTCATCTCGAAGTTTACCCACGTGCCCCGGAGAGAAGAACTTAGAAATAAACTTTTTTGCCAACTCATCCCAAGTGTGAATGGAATGGTTCGACAATCATTCCAACCAATCTAAAGCTTTCCCCCGTAGAGAGAAGGGAAGGAGCTTTAGTCTCAATGCATCCTTGGATCCATTTGTTTCTTTGCTCCCTCAACAAGTGTCCACAAACCCCTTCAAATGTTTGTACAGATTTTGAGTTGGAGCACCGGTGAAGAAATATCGTTGCTCAAGCAAAGTGAGCATCACATTGGTGATTTGGAAGTTGCCCGCCCTAATACGGGGATGAAATATTGCACTTGCATATCCTTCATTGGGTAATATCCGGTGTTGAGCCACTCGTGGTAGAGTTGGGGGTGGAGCAGGGACATTGTCATGAGGCACTCGGCCTCTTCTATTGGCTTGAGGTTCAAGAGGAACCTCCTCAACTTGATCATCCTCCACGTCCACATCCCCTAAAGGCAAATTTCCGAGGTCATTTTTCACCATGGTTGTACCTATAATTTCTCACATAAGTTAGTAACACAGAAGGAAAAGAATATATTCTAAAATCAAACCCAAATATATAGCTAACACCATTTTAACTCCCCGGCAACAATGCCAAAAATTGATGATGTCCACAACACACCTCAATAAGAGATATGATATGGTCATATGCAATAATAATTACCCAACTATGAGTCAGGGTCAAATCCACTGGGAGTTATAAGGGGTGTCAGGAGTATAAATTTGAAGCAAGCAAATGGTCTATTTAAAATTGCACTTCCACAACAGAGTTTTGATTTCTACTTCTACTATTACTATAATGACTGCAAGCTAAGGTAAATAGACTAGAGATGAATGTTTTTGATGTTTTACCATATAGTTTAAAGGCCTAGGGATGTGACCATAACCTAGGTGTTTGCCTAATGTGATAGAGATGTTAACGCTTGTTTTGTTGATTAGGGTGTATTATAGTTCTTTACTCTATATTACCCACTCAATATCTCTCGGTCAAAGAGTGATTTTGCCCAATTTTGCTTTCTCAAATCCAAATGGGTATCAATCAAAATAGTTTATATGAGTTCAAGTTTGATTCTCACTATCTCTAGTTTGAACCCTTTAACTAGGCTAATCGATCTCTCAATTAACCCAATTCCTTGTTAGCCAAGTTATCCTAGCCTAGGTCCCTCTTTATCAAGTAAAGAGTAAGTAAAATAAGCATGAATCAATGTTTGCAACCATTAATTCTAAAATTGAAGCATGAACTAAGCTAAATAATCAACATCCAATCGTAAACAAGTATTAAATTAAATTCTCATAAGGTTTACACACTAGGGTTGGGTCACAATCTTAGTAAAAATCTAGCTACTCATAATAGGAATTGAAGAAAATAAAGAAGAAAAGCTAATTAAACTCATAATGAAAGATTAAAATGTCGAAATCTAATGTTTTAACACTAAAATAATGTCAAACTACCTAAAGTAGTAAAAAGAAATGGCTACATCAACTTTTTATGTTCAAACTTGACCTAAATTTGTGAAACTCGTCTATTTATACAGGGCCAAAAATTGCGGACAAAAATGCCCCTCGAGAGGTTCTGTGGCCGCATAAATCCATGTTCGGTCCGCAGATTTCTTAAGTTGGCAGGAAGGTGAGTTTTGCAGCCGCACATATTTGGGTTGCGGCTGCGAAGTAACTTCTGCGGCCACACAATTCTTGTGCGGTCTGCACTTCACAAAGGCGTCAGGACTTAGTCTTTTTGTATATTCTCTGAACTTTGAATCTTTGTCAGTGAAAGCATAGTTCTGCGGCTGCACAATTCATGTGAGGTCAGCACATTGGTGAAAATATTATTGGGTTCTACTGCTTGGTCTGCAGCCGCAGATGGAATTCTGCGGTCCGCAATTTCTTCTACGGCCGCAAAATTCCTTCTACGGACTGCACATATTTGCTTCTTCGCCCTTTATTGCCTTGTGCTTTGGAACACTCCTTTTTGAGTCGGATTTAATCTTGGGAGACCAAACTTCCAGCATTCCTTCAATTTTCACAATTTCATTAGTTTCGGGAACACACTTCAATACTTTCAGACTAAAACATTAGCTAAAACGTGCTAATAAGCAGTCAAAATCCCCACTTATCAAGCCACTACCAGGGGAAGGGGCCGGGGCTGAGGTAGAGGCAGAGCTCAGCCTAGAGCACGAGCAATAGAAATACCCATGGTGGAGCCTCATACTGACCATGAGGAGGAGGTCCCAGTTCAGACCGAACCAGTCAGACCCGCTTAAGTCCCAGAGAATTCATTGCAACTCTTGTACTTCAGCATGCTCTAGTCCTCTTAGCTGGACTCATGGAGAGTGTGGCTCAGACCGGAGTATTTCCTATGGTGCCAGCCATCTCTCAGGCTGGGGGAGGAGCACACACTCCCGCCACTCACACTCTGGAGATGATGGCTCCCTATACCAGACTCTGGCAGCACTAGCAGATGGGGTAGTTCAGCCTGTTGTTGCTACACAGCCCGAGGAGAAGCCGCCGATGTCTTTTGAGGGATTGATGAGATGGGATAAGTTCACCAAGATGTTTCATGTTCATTTTAGTGGTGCACACTCTGAGGACCCACAAGACTACTTGGACTATTAGCACAAGGTATTGCGCAACATGGGTATTGTGGAGACCAATAGGGTCGACTTTGTAGTGTTCCAAATGACCGGTTCTTCCAAGAGGTGGTGGAAGGATTTTGAGCGGAGCAGACCAGCTGGTTCACCTCCAGCTAGGATTATCTTTCACAGCTATTTTTGGAGAAGTTTATTTCTTTGACTCTGAGAGAGGAGTACCATAGGCAGTTTGAGCACTTTTAGTAGTGTGGCATGACATTCACCTAATATGAGACCAGATTTGTGGACCTAGCCTGTCATGCAGCTATGTTGATTCCTACAGATAGAGAGAGGGTGAGGAGGTTTATTGGTTGTCTTAAATGCGATATCAGGCTTCAGATGGCGAAGGAGACAGGGGATGATATTTCTTTCCAAAGGGCCATAGAGATTGCTAGATGGATCGAGATGATTCGTGGTCAGGATAGAGGGTTGACATCTGAGAAGAGGCCCCGTTATTTAGGTGGCTTCAATGGTGCCTCATCTTGAGGCAGATGTTCTTTTGGTATAGGCCATCCTCCTAGGCAGATTCAGTCAGCACTTCAGGTAACCCATGGTGCTGAAGTGCCATCAGGCTTCTTTTGGTATAGGCCATCAGGCTTCAGATGGCGAAGGAGACAGGGGATGATATTTCTTTCCAAAGGGCCATAGAGATTGCTAGATGGATCGAGATGATTCGTGGTCAGGATAGAGAGTTGACATCTGAGAACAGGCCCCGTCATTTCGGTGGCTTCAATGGTGCCTCATCTTGAGGCAGAGGTTCTTTTGGTATAGGCCATCCTCCTAGGCAGATTCAGTCAGCACTTCAGGTAGCCCATGGTGCTTCGGGCGGTCGTGGTTCTCATGGGTCTCTTCATGAGCAACCAACATTCAATGCACCTTCAGCTTCTACCAATGCACCACTACTTCAAAATTACTATAGTGGATATCTGGGCAGTCAGGGTCAGTCTCAACTTTAGCAGTCTCAGTAGCCGATGGAGTGCTTTAAGTGTGGGGGCATAGGTCACATAAGGAGGTATTTCCCTAGATTGACGAGTAGCAGACCACAACAGGGTTATCGTGCCATTATTTCGGCACTGGTTGCTCTATTGCCCCCACAACCAGCTAGAGACTGGGGTCAGGTTGCTAGAGGTGGAGGTCAGGCCATTAGAGCTGGAGGCCAGCCAGCTAGGGGTCGCCCGAGGGGCGGAGGCTAGGGTGGTTGGTCTTTGCCCTATTTTTATGCATTTGCAACTAGACCTGAGGCAGATTCTTCTGACGCCGTCATCACAGGTATTATTACAGTTTTCCATAGAGATGCTTGAGTCCTATTAGATCCGGGCTCTACTTATGTCTACGTGTCATCTTACCGAGGACATGACCCTCGATAGGAAGGTGTGGAGGCCAAGAATTATAATTGTAGGTTGATAGGTAGTTGAGAGTTTCTCCTAATCGTACCAGTAGTATTAGTACTATTCTTATATTTTTGTGTTCTTTGATCTTTGTTATCCATATTGAGTCATTCTTATCAGTGTTTTAGTAGTATTCTTGTACTTCTTACTTTTAGATCTTTGTTATTACACATAGTTTCTTTGTTCTTTCTTGTGTTGTTATTGTTGGTTGCTTCCTGTTTGTGTTTCTTAAGCCGAGGGTCTATCGGAAACTCCTCCCGTGAAGAGCTAATGAAAAAGAAAAAACAAAAGGATGATTTTTGTTTTTTAACAGTTTGCAGCCTCTCTACCCTCACAAGGTAGGGATAAGGCTTGCATGCACACTACCCTCCCAAGACCCCACTTGTGGGATACACTCGGTTTGTTGTTGTTGTTGTTGTATCTTATTTTTCTTCATATCAGATTATGCCCCGTTATTCTTTGAGTGCTCATGTATATGTGTCCACGCCTGTAGGATATTATATTATTGTAGATCGTGTTTACCGCTCGTGTGTGGTTTCTATCGGAAGCCTTGAAACTATTGTAGATCTCCTACTTCTTGATATGGCGGACTTTGATGTTATTTTAGGCATAGATTGGTTGTCACCTTATCATGCTATATTGGACTGTAACACCATGACGGTGACCTTAGCCATGTCGGGGTTGCCTTGATTTGAGTGGATAAAGACTCCTGGGCATTCTACAAGAGGGGTTATTTCTTATGTGAAGGCTCGGCGTATGGTCGAGAAGGTATGTCTAGCATATTTGGCCTATATTCGTGATTCTAGTGGGAGGTTCCTTTCGTGGATTCAGTGCCAGTTGTGAGTGCTTTTCCAGAGGTGTTTCCTGCAGATTTGTCGGGGATGCCACCCGACAGAGATATTGACTTTTGTATTGACTTGGCTCCGGGCACTCAGCCCATTTCTATTCCACCATACCATATGGCCCCACCTGAGTTGAAGGAACTGAAGGAGAAATTGTAGAATGTGTTAGATAAAGCATTCATTAGACCTAGTGTCTTGCCCTGGGGTGTGCCAGTGTTGTTTGTGAAGAAGAAGGATGGTTCAATAAGGATCTGTATATATTAGCGGTAGTTGAACAAAGTTACTATCAAGAATAAGTATCTGTTACCGAGGATTGATGGCTTATTTGATCAGCTTCAGGGTTCCAAAGTCTTTTCGAAGATTGATTTGAGATCTGGCTACCATCAATTGAAGATTAGGGAATCGAATATCCCTAATATATTTTTCCGGACTCGGTTTGGGCATTATGAGTTCCTAGTGATGTTAGTTGGATTGGTAAATGCCCTAGAAACATTTATAGATTTGATGAATCGAGTATTTAAGCCCTAATTGGATTCTTTTGTGATCGTATTCATTGATGAAATTTTGATCTACTCCCGCAGTTGAGAGGAGCATGAGCAACACCTTCAGATTGTACTTCAAACTCTGAGAGATAGCAGTTGCATGCCAAGTTTTTAAAGTGTGAGTTTTGGTGGGACTCGGTTGCCTTTTTGGGGCGTGTATCCGCTGAGGGCATTAAAGATCGTAAGAAGATTAAGGTAGTTCAGAACTTGCCTAGACCTTTTCAGACATTCCTAGGTTTGGCGGGTTACTATCGCTGGTTCGTGGAGGGGTTTTCATCCATCGCAACCCCATTGACTAGATTGACCTAGAAGGGGTGCCCCATTCAGGTGGTCTGATGAGTGTGAGTTGAGATTTCAGAAGCTCAAGACTGCCTTGACTACAACTCCGGTGTTGGTATTACCCATGGGTTTAGGATCCTATACTGTGTATTGTGATGCATCGCGTATTGGGTTGGTGTAGTATCGATGCAGGATGGAAGGGTGATTACATATGTGTCTCGGCAGTTGAAGGTTCATGAGAAGAATTATCCTGTTCACTACCTAGAGTTGGCAGCGATTGTTCATACATTGAGGATTTACAGGCATTACCTTTATGGCGTGTCGTGTGAGGTATTCACATATCATTAGAGTCTATAGTACTTGTTTAAGCACAATGATCTCAACTTGAGGCAGCGGAGGTGGTTAGAGCTGTTAAAAGACTATGATATCACCATTTTGTATTATCTCGGGAAGGCCAATGTGGTGGCCGATGCCTTGAGTTGAAAAGCTGTGAGTATGGGTAGCCTTGCGTATATTCCAATTGGTGAGAGACCGCTAGTATGAGATGTTCAGGCCTTGGCCAATCAGATTGTTAGGTTAGATGTTTCGGAGCCTAGTCAGGTTCTTACTTGCATGATTTCTCGATCTTTTTTGTATGAGCGCCAGTGTGATGGACGCCATTTTTTTGTCCTTAAGGACACGGTGCAGCACGGTGATGCGAAGAAGGTTTTTATTGGAGATGATGGGGTATTGCTGACGCATGGTCGGATTTGAGTGCCCAATGTGGATGGACTTCGGGAGTTGATTCTTAAGGAGGCCCACAGTTCGCGGTATTTCATTCATCCGGGGTGCCGCCAAGGTGTATCAAGATTTGAGGCAGCATTATTGGTGGAGAAGAATAAATATAGATATAGTTGCGTATGCGGCTCGGTGTTTGAATTGCCAGCAGGTGAAGTACGAGCATCAGAGTCCTGGAGGATTGCTTTAGGGACTTGAGATTCCCGAGTGGAAGTGGGATCATATTACCACGGATTTCGTTGTTAGGCTCCCACAGACTTTGAAGAAATTTGATGCAGTATGGATCATTGTGGATAGGTTGACCAAGTCGGCACATTTCATTCCAGTGGTGGCTACTTACTTTTCAGAGCGGCTGGCGAAGATCTATATCCAAGAGATTATTTGTCTTTACGGTGTGCCGGAGCCTATTATTTCTGATTGGGGCACGCAGTTCACATAGCATTTCTGGAGGGCCGTATAGCGCGAGTTAGTCACACGATTTGAGTTGAGTACACCATACAGATAGGCAGTCTGAGTGCACCATTCATATATTGGAGGATATTCTTCGCACCTGTGTTATGGATTTCGGGGGGTTATTGGGATTAGTTCTTGCCACTTGCGGAGTTTGCCTACAAAAACATCTACTAATCTAGTATTTAGATGGCTCCTTATGAGGCCTTATATGGGAGGCAGTGTCATTCGCCTGTTGGTTAGTCTGAGCCAGGAGAAGCTCGTTTGTTAGGTAATGATTTGGTTCATGATGCCTTGGAAAAGGTCAAGATGATTTAGGATCGGCTTCATACGGTGCAGTTTAGGCAGAAGAGTTATGCCGATCAGAGAGTTCGTGATGTTGCATTCATGGTTAGAGAGAGGGTTTTACTCTGGGTTTCACCCACGAAGGGTGTGATGAAGTTCGGGAAGAAGTGCAAGTTGAGCCCTATGTATATCGGACCCTTTGAGATCCCTGAGAGAGTTGGTGAGGTGAACTACAAGCTTGCATTGCCACCTAGCTTATCAGTAGTTCACCCGATGTTCCATGTTTCCATGCTCCGAAAATATCACGGTGATCCGTCCCATGTATTAGCTTTCAGCTCACTCCAATTGGACAAGGATTTGACTTATGAGAAGGAGTCGGTGGCCATTCTAGTCCGTCAGGTCCGGAAGTTGAGGTGTAGTGAGAGGTCAGCCATCGAGGCAGCTACGTGGGAGTCCAAGTCCGATATGAGGAGTAGATACCCCCCCCCCCCTTTTTCACAAGTATAGGTAACTTTCTATGTCTGTTCGAGGACGAAAAGGTGGAGAATGTGATGACCCGATAGGTCATTTTTAGTACTAGCCCTTATTTTCGTGTTCTGAGACCTTCGTTAGATCCGTTTGATGTTTCTTGGTTTGCGTGCGTGGTCCGTGTCACTTTTTGAATAGCTGTTATGTTAAAATTTAAAGAAAACTCGATATTTAGCTTTAAAACAACTTGAGTTCACCACAGTCAACATTTTATGAAAACGACCCTGGATTGGTGTTTTGACGATTTCGGTAGGTCCGTAACATGATTTTGGACTTGGGCATATTCTCGAAATTGAAATCGGATGTCCCTAGACTGATCTGACTCATTTGGACAAAAACTAGTAAGTTGACTTAATAGCTAACGGGTTCAGATATTGATGTTGAAACTTAGAATAGGCCCGTATCGCTATTTGAAACTTGTCTGCAAAGGTTGGGGCAATTCGGAATTGATTTGACATGATTCAGATGCTTAGATGTGGTTCTAGTTGTTCTTGAGTTTACTTTGAAATTTCATTCGTTTTTAGGGTTGATTTGTAGATTTAGATGTTATTTTGGTGATTTGATTGCATGAGCAAGTTCGTATGATGTTATTACATTTGTATGCGTGTTTAGTTTGGAGCCCGAGGGGTTCGGGTGAGTTTTGGATGTGTTTCGGATGAGTTTGGTTAGTTTAAGGATTGTTGGTGCAATACCAGCTCTAGTGCTCTTTTGCGAACAATAGATCGCAATTGCGAGCATGGGCTGGGATAATCTCGCAATTTCGAGGAACATATTCATTTTTGCGAACTGTCAGAGGTTGCATTTGCGATCTCAGAGTTGCATTTGCGACACAGTGTGCTCTTGAGTGATCTTCGCATTTGCGAAGGAATTGTCCACATTTGCAAAGGTGGGTCATTCGCAATTGCGAACCTTTTGTCGCAATTGCGACTTCTGGGCTTCTGTGATAGGGTTTGCATTTTCGATGTTCGCAATTGTGAACATGACTTCGCAATTGCGACATCTGCAGCTGGGTAAAAGAGGGGAAAAGCAGGACATAGCTCATTTTATACCATTTCTCAACCCTAAACACTCTAGAGGCAATTTTTCAAGAGACTTTTCTTCCCAAATTCATTGGTAAGTGACTTTAATCCATTTCCATTCAATTACCCATTTTTATTCATGAAATTTTAACATCAAATTTAGGATTTCCATGGTAAAAATTAGGGATTTAGGTAGAGTTGGGAATTTTTTGTAAAATTGAGGTCAGATTTCGAAACAAATCACATAACCGGGCTCGGGGGTGAATGAGTAATCGAGTTTTGGTCCGAACCTCATGATTTGACCAAGCGAGCTCGGGGTAGACTTTTGTTAACTTTTTCAAAAAAATAATCAAAATTGTACCTCTTTCATTAATGGGTAGTTTCTAAAGCTTATTTTGAATCAGTTGATCGATAATTTTCTAGATTTGGTTGGATTGGAGGCTTATTCGAAAGGGAAGGTCGTGGTGGATTGATTGCTTGATTTGCGGAGTGAGGTAAGTGTTGGTTCTAACCTTGACTTGAGATAATTAGGGAACCATGGACTATGTGTTATGTGAATTATGTAGGAAAGGGCCATATATTCGAGGTGATGAGTGTATATACACTGTCATGATATTTGTTACCATATTTTCGTTTATTTCATGATATATATTGCTTCATGCCCTAATTGTTACATGCTTTATTGACTTTTATGCCATAATTGTTACTTGTCATTTAATTATTCTTGTATTAAATTGTACGTCCCTTCTATGACTCCATGCTATTTGGTACTTGTCTCTACTTACATATCTAAATTGTCATATGCTTTACTTGCCTTATAGTTTTGTAATAGTTGTTGCCTTCTACAATGTGGCTTTACTTGCATGAGTTGTTTAATTGATAGATACCGATGAATTGGAAAAGTTGAGACTTCGAGTTGTTAGAGATTCTTTGATTATTATGTGGTTCTTTATTGCCTTGTTCATTTACCCTCTTGATGTAGAAATTCTTGTAAATTTGATTGTTGAATTGTTTTTGTTGATTGAAATTGTTTAGGGAACGGGTTGCATGTTGCAATGGAAATTGAAAGGTAATGAATTGAAATAGCGGAATAAGGAGTTATTATGATATTGGAAGATGATGATATGGTTGGATCGGATTGCGTGCCGCAATGGATTGTGTATGTGGTATTTGTTTGAGATTGTTGGATTTGCCTCTGTATTTTGATATGAGATTATGAGACTTGTTATTCTGGGCTCTCTAGTAGTTGGATTTCGAGTACATTTTCATGAGTTAATTGTTTACCTCTATTTCTTATTTTTTTGTTATTATTATTATCGCGTACAGGTTATTGTAAGTGGCCCGGCTTAGACTCGTCCTAACTTTGTCAAGGTTAGCCTCGGCACTTACAGAGTACATGGGGTCGATTGTACTCATACTACACTTTACACTTCTTGTGTAGATACCGGAGTGGGTCCCAGCAACGCTGAGTGAGATTGCCTGGATCCAGCTATCTGTGGAGACTTCAGGTATAGCTGCGCAGCATCCACAGCTCTGAAGTCCACTTCTATGACATCTCAGTTGTTTATTTTGATTTAAATAGTTGTATTTTATTCAGACTATTGTTTGTAGCACTCTAGACGCTCATGTATTCGTAACTCCAGTTTCTGGGATTGTATTTGGATTACATCGTATCGTTTCACCCTTTTTTATTTAATTTAATTTAATTCCACGTCGTAGACATGAGACTAATGCAATCAGTTCCTTCCTCTGCCTTCTCTTTCGATGTTCGCCAATCGGAGAGGACAACCGATTGAGTCTGAACCTTAATTTAAAGAGGCTCTGACTACCTTGCGGAGCAAACAAAAGATCCCAAAATCACACTGCTTGGATGAACAAACAAAATTTGCTAAGGGGTGGCTTGCTTTGGTTTTGGTGCATTTCATGTAACAGGCTTGTATGGTCCCGGAATATAGGTGTCCGACGTTTATTAGTTTATCACGTTATTTCACACTATTTGGTTTTATTGTAATCATTTGATTTGAATTGTTAAAAATGGTTAATAAGTATAGCTAACGTTGGCTTGCCTAGCAAGTGAAATGTTAGGCTCCATCACGATCCCGCGAGCGGGAATTTCGGGGCGTGATAGTGTGTCACGCATTTTAAATCCTTCGAGAATTGTCATGGACAACATCCATTAAATGCATGTCAAGATTTTCATGGACATCAAAACCAATGAGATAACAAAATATTATTGCATCCATAACAGGTGAATATGTCTCTTCATAATCGACACCAGGACTTTGTAAAAATCCTTGTGCAACAAGAAGCGCCTTATATTTTTGTACCTCAGTTTTTTCATTCCTCTTACATAAAAAGACCCATTTATAGCCAACATGCTTAATACCATTAGGGTTTTGGACTACATGCCCAAAAACTTCACCTTTCGTAAGTGAATCCAACTCGAAATGGATTGCTTCTTGTCATTTTGGCCAATCACGTCTTTGTCTATATTCTCCAACAGATTGAGGTTTAAGATCCTCATTATCTTGCATAATACTAGATGCAACATTATATGCAAAGACATAACCTGCCACTATATCTGATCGATTCAAATTCATCTCAATATTGATTGGATTTGTTGATAGTTCCTTATTTTTTTGAGTCTCATGCTCAATGATTTCCTCATGAATCTCAGGATTGGTTAAATCATGAATTTCTTTATGAGAATCTTTCTTAGTGTCATCTTGATCATTTATTTTTATTTTATTAGGATTTCGATCCTTAAAACCCAATGGTCTGCCACGCTTTATGCGTGCTTTTAACTCATTAGCTATGACACTAGACGATTGACCAACAGGGACATCAATACGGATTGGAACATTCTCTGTAGGGATATGTGATTCCGTTATCCTTTACAAATCTATAAATACGAGAATCTTTTGCACATCTTTTTTACAAATAGAGGCACATGGATCAAGATGAGACAATGATGGATTTTTTCATAAAATTTTCTGTTTGGTTTCACCATTTTCTCCCCCTAATTTTGGGAAAAGTGTCATCAAATTGACTATCTGCAAATTGAGCAGTGAATAAATCTTACATTAATGTTTCTAGGTATAGAATAATAGAGGGCGATTCAAACCCAACATATATGCCTAATCTTCTTTGGGGACTTGGCGCGATATGGTTGTGCTACAGGCACATATACTGCGCATCCAAAAATTCTTTAATAGGATATATTAGGTTCATGACCCAAAACTAATTGCAACGGGGAATATTTATGAATTTTGTCGGTCTGGGACGGACTAACATTGCTGCATGCGAAATGGCATGACCCCAAACAGAAGTGGACAACCTCGTTATCATGAGTAACTGTCTTGCTATCAATTGCAAATGTTTAATCAAAGACTCTGCAAGGCTATTTTGAGTGTGAACATGACCAACAAGATGTTCCACTTTTATCCCAGATAAGAAATAATCATTAAATGTTTGGGATTAGAATTCAGCAGCATTATCAAGTCGAATAGACTTAATTGGATTATTGGAAAAATGTGCCCGTAATCGAATTATTTGTGCCATTACTTTTATAAATGCCAGGTTGCAAGATTACAATAGGCACACATGATACCATCTAGAAGATGCATCTATTAAGACCATAAAATATCTAAACGACCTACTAGGTGGGTGAATAGGTCCACAAATATCCCCTTGTATACGTTCCAAAAATGCAGTGGACTCAATCCCAACCTTTTTTTGGTGATGGTCTAATAATTAACTTGCCTTGATAACAAAAAGTGAAAGAAAATTCATTATTTAAAAGAATCTTTAAATTCTTTAATGAATGCCCATTTGAGTTTTCTATAATTCGTCTCATCATAATTGATCCAGGATATCCCAATCGATCATGCCAAAGTACAAAGCTATTGGAATCAGTAACCCTTTGGTTTATGATATAATGTGCCTCATTGCACTCATTCTTGTACAATACATGCCACGAGATAAATATGAGAACTTATCAATAACTTATTTCTGGCCAGAGACATTCTTGGTAACGATGAGATATTCAAGATTATTCTTATCTATTGTCTCAATATGATATCCATTTCAACGGATATTTTTAAAAATCAACAAGTTCCTCCTGGACTTGGAGGAGAATATTGCATTATCTATGATAAGTATTGTTCCCATAGGTAGAGTTATAGTAGCTCTTCCAGAGCCTTCAATTAGATTACTACTACTTGAAATCGTAGTAACATCTGCCTTACACATACTTAAATGAGAGAAATATTTCTTCTTTTTAAATATTGTATGTGTCGTACACGAATCAATTAAGAAAATATTTTTACAATTAAAATTTGATCCAAGTTTGCTTTGTAAGATATCCATATTTGCTTCCCATAGTTTGACATACAAAAGAAATATACAAATAAATATTAGTATTTTTATAGAAAAAGAAAAAAAAATAAAGTTAAACCAATGATTCAATAATGACCTTTTAATAGAAATATGATATGGAGGAAACTAGAAATAAGGAGCAACAGAAGTATGATGATACACGATCAGCAACAGCAAAAACAAGCTCCACAGGTCATGTAAAGTAGCAGAAAAATGCAACTGACTTAACTTCTCGACTTCACATTGTTGAGGCAAGTCAAATAGCAACAGTGGAGACATCGGAGGGGTTTATACCAGTTTGTTAAAGTGGGAAACGATCACCAACAGGTGGAACAAAGCAGTAGCTATCAAAGAAAGATCCGGCTCACAAAGCCCAGATCAGTGTAGAAAAGAATGTTACTGTCTCTAACTCGTTCGATGCTTTGATGAATAAACAAGTTTCATCAGGTGAGATTATTTCATCAGGTGAAATTATTTCAGACCATGACCGGGCACTTTTGGATGCTTTGGACAGTCCAAAACCTCATAAAGGTGCATTTTCAGCTGGCTCAAAAATAACTGCACAGGTGCTGAAATTTAGACATGAACCAGGTAGTGTACAATCAGGTAAGAACCTCACCAAAAAAGCTGAATTTAGAGCTTCTGCAACGAAGCATAATGCCAAGAAAAGGCATGAACCATTATGGATGGTTGCACAAGAATTAGCTAATCAACAACTAGATACCAACTTACGTGTAGCCATTTATGACGAAGGTAAGGAAGATGAATTACTTGCATATTGTCAGGAAAAGGCCGTTAGAAGCGGAGAGTTATCTCCTATGCATAGAGAAAAAAAGAAGGTGAATGAAGTAGTAGTACTGAGGCAACTCCTAATGAGAGCTGCAAAGCAAAAAGGGGCTGCCCCCACCACATCTACAAGGTCCAATCGATCGGAGAAGAAATGAAGAATTTTGAAGATTTATTGAAGATAGTTGAAGAGGAATTTAAGGAACTTCAAATTGAAGAACTCACACGTTTGATGAATGAGGGGCAAGACTCTAATTTCTACATTATTTTATTTTATCATTTTCAAAGCATCATCACATGTAATATCATCACAGAGTATGTTATAAACTCTATGATGATCATAGAGTATTTAGTTTTTTCTAGTTCGTATTTTCTTCATGCGTGCTAGTTAACGAAGTTTTTTATGCCTCAATAGGATTTGTAAGGTAAGGTCCAGCACAATGTGTGTTATATTCCTATGCCTTTGGGAAGTTCCAAGCGGCTATGAGATTATATGCCCTCGTGAGACTTTTTGCCGGCAGCTACACCATGATCCTCTACATGAGGCTGTCATCTTAAGGCAATGGAGGCGCAAATGAGTGATTATATAGCTAAGGCATAGAGGCAACACTACCGTAGCTAGCCCCCTTACTTGTACTTTTCCCTTGTTGTTTCTTTTTTCTATTATTATTAATAAAATAGCTACTAGGCAGACCTAGTAGTATAATTTGCTAAAAATAAATAAATAATAATAATGACTTTTTAATGCGATTTCGAGCAAACTCTGATTATGATACAAACAATTACGTAGCAAAAATAATGCAATTATAAGTCTTTATTCCTCCATCTCTAAACTGCTGGCATTGTTATTTAAATGAAGATATCAATGTAATAAATAATTGAAAAGTAAGTATGATAAACAGAAATATCACATCAGTAATTTGAATTTGGATTATTAAATGAAATTGATTTCTTTTAATTTATCAAAGCAATAAGAGTTGGAATGGTATAAGAACGTCCAAATATGAAAGCATGTTATTTAGATTTGAAAGGAAAGAACCGGCAGTGCCCGAGATTAATCGACCTTTCGATTGAAAAGATGTTATAAATAGAACTTTCGAGGGGCTGCTAGTTGTGTAATTACCTTGTTTCCTGTTAAACAATATTCTACAATATTGAAGATATAAAATTCCGTTTGTCCTACGTATCACCTCAATAGCATGTCACTAACTATTCATGGAAATCTTCTACTTGTTTGGAGTTTGAAGACAAAGAATACATTGATAAGTTAGAACATAAAGTCTAATAATTTGAATTTTGACGATTCAAAAAAATTACAAAGCATTTAAAATAAATGAAGCTCTCCTTTTTTTTTTTCTTCGTGAAAACACGTTTTGTTTTTTTCTCTTAATTATCAGACTATCAATATAAATTTCAGTACTTAAATGATTGCATATATTACAGTAGTGTCAATTATTTTGAATATCCTAAAATGCATTTGGTGTCATCTGAATAATGATAAAGTGTTATAAATAGAATTTATTTAATCAAAATGGACTAACACTATTTCATAAAATATATAATACTAATTTTTACTAATGCCTACTACTCATATAAAGAACTATGATTACATGATGTTTATTCACTAGCTATTATGAAAAGGTAAAAATAAAAATCAAACTACTCAATCATCTTTAACCACGGATCCATCACCGATCAAGTGGTCTATTTTCCATCAAAGTGCTCAAAGAAGTCAGCCACATCCAAATGAGTGATGTCAAATTCATTGTAAGAGACAAAGTTAGCTTCAAGAGGCCTTTATTCTTTAAAAATGCTTGATAAAGATCAACCAAATGTCTTGTGTAGGACAAATATTTTCCAAATTCCCTTTTTCACCGCAACGATATTATTCAGTTTCTAAACCCTTTATTTTTGGCTTTTCATCTTTCCCTTTGCACTTTTAGTTGTTATTTTTATTTGGGGGATGAGTAACACTGTGATGACCCAAAATGTCATTTTTAAATTTAATAAGTTATTCTGTATTCTAAAACCTCTAAAAAGCACTAATTATTATTTCTCGACTTGCGTGCATAGTCTGTAAAATTTTTCGGAAATTTTTTATGTGAAAAATGGATTAAAATGTGAAATAGAGCCTTAAAACTCAATTGAGTTGACTTTGGTCAATATTTTGAGCAAACGGTCCCGGATTAGTATTTTGATAGTTCCAGTAGCTCCGTATCGTGATTCGGGACATAGGCGTATGACCGAAATTTAATTTGGAGGTCCCTAGCTCAAGTTATGACCATTTAACAGAAACTAATAATTTAAAAGGCTAAAGATTTTCAAGTTTGACCACGGTGTTGACTTTTTGATATCGGAGCCGGAATCCGATTCTGGAAATTTGAATAGCTGTGTTATATCATTTATGACTTGTGTGTCAAATTTGAAGTCATTCCGGAATTATTTAGTATGTTTTGGCACGATATTTACAAATTAAAAAGTTTAAAACTTAAAAGTTCGAATCGAGGTGTGAATTGTAATTTTGATGTTATTTGACGTGAATTGAAACCCCGAGTAAGTCCATATTATATTTCGGAACATGTTGGTATATTCGGACGGGGTCCCTAGTACCCCGAGTGTGATTCGAATCGAAATCGGAACAAGAAATGGACTTAAGCAAAATCTGAAAGTTTGCTGCTTCTGGTGCCTTCGTTTCTACGAAGTCTTAGCCGCAGAAGCCAGCCATGCCTCGCAGAAGCGGACAGTCCGCAAAAGCGGATGGGATGTCGCAGAAGCATGACCGCAGAAGCGGCCCACGCGTCACAGAAGCGGGAAAGGGGGAAGGTGCAGCCTTGCGCAGAAGCAGACTCCTCTTCGCAGAAGCAAGTCCGCAGATGCGGAAATTTCATCCTCAGATGCGAAAAAGACTAGGCAGAGCCCTTAAATTCAGAAGTCGCCATTTTTACTCATTTTGAGCTTGGTAAGGAAAATTTTTGGGCGATTTTCATGGAAATAATTGGGGTAAGTGTTCCTCATCCTATATTGATTATATTTCATGATTCCATACTCATTTATATCATGAATCCGTAAATTTATGGAAGAAAAATTAGATTTTTATAAAAATTTTAAAAAACAAAAATTTAAGATTTGAAGGTCCATTTAATATCAGAATTGGATAATTTTTGTATGGTTGGACTCATCTCGGAATGGGTGTTCGGATTTCATAAGTTTTTCCGAGATTTGAGACGTGGGTCCCACTGTTAAATATTTAAATAAATTTCGGATTTTTATCTGAAAAATTAGTAAATTCATATGGAATTAGCTTCTATAATTCGTATTGAGTATATCAAATTAATTATGTGAAATGCATGTGAACGACGTATAGGCGAGGTGACGAGTGTCTATACGTCGTCAAATTAATTGTTTGCATAATTACTTGAAAAATTATAAATCGTTTTAAATCATGAATTAATTATTATAATAATTATTTCTCTCTTATTCTTTGTCAAATATTAATTCTTGAATTTTTGCATTAATTGTTACAACTATTTGAATTATGTGTCTTAATTGTTATTTGACATTTAACATATTAAATATTAAACTGCCTATTATCTCCCTGATTTCCATAATAATTTGCTATTTGTCATTGTTTGTTTCATAATTAAATCATAATAATTGTATGCTTGTTGTCTTATTATTTTATATTAATTGTTGCATTTATTGGGGAAATTTCTTCTATAAGAATTGGTAAATGGATATATTAGAGTATCGGGTTGCACGCCGCAACAGACTTATTAAAAAGTTCATATTGGAGGATCGCGTTGCACGCCGCAACAGATTTATTAAAAGTCAATATCTGGGGGATCGAATTGCATGCTGCAATAGATTTATTTAAAAGTCAATATATATACTTGATTAAAAATAATTATATGAGAGGATTGAAAATGAATATATTGTGAGAGCGGGTTGCACGCTGCAACAGAATTGAATGTGAATATATTATGGGAGCGGGTTGCACGCTGCAACAGAATTGATGGAAATGATAATTGGTTATGACTGCTGAGTTGGCTTCAATTATTATAAATGAGTTACCCGATTTATTTCTATTATTTGTTGTTGTTACTAATATTGCATATAGGTTATTGTAAGTGACCCATCTTTGCCTCGTCACTACTTTATCAAGGTTAGGCTCAGCACTTACCAGTACATGGGGTCGGTTGTACTGATACTACACTCTGCACTTCTTGTGCAGATTTCGGAGTTGGTCCCAGCGGCGCACCATAGACTTGCTCGGATTTCAGCTACCAGAGGAGACTTGAGATATAACTGCATGGCGTCCGCAGTTCTGAAGTCCCCGTCTATTTTACTTTAGCTGTGTCTTTATTTCCAGATAGTTTTATTTTATTCAGGCCCTTATTTGTACTATTCAAGAAGCTCGTGCACTTGTGACACCAATTTTGGGATGGTATTTAGACACCGTTATTTTTATGGATTATTCACTATATTTCAAACCTTACTTCCGCATTTATTTCTTTGTTATTAATAAATTTTTAAAAAAAAGTTATTTAGAAATTGTTAATATTATTCTAACGTTGGCTTGCCTAGCAAGTAAAATGTTAGGCGCCATCACGGTCCGAAGGTGAGAATTTCGGGTCGTGATTGTTTTGGTATCAGAGCACTAGGTTACATAGGTCTCACGAGTCACGAGCAAGCTTAGTAGAGTCTAAAGGATCGGTACAGAGACGTCTATACTTATCTCTTAGAGGCTATGAAGTTTAGGAACAATATCACTTCTTTCTTATTCTGTCACGCAATTTTATTCTATCATCGATGATTGAACCATTCTACTCTATTTCTCTCACAGACGGTGAGAACACGTAATACCTCTACCGATGGACAGGGACCAGAACCCCCGATGGCAACTATGGCCAGGGGTAGTGGTCGAGGTCGAGGTCGTGATAGAGGCCGAGGCAGAGGCCGAGGTAGAGCTCAGTCCAGAGCTCGAGCAACTGCACCTGTTGTAGAACCTCAGGTAGACCTTCAGGAGGAGGTTCCAGTTCAAAATGTACCAGCTGGACCAGTTCAGGTCCCGGAAGGATTAATAGCTACTCCAATGCTTCAGGACGCTTTGGTCCGTTTAGTGAGTCTTATGGAGGGCGTGGCCCAGAATGGTACATTTCTAGTGGCACCAGCCATCTCACAGGCTGGGGGAGGAGCACAAACTCCCACTACTCCCGCTCCGAATCAGATGGCTCCCCAGAATCAGGCTCCAGCAGCCCCGTCGGTTGGAGTAGTTCAGCCAGTTGTTGCTACTCAGACCGGTGATAGGCCCGCCATGTCTTTTGAGGCCTTATTGAGACTGGATAAGTTTACTAATCTCTTTCCAGTTCACTTCAGTGGTACACCTTCTGAGGACCTACAGGATTATCTTGAACGCTGCCATGAGGTGCTGCGGAACATGGGTATAGTTGATACCAATGAGGTTGATTTCGTTTTATTTCAGATGACAGGTTCCGCCAAGAGGTGGTGGAGAGATAATACATTGACCAGACCAGTTGGATTGCCTGCACTTACTTGGGAGATGTTCTCTCAGCTATTCCTGGAGATGTTCCTTCCTATCACACTGAGAGAGGAATTCCGCAAGCAATTTGAGCGTCTACAGTAGGGCAGTATGACTGTTACTCAGTATGACTCCCATTTTCTGGATTTGGCCCGTCATGCTCTCCTTTTACTACCTACTGAGGGAGAGAGAGTGAGGTGGTTTATTGAGGGACTCACTCACCCTATCAGGTTTCAGATGGCCAAGGAGATCGGAAGTGAGATTTCTTTTCAGGCGGCTGCTAATGTCGCGAGAAGGATTGAGATGGTTATTGCACAGGAGAGAGGGCAGAGGTCTGATAAGAGGCCTCGACAGTTTGGTGGTTTTAGTGGTGCCTCGTCTGAAGGCAGGGGTAATTTTTGTAGGGGCACCCTCCCAGACCGTTTCATTCAGCACTTCATGCATCTCACAGTGCTTCAGGGAGTCACGGTCCTATTATGCCTTACCATGGGCATCCAGCATTTAGTGCACATTCACATCCTATCAGTGCACCACCACTCCAGAGTTACTATAGCGGTTATCCAACTCATCTGGGTCAAGCTTCAGCAGCCATGGCATCAAGATGGGTGTTATGAGTACGGGAACATTGGTCACATCAGGAGGTATTGCCCTAGATTGGTGAGTAATAGATCTCGGCAGGATTCTCGTGCCATCATACCGGCACTGGTTGCTTCACCGCCTGCTCAGCCAGCTAGAGGTAGGGGTCAGGCAGCTAGAGGTGGAGGTCAGGCTATTAGAGGTGGAGGTCATACCGTTAGAGGTGGAGGCCAGCCAGTTAGAGGCCGTCCCAGGGACGCAGTTTAGAGTAGTGGGGCTCAGCCCCGATTCTATGCTTTTCCAGCTATGCCTGAGGCCGAGTCATCTGATGCTGTGATCACAGGTATTATTCCAGTTTGCCATAGAGATGCTTCAGTTCTATTTGATCCAGGATCTACTTATTACTATGTGTCCTCCTATTTTGCTTCATATTTTGTTGTGCCTTGTGATTCTCTGAGTGCTTCTGTGTGTGTATCTACACCGGTGGTAGACTCTGTTGTAGTAGATCATGTCTATCGTTCATGTGTGGTTACTATTGGTAGTCTTTAGACTAGTGTGGATCTTCTACTTCTTGATATGGTAGATTTTGATGTCATCTTGGGTATAGATTGGTTGTCACCCTATCATGCTATATTGGATTGTCATGCCAAGACAGTAACCCTAGCCATGTCAGGGTTACCTCGGTTAGAGTAGAAAGGAACTCTTGGTCATTCTGCCAGCAGGGTTATTTCTTATATGAAAGCTCGTCGTATGGTCGAGAAAGGGTGTCTTGCCTATTTGGCTTATATTTGCGATCCCAGTGCGGATGTTCCTTCTATGGACTCGGTACCAGTTGTTCGTGAATTTACAGGAGTATTTCCTGCAGATTTGCCGGGGATGCCACCCGACAGAGACATTGACTTCTGTATTGATTTGGCTCCGGGCACTAAGCCTATTTCTATTCCACCATACCGTATGGCCCCGCCGGAGTTGAAAGAATTGAAGGAGCAGTTACAAGACTTGCCTGATCATGGATTCAATAGACCCAGTGTCTCGCCCTAGGGTGCACCAGTATTATTTGTAAAGAAGAAAGATGGTTCTATGCGGATGTGTATAGATTATCAGCAGTTGAATAAGGCCACTATCAAAAACAAATATCTGTTGCCAAGAATTGATGACTTATTTGATCAGCTTCAGGGTGCCAAGGTATTTTCGAAGATTGATTTGAGGTATGGTTACCATCAGTTGAAGATTAGGGCATCTGATGTCCCTAAGACAGCTTTTCGGACTCGGTATGGGCATTACGAATTCCTAATGATGTCATTTGGGTTGACAAATGCCCCAGCAGCATTTATGGATTTGATGAATCGGGTGTTCAAGCCCTATTTGGATTATTTTGTGGTTGTATTCATTAATGATATCTTGATTTACTCCAGCAGTCGGGAGGAGCATGAGCAGTATCTTCGGAGTGTGCTTCATACTTTGAAGAATAATCAGTTATATGCCAAATTTTCAAAATGTGAGTTTTGGTTAGACTCAGTTGCCTTTTTGGGGCATGTTGTATCGGTAGAAGGCATAAAGGTGGATCTTAAGAAGATTGAGGCTGTTCAAAATTTGCCTAGACCTACTTCAGTTACAGAAATTCGAAGTTTCCTGGGTTTAGTAGGTTATTATCGTCGGTTCGTGGAAGTGTTTTCATCTATAGCAAGTCCATTGACCAGATTGAACCAGAAAGGTGTCCCATTCAGATGGTCAGACGAGTGTGAGTTAAGCTTTCAGAAGCTCAAGACTGCTTTGACTACGACACCAGTGTTGGTATTACCCACAGGTTCAGGATCGTATACGGTATATTGTGACGTATCTCACATTGGGCTTGGTGATGTATTAATGCAAGATGGCAAGGTGATTACATATGTGTGACGACAGTTGAAAGTTCACGAGAAGAATTATCTTGTTCATGTCTTAGAACTGGCAGCCATTGTTTATGCGCTGAAGATTTGGAGGCATTACCCCTACGGTGGCTCGTGTGAGGTATTTACTGATCATCAAAGCCTTCAGTACCTGTTCAAACAGAAAGATCTTAATTCGAGGCAGAGAAGATGGTTGGAGTTGTTGAAAGACTATGATATCACCATTTTGTATCACCCCGGAAAGGCTAGTGTGGTGGACGATGCTTTGAGTAGAAAGGCTGTGAGTATGGGCAGTCTTGTGTATATTCCGGTTGGTGAGAGGCCATTAGCTACAGATGTTTAGACTTTGGATAATCAGTTCGTGAGGTTAGATGTTTTAGAACCCAGTCGGGTTCTAGCTTACACAGTCGCTCGATCTTCTTTATATGAGTGTCTTAGAGAGAGGCAGTATGATGATCCTCATTTACTTATCCGTAATGACATGGTGTGGCACGGTGATTCCAAATAGGTTGTCGTAGGGGAAGATGGAGTTCTGCGAATGCGGGGTCACATTTGTGTGCCTAATGTTGACGGGCTTCGTGAATTAATTCTGGAAGAGGCCCACATTTCCAACTATTCTATTCATCCAGGTGCCGCTAAAATGTATCATGATTTACGGCAACATTATTGGTGGAGGAGAATGAAGAAGGATATAGTTGGATATGTAGCTCAGTGTCTGAATTGTCAGCAAGTTAAATACGAGCATTAGAGACCTGGTGGTTTGCTTCAGAAGTTAGAAATTCCTGATTGGAAATGGTAGCATATCACTATGGATTTTGTTGTAGGGCTCCCATAGACTCACAGAAAATTTGACGCAGTTTGGGTCATTGTGGACAGGTTGACCAAGTCAGCACATTTCATTCCAGTGGCAGTTACCTATTATTCAGAAAGGTTAGCTGAAATTTACATTCGTGAGATTGTCCGCCTACACGGTGTGCCCATGTCTATTATTTCAGATCAAGGTACGCAATTTACCTCACATTTCTGGAAGGCTGTACAACGTGCTTTAGGCATACGGGTTGAGTTGAGTACAACATTTCATCCACAGACAGACGGACAATCAGAGCGCACCATTCAGATATTGGAAGATATGCTTCGTACTTGTGTTATAGACTTTGGAGGTTCTTGGGATCAGTTCTTTTCACTTGCGGAGTTTTCTTATAATAATAGCTATCAGTCGAGCATTTAGATGGCTCCATATGAGGCATTATACGGAAGGCGATGCCGTTCGCCAGCTGGCTGGTTTGAACCGGGAGAGGCTCGGTTGTTGGGTACCAATTTGGTACAGGATGCCTTGGATAAGGTCAAGATTATTCAGGATCGACTTCGCACAACTCAGTCTAGGAAAAAGAGTTATGCCGACTGTAAAGTTCGTGATATTGCATTCATGGTTGGAAAAAGAATATTGCTCCGGGTTTCACCTATGAAAGGTGTAATGAGGTTCGGAAAGAAGGGCAAGTTGAGCCCTAGGTACATCGGACCCTTTGAAATTCTTGAAAGGGTGGATGAAGTCGCCTACAGGCTTGCATTACCACCTAGTTTATCAACGGTTCATCCAGTGTTCCATGTGTCTATACTCCAAAAATATCATGGTGATCCGTCCCATGTGTTAGATTTTAGTTCAGTCCAATTGGACAAAGATTTGACTTACGAGGAGGAGTCGGTAGCTATTCTAGCCCGGCAGGTCCGACAGCTGAGGTCTAAGAGTTACCCTTCAGTTCGGGTGCAATGGAGAGGTCAGCCAGTAGAGGCATCTAACTGGGAGTCCGAGTCGGACATGCGGAGTAAATATCCACACTTATTCACCAGCTCAGGTACTTTTTTTTCTAACTCCGTTCGAGGACGAACGTTTGTTTTAGAGGTGGAGAATGTGATGACCCAAAATATCATCTTTAAATTTAATAAGTAATTCTGTATTCTAAGACCTCAAAAAAGCACTAATTATCATTCCTCGACTTGCGTGCGCAGTCTGTAAAATTTTTCGAAAAGTTTTTATGTGAAAAATAGATTAAAATATAAAATAGAGCCTTAAAACTCAACTGAGTTGACTTTGGTCAACATTTTGAGTAAACGGACCCGGATCAGTATTTTGACAGTTCTGGTAGCTCCGTATCATGATTCAGGATTTGGGCATATGCCCGGAATTTAATTTGGAGGTCCCTAGCTCAAGTTATGATCATTTAACGGAAACTAGTAATTCAAAGGCTAAAGATTTTCAAGTTTGACCATGGAGTTGACTTTTTGATATCGGAGCCGGAATCCGATTCTGGAAATTTGAATAGCTCCATTATATCATTTATGACTTGTGTGCCAAATTTGAAGTCATTCCGGACTCATTTAGTATGTTCTGGCACGAGATTTACAAATTGAAAAGTTTAAAACGTAAAAGTTCGAATCGAGGTGTGAATTGTAATTTTGCTGTTGTTTGACGTGAATTGAAACCCCGAGTAAGTCCGTATTATGTTTCGGGACTTGTTAGTATATTCAGACGGGTTTCCGAGCACCCCGAGTGTGATTCGAATCGAAATCGGAATAAGAAATGGACTTAAGAAAAATTTGAAAGTTTGTTGCTTTTGGTGCCTTCGCTTCTGCGAAGTCTTGGCCACAGAAGCAAGCTCGCAGAAGCGAGCCATGCCTCGTAGAAGCGGATAGTCCGCAAAAGCGGATGGGCTGTCGCAGAAGTGTGACCGCAGAAGCGGCCCACGCGTCGTAGAAGCAGGAAAGGGGGAAGGGGCAGTCTTGCGCAGAAGCGGACTCCTCTTCGCAGAAGCGGGTCCTCAGATGCGGAAATTTGGTCCGCAGATCGGAAAAATACTAGGCAGAGCCCTTAAATTCGGAAGTCGTCATTTTTACTTAGTTTGGTCATTTTGAGCTCGGTAAGGCGAATATTTGGGCGATTTTCACGGAAAAAATTGGGGTAAGTGTTCCTTATCCTATATTGATTATATTTCATGATTCCATACTCATTTATATAATGAATCCGTGAATTTATAAAAGACAAATTAGATTTTTATAAATTCTTCCAAAAACGAAAATTTAAGATTTGAAGGTCCATTTAACATTGGAATTGGATAATTTTTTTATGGTTGGACTCGTCTCGGAATGGGTGTTCGGATTTCGTAAATTTTTCCAAAATTTGAGACGTGGGACCCGCTGTCAAATATTTAAATGAATTTCAGATTTTTATCTGAAAAATTAGTAAATTCATATGGAATTAATTTCTAGGATTCGTATTGAGTATATCGAATTGTTTGTGAATAGATTTGAAGCATTTGGAGACAAATTTAAAAGGAAAAGCTGTGGTCGAGTAATTGATTAAAATTTGCAAAGCGAGGTAAGTGTCGTGGTTAACCTTGACTTGAAGGAATAGAACCCTTAAACTATTTGTTATGTGAAATGCATGTAAACGACGTATAGGCGAGGGGACGAGTGTCTATACGTCATCAAATTAATTCTTTGCATAATTACTTAAAAAATCATAAATCCTTTTAAATCATGAATTAATTATTATAATAATTGTTTCTCTCTTATTCTTTGTCAAATATTAATTCTTGAATTCTTGCATTAATCGTTACATGCTATTTGAATAATGTGTCTTAATTGTTATTTAACATTTAGCATATTAAATATTAAACTGCCTATTTTCTCCATGATTTCCATAATAATTTGCTATTTATCATTGTTTGTTTCATAATTAAATCATAATTATTGTATGCTTATTGTCTTATAATTTTATATTAATTGTTGCATTTATTTGGGAAATTTCTTCTATAAAAATTGGTAAATGGATATATTGGAGGATCGGGTTGCATGCCGCAACAGAAATGATTGAAATGGATATATTGGAGGATCGAGTTGCATGCTGCAACAGACTTATTAAAAAGTACATATTGGAGGATCGGGTTGCACACCGCAACAGACTTATTAAAAGTCAATATTTGGGGGATCGGATTGCATGCTGCAATAGACTTATTTAAAAGTCAATATATATACTTCATTAAAAATAATAATATGAGAGGATTTAAAATGAATATATTGTGAGAGCGGGTTGCACGCTGCAACAGAATTGAATGTGAATATATTGTGAGAGCGGGTTGCACGCTACAACAGAACTGATGGAAATGATAATTGGTTATGACTGCTGAGTTGGCTTCAATTATTATAAATGAGTTACCCGATTTATTTTTATTATTTGTTGGTGTTACTAATATTGCGTACAGGTTAATGTAAGTGACCCGCCTTAGCCTCGTCACTACTTTGTCGAGGTTAGGCTCAGCACTTACCAGTACATGGGGTCGGTTGTACTGATACTACACTTTGCACTTCTTGTGTAGATTTCGGAGTTGGTCCCAGCAGCGCACCATAGACTTGCTCGGATTTCAGCTACTAGAGGAGACTTGAGGTATAACTGCATGGCGTCCGCAGTTCTAAAGTCCCCGTCTATTTTACTTTAGCTGTGTCTTTATTTCCAGAGAGCTTTATTTTATTCAGGCCCTTATTTGTATTATTCTAGAAGCTCGTGCACTTGTGACACCAATTCTGGGATGATATTT
This sequence comes from Nicotiana tomentosiformis, assembly GCF_000390325.3. NCBI lineage: Eukaryota > Viridiplantae > Streptophyta > Magnoliopsida > Solanales > Solanaceae > Nicotiana > Nicotiana tomentosiformis. The sequence goes on along the minus strand of NC_090822.1, from coordinate 71,682,048 downwards.
AAACACCGTTATTTTTATGGATTATTCACTATATTTCAGACCTTACTTCCGCATTTATTTCTTTGTTATTAATAAATTTAAATTTTTTGTTTTAGAAATGGTTAATATTATTCTAACATTGGCTTGCCTAGCAAGTGAAATATTAGGCGCCATCACGGTCCGAAGGTGAAATTTTCGGGTCGTGACAAACACCAAAAACATTTCTTCCTTGGCCACGTCCACGGCCACGACCATGAACAGGGCCATGTCCTTTTTCACGCTTGCATAATGGGAGTACACCTCATTCATTTTGGATAATAGTGTAGACCGAGTGGGTCGATTATCGTGATTTCTCATGAGCAACTCATTATTTCGTTCAGCCACTGTCACACCCCTTTTCTATCCCACAAAAAAGATATGTATGTTATGGATTATGGGTTAAAGAGTTTTTCCAATTAAAGTGACAAAACTTGAATAGAGATTATTTTATTTACAGAATCGCCACTTGGAATTGATTTTTGGGTGTTTCAAGTCACCTTTTATTTGAATCCATGTTCAAAGGAAGATTTGACTCTTTTCATGTTGGTCTGCGAAAACAAAGTTCGGATAAGAAATTTCGTTGATCGGGGAGAAGGTGTAAGGCATTTTTCGAATTTCGTGGTTCTAGCATGGTCGTTTTATTGACTTATACTCGGCTTGAATTAATTTTGGATAAACTGTGATTTATTTAATTTTTATTGCTTTTTCTTATGTCCGCTTTTATCTATATATATATATATATATATATATATATATATATATATATATATATATATGTATATATATACATATTGTCCTAAATATATATATGTATTTAAAGAAAAGATTTGAATAATATTAAATTGTCCTAACTGCACCACGCAAGCGAATGTGCTATCGAGACGAATTTTATTATTATTTTTTTGTTTGTCATAATCGCGCTACTCAAGCGAATCCGCGATTATGGAGATTAACTAAATAAAAATTAATTAAAGCTAACATATATGGTAAAAAATTAATGAATTAATTTATTGAAAGTCAAACATCACGCTTTGCAAGCGAATACATGAATTAAGAAGTTAAAGCATGTCTATTAGTTGCTTAGCGCTTTAATAAATTATAAAAGAGGCTAAAGTTATAAAGTTATTTAAAAATAAAAATTTGATCTTTTTATTGGGGCTATTTGATTAAATACAAATATAAAAGATGAGTCAACTTTATTATTTGAAAATGAGGCCAGCTTCCGTTGCCAACTATTGGAAGTGGACTATGGCAGAAAATGGCCTTTGACCCAAAATCTTTTCTTTTCTATTAATTTGCAGACCCCACAGTGTAATTCTACTTTGCCCATCTTGATTTGCATCATCCAAACAGATTCACTCTATTCATTTTATTTCTTTGTCTGAATCTTATCTCACCAAATCATATTTCGTGTAAATTATAGAAGGAACGTCCATAACCCAGGCATTTAAACAAATTGCAAATGAAATAAATAATTCAAATCAAGAAAACATCTAAAGATATGAATTAAATTAATAAGAGAAAAAATCATTCAATTTAAAGAAACCAACTAGAGCAAGCAAATATTGTATTTGAAATATTAGATAAAAAGGAACTTTATTGCTGGTTATTTCGTTACTAAGCTTTGAATGTTGTATAAATTTAAGCCAGAATCAATATAGGCTATTTGACCTCATTTTGAAGCTTAACCGTGTGTCCCAGATTCAGTATAGGAACAAAATTTCAGCATTCATTCATAATAATTAAACTCACATTACAAGTTGAGAATAATACCTATATTGCGGAGATAGAAGGAAGAAGTAGAGAGAAAAAAATAGCAAACTCACTCCAACCAAAACGAGCCAACAACAGCGGTGATATTCCAGCACTAATCAGACCCCAGGACTCAATAAAAACCAAAAAACAGTGATGTATTTTGGACCGAAAAGCACTATAGATTGAAACCTTAAATATTTTTCTTGCCTAAAACCTATTGGGAATAATATTTTCAGAAATATTTCTTTTTCACTCCCCCTTATATGACTGTTGTGTTTGTGAGTGTATGTGAGTGAGGTCAAAATCTGTGGGTGGAGAAGGAAGAAGGTGAGATAGGCGGCTAGGTTGAAGAAAGCTGCTCCCCTCTTTTTGGTGTAGAAGATAGGTCCATTTATGGAGGAAGTTTGGTGTGTTTTAATAGCTAAAATGAGGTATGGGGTTTGTGAGGGGGAACAAGCATGGGGGACAAGGAGTGGGGGATAGGGGAAAGTGGAGTATAAAGAGTGGGGGGACAAAGAGTGGGGAGCAAAGAAAAGTGGAGTGGGGACACGCGTGGGAAGATGGGAGCGGGAAAGATGGAGTGAGAAATGAGGTATTAGTGGGATGAGTGAGAAAAAATTTAAGCATGGTCAAAAATTAGATGCTCATAGCCACAAGGAGAAGAGAAATCAATTCAGAATACTTCTTGAAACCTTTCTCTTGATATTGCTGTTGCAGGATCATATTGAAGGCATGAAACGTTGTGAATGTTTTTTCAAGCATAGCATAGTTACTGATATTATCTCCACAAAGCTTAAATTTAGAAGTAATTCTGAACATCGCCGAATTGTATTCAAAAATAGACTTAAAGTCCTAGAGCCTCAAATGAGCCCAATCATATCGTGCTTGTGGACGTGTGACCAAATTTAAGTTGTCATAACTTTATTTTAAGCCATTCCACAAAATAAGTGGATCTTTGACTATGAGATATTCTATTTTCAACCTTTCATCAAGGTGATGGCGCATGAAAATCAAAGCCTTAGCACAGTCTTTGGTAGATGCTTTATTTTTATCTTTAATGGTATCTTCAAGACCCATTGCATCTAAATAGATTTTAGCATCCAACACCCATGACATATAGTTCTTGCCGAAAATTTCAAGGGCAACGAACTTTCGTTTCATAATATCAGTCATAGTTAAAAGAGGAGAAAAATTATACCTTAGTCTTCTCAAAAAGCTTCATAAGACAATAGAGTCTCGTGCTGATAACGTGAAATAAAATAATAAATAAAAGGAGAATATTGCAAGGAAAAGAAAGGTAATTCTATAAATTTTTGAGATGAATTACAATGGGATAAAACCTCTCTATTTATAAGAAAAAGATAACTTAGTCACAAAGTAACAAACTCTCTAAAGGATAGACATTCACCTAGAATACAACTCTATTTATAACAAAATCAATATACCCAAGTGACTGATATTTCTCAGCTTTCAACATACCCAATTCTCTCTCCAGCTGATTCTCATCCCTCTCTCTAATAAGCAACCATGATAGCTTTATTTATCCAAGTCAATTCAAGAAAATAGATATTCACATTGAAGATATGAATAAAAGCTTCATATCCTTCTTACAAACCAAGAAGCAAATAGCTAAACAAAGGAGTTAAAAATATCCACATATTTTGGAAAATAGTTTACAGGAGCCCTGTAACGACATGATAGGTCGTTTTGAGTAGTAGCTTCTTTTTTCTATATTCCAAGACTTCTTATAGATCAACTTGATGATTTATGACTTGCATACATGGTCCATGTCATTTTCCGGAAAGTTTATGTGTGAAATTCTAAAGAAAATATGATTTTGGCTTTAAAAATGACTAGAGTTGACCACGGTCGACGTTTTTGGTAAACGACCTTGGATCTTTATTTTGACATTTTTGATAGTTTTGTATGATGATTTTAGACTTGTACGCATGTTTGGTTGGGGTCCAGGGTGACCCGAGGCCGCTTCGGCGCATTATGTGAAAAGTTGAAAAATGAGTTTTGAAGTTAAAAATCTTGAGTTTTAATGATCGATTCTTGATATTTGATGTTATTTTGATGATTTGAACTTGCAAGAAAGTTTATTATTATAATTGTGTGAATGTTTGGATTGGAGCGCAAGGGGATTGGGTGAGTTTCAGATATGTCGCAGATGATTTTGAACTGCTCAGGAAATATCTGGTGTCGGGAACCTGCAAGTCTTGCATTTGCGAAGACCTGTACGCAATCGCGTTTGCAATATAGTACTAGGGACTGAAACTTCGCTTTTGCAAAGAAATAGTCACATTTGCAATATGGGGGATGCTTTGCATTTGCGCTTGGGCAATCGCATTTGCGACCTAGGGGAACTGGGGGCTTCTTCGCATTTGCTATGTTTCTTCGGCATTTGCACAGAGCCCTGGCTTCACAATTGCGATCATGATGTCACATTACCGTTAACTGAGTGGCTCAGACACTGATCGCATTTAGGATTAGTGGTTCGCAATTGCGACATCTGTAGCTTGGTAAAATGTTAGAATTTTGGAACTTGGCTCATTTTACAACATTTTTGAACCTTAGACGCCATAGAGGCAATTTTTGAAGAGTAATTTCTTCCAAAATTTATAGTTTATTAACATTAACTTGTTTTAAATAAATTTCAATTATTTTTTCATGAATGTTATCATCAAATCTATGCATTTCAAAGTAGAAATTAGGGATTTTGGGTAAAATTTAGGGACTTTGTAAAATTGTGATTGAGACCTGAATTGATGTCGGATTTTGAAAGAAATCACATATCCGAACTCGGGGGTGAATGGGTAATTAAGATTTGGCCTTAATCTTGGATTTCGATCACGCGGGCCCGAGTTGACTTTTCTTGACCTTATAAATTTATTTAAAGATTGAACCTTTTTCATTCGTGGGTAGTTTCTAAAACTTATTTTGAATTGTTTGAATGATATTTGACTAGATTCGATTGGTTGGGAGACTTGTTCTAAAGGAAAAGCCATGTTGGATTATTGATTGTGTTCCGCAAAGAGGTAAGTGTCTTGGTTAACCTTGATTTGAGGAAAATAAGATAGAATAGAGTCTATTTTCTATGTGAACTATGTGTTGGAGGGCGACGTATATGCAAGGTGACGAGTGTTTAGTTGTCCATGGGATAAGCATGCGGGTAGAATTAGCCTTACTTGTACGGTGTTATTTTGTGTATTATGTCTTCCATGCTTTAGATAGTTTGTTGAATTATTTGATTTCTCATTTTTATGATATTTTTTATATTGCGATTATTGTGATATTGGGTGTTGAGATCGTGAAAATTGTTGATTGGTTGTTGGCACTAGTAGTTGGGAAATTCTCCTATCACGAGTTGTGTGTAAATACTATTGTTGATGCTGAATATGCTTCCCATCTTGTCTGGGAATGTGTTGTATGCGATTGCTTGGTGAGGAAGAGTGAAATGCACAAAGGGTGTTGCTATGCCTTATTTACATATTGGTATCATTGGTTGAGTGAACGTGAGGATAAAATACAAAGGGTAATGATGTGCACTTGCTTTAGTGAGGATGAGAGTAAAAGTGCAAAGGGTGATACCTGTAATGACCCAACCGGTCGTTTTGTATATTTGTATCATATTTTCTCTTCTAATACTTCACACATGTGTATTATTGGTTTTATGACTTGCGAGGTTGATTGATTTCATTCTGGGAAGGTTTCGGGTTGATTTAGACCCTTTAGGTATTGGCGTAGAAGCTTAATTTAGAAATATTGACCAAATTTTGACTTTTATGAAAACGACCATGGAATGGTATTTTGATGACCCTGATAGGTTTATATGATAATTTTGAATTTGGGGTATGCCCGGAATCGCATTTGGAGGTTCGTAGGTTGATTTGTGTTGTTTTGCCGAAAATTGACAATTTGAGGTTTAGAAGTTTGACCATAGGTTGACTTTTGGCTATCGGGTTCAGAATTTATTTTTGGGACTTGGAATAAGTCAGTTATACAATTTAGAACTTGTCTGCAAATTTTTTTATTATTTGGAGTTGATTTGATAGGAATCGGTCGTTTGGTTGCAGTTCTAGAGGTTTTTGAATGTTTCTTTGAAATTCATGCATTGTGGTGTCAGATTTGTAGTTCTAGATGTTATTTTTGTGTTTTGATCACGCGAGGGAGTTCGTATGATATTTTTAGACTTCTGTGGATATTTGGTTTGGAGCCCCGAGTGCTCGATAATGTCCCGGACGTGTTTCAGAAGGATTGGACTGAAAATAGGATTTTCTGGTGTGCTGGTGCTCTGATGTTGCAATTGCGAGCGCCAACCACACAATTGCAAACATCGCAGGGGAGGTCCAGATATTGCAATTGCGATGCTTTGTTCGCAATTGCGAAGTATGGGCCTGGGTATGATAGTTTGAGTTTGCGAAGTTTTCCTCGCATTTGCAAGGAGGACAAACTTCACATTTGCGAAGTCTATGTCGCAATTGCGACATTTCCTCAATCTATCAATGGCCGCAATTGCGAGCCTTTCTTCGCAATTGTGAGAGTTCGAAATTGCGAACCTAGTGTCACAAATGCGACACCTGCAACTAATCAAAATGGCAGGGAGTCGGGATTATATCTCATTTTCTCACATTTTAGAGCCCTAGACTCGGTAAGTGGCGATTTAGATAGGGGATTTTCATCTAAAAATACTGGGTAAGTGATTTTAACCAATTTTCAACTCTATTTCATGATTATATCTTAGATTTAACATCAAATTTATGTGCATCAAAGAGGAAATTTGGGGATTTTTTTCAATGTTTTGAACATTTGAACTCGGATTTGAAAACTAATCACATATATGGACTCGTGGGGGTTATGGGTAGTCTGAATCTACCCTTGGACCCAGGTTTTGACCGGGTGGGCACGGGGTTGACTTTGTTGACATTTTGGAAAATGCGTAAAGATCATAGCTTTATATATTGTAATTGATTTTTGTTACATTGTTTGATATTATTAAGTCAATTTTGGTTAGATTTGAGCCGTGTGGAGGCGGATTTTAGGGGAAAAGCTATTTCTGAGGGTGCTATTTTTATTATGTGGAAGACGTTGACGCGAGGTGACGAGTGCGTACACATGCTATATGTGGTATTTGACCGGTTTAGATTATTTAAACTCTTTTCATGCCTTTAATTGAATTGTCATAACATGTTAGATCTTTCATGTGCTAATCTACTCTTACATTCTTTATTTGATAATATTAGCACTTGTTCTACCTCTTACTTGTTATTTTGCTCTTATATGCTTTAGTTGAAGTTATTGCCTTCCTTATTGTCTTGATACCTCATTAATATTACTTTTACTTGAAGTTGTTATTTGGCAGAATATCTTCTTGTTGAGTTATTTATGTTGAAGTTGTAAAAGCCGTTATCATATTGAGGTAAAGTTGTTAATTGTTGAGATATCTTTCCTTGTTGAGCAAATTCTCATTCATTTTGTCATTGTTGGGATTTTTGTACATATTATGGTTAAGCCATGGACTATTTGTTGTGGAAACATTGGAATTGTTGGCTTTTTGGCAAGTTGTGGCATATGGGCACTTGTGGTGCGAGTTGTGATATTAATACGCATGCGGTGGTATAAGGCTAGGGGTTGATACGCATGCGATGAGATAAGGTGGTATTGATACACGTGTTGTTAGTAGGGGAACTACTTGAAGCCACGCGGTGAGATAAGATGTGCTAAAACGCGTGTAGCTATTTCAGAAAAAATAGTTTTCAAAATTAAATGTAAGGCTCACGTGGTGATATAATGAAAGATTATGATTGAAATTATAAAATGTGAATACGAGGCGGTACCTCGGTTATGATTCTTGTTGTACATTTCATATTGAAAAGTTTTATTGGTTGAATAGTTGTTGTTGCTTTTATTCTTCCTTGCCTTACCTGTTTTGTCCGTATTTGATTACTTGTGGTTCTCATTATGTGTTTCCTTCTTGCTGCCTTTTTGCTTAAAATTCTGTCATTAGCTTATGTTACTAAACTGCTTTGTTATTATCCATTTTTCCGTTTACCATTACTTCTCATTATTATATTTTGTTATGTTATTCCTGTCCTAGTAGGTATCTTGACTTGGCTTCATCACTACTCTACCGAGGTTAGGGTTGATACTTACTAGGTACCATTGTGGTGTACTCATACTATGCTTTTGCATATTTTTGTGCAGATCCAGGTACGTCTGCCCGTGCTGGACGCTAGTGATTGATTGATTAGTTGCTTTCCAAAGACTTCACAGTATACCTTCTCGACGTCTGCAGGCCTCGGAGTCACCTTATGTTATGTTCTCATTACTGTTATTTCCTTTATCAGACAGTATTATAGTAGAGGTTTTATAATACTTTGTAGAGCTTATGACTCTATTCCATCAGGTTTTGGGGATTCGTTGACAACTGTATTGTTGAGTTTTATTATGATAGCTTAATGGTTTAATTTGAGGTTTTACTATTATTTCCGCTATTTCTCAATGCATGTTAGGCTTACCTAGTCTTGGAGACTAGGTGCCATCACAACATCCTAAGGTGGAAAACTGGGGTCGTGACAATACCGTGCACTAGTTATTTTTTTTTTTATTATTATTATTATTATTTATTATTATTATTATTATTACTATTATTATTATTATTATTACTATTATTATTATTATTATTATTATTATTATTATTATTATTATGTGAGGTTGAGACTAAAAGCATGAAGGGCGATGCCATGCAATTCTGTGGATTTCATTGCTCTTACTCTGATATTTGAAATGTGGAAATGGCTTTGTGACTTTGATACTTATTTTGAAAGAGGCTTGGTCAGTGATACCTTACTTTATGTTTCCAATTTATGCTTCTTTACTTGTGTACTTATTATCCCTTCCACTTGTCATTATTCTGTTGTTATATTTGATTCTTTATCTATTATCTCGTTACCTCTTGATATGTAACTACACAGGTTTATTGTAGGTATCTTGTCTTAGCCTCGTCTCTACCTATCGGGGTTAGGCTCGACACTTACTGTGTACATTGGGTCAGTTGTACTAATACTATTCTTCTGCACTTCTTGTGCAGATCCGGACATTGGTACTAACGAAGTCCCACGAGGTGCTTAGCATGTATTAGGCAGGTGCATTTCGTTCGCAAGCCTTGAATCGTCTTCTTATTTCCATTGTATTGTTTTCATTCTTCGGACAATGTTGTATTTTATTTCAAAAAGTGTATGCAGTAAACTCTAGAAACTCATGTACATGTGACTCCATCTCTTATGATGGTTTATGTTTGTTCTTGGCTTTAGACTTGTCATGTTTATCTTAGAAATTGCTTTCATGGTATGTCATTATCCTGTTTTTAGTCATTTATTGTAGTTCTTTCGTATTTTACTGTTGTGTGTTGTCTTGCCTAGCAAGCAGTGTTAGGCACCATCGCGACCCTAATTGGTGGGGATTTTGGGATTATGACAAGATGGTATTAGAACCTTAGGTTGTATCGGTCTTACGAGTCATGAGCAAGTTTAGTATAGTCTTGAGTATTGGTACAGAGACGTCTGTACTTATCTTCTAGAGGGTATAAGGTTTTAGGAAACTTTAATTTCTTTATTTCCCTATCGTGTGACTTTGTTCAATCATAATTTTGAATCACTCTTTTCTTATTCTCTCACGGATGGTGTGTACGTGTACGTCATCCACATCTGATCCGGAGATGGAGCCCCAGATTGCAGCCACTACTTGGGGTAGAGGCCGGGGCCTAGGTAGATCTAGGGCTTAGCCTAGAGCACACGTAGCGACACATATTATCGAGCCTCAGATAGAGCAGGATGAGGAGATTCGTGTTCTGACGGAGCCAGCATGGCCAGCTCAGGTTCCAGGGGGGGTTCATTTCTACCCTAGTGCTTTAGGATGCCTTAGTCCGCATGGTTGGTAGTATGGAGAGTACGGCTCAGGCCGGCGTGTTTCCTATGACACTAGCCATTTTTGGGGCTGGGCAAGGAGCCCAAACTCTCGCTACAGACACTCTAGAGTGGATGGCTCATGCTTATCAGACCCTAACACTTCTACCATTTAGGGCAGTTCAGCCTATTATTGCCACAACCCGGGGAGAGACCCGTAATGTCGGCTGATGAGCTGAAGAGTTTGGATAAGTTTACCTAATTGTATCCCCTTCACTTTAGTGTTACACCTTCTGAGGAACCCCAGGACTTCTTGGACTGTTGCCATGAGATCTTACGCAAAATGGGTATAGTGGAGTAAACAGAGTTGATTTCACAGTATTTTAGATGCATGGTTCTGACAAGAGGTGGTGACATGTATATGTACAGGGCAAGCTAGCGGGATCAGCTCCTCTCATATGGGATCAATTCTCGCAGTTGTTCTTGGAGAATCTCATTCCCTTCACTCAGAGAGAGGCCTCCGATAGTTATTTCGAGTGCCTCAAACATGGTAGCATGACTGTTGCTCAATATGCGACTATATTTGTGGATTTGTCATGCCATGCAACTATCCTGATCCTTACTGAGAGGGATAAGGTGCGGAGGTTCATAGATGGTCTTACATATGGCATCGGACTTCAGATGGCCAGAGATCGAAGATGAGCTTTCTTTTACTCGGGTAGTAGAGATCGCGAGGAAGATCGAGCGTATCAGAGGCCAGGCTAGGGAGACGAACTGTGACAACAGGCCCCATCATTTTAGAGGATTCAGTAGTACCTCTTCTGGAGGCAGGGGTTCCTTTGATAGAGGCCATCCTATCAGGACAATTCTATTAGCTCTACAGGTCACCCATGGTGCTTCAGGCAATCATAGCACTTATGGACCTCATTCTGAGAAGCTAGCATACAATGTACCTCCAGCTCCGGTTAGTGCACCTCCGATACAGTGTCACCAAGGTGGTTATTAAAGTTGACAGGGAGAGGTCCAAGGTCAGCAGCCACGTCAGCCGAGGGCTTGTTACATGTTTGGGGATCTGAGGCACGTCGCGGATTTTTGTCCTAGGTCATAGAGCAATATGCCACAACAAGATACTTGTGCCATGGTTCCAGCACAGATGGCTCCAAACATCTACATAGCCAGATAGATGCGGGGGTCAGGCAGTTCGAGGTAGGGCCTAGTCAGTTAGACATGGAGGCCAGTTACTGAGAGGTCGTCCCAGTGGTGGAGGACAAGTTGGTGGGGCTCGGCCCCGTTGTTATGCATTTCCAGCTAGACTCGAGGCAGAGTCATCTGATTTATAGGTAATATCTCATTCTGTCATGGATATGCTTTTGTGTTGTTTTATTCGGGTTCTACATATTTTTATGTGTCTTTATATTTTGCTTTACATTTGAGTATGACTCATGATTCTCTCGATGTTCCTATTTTTGTGTCTATATTGGTTAGAGATTCAATAGTAGTTGATCGGGTATACCGTTTTTGTGTTGTCACTATTAAAGGATTTGATACTGTAGTTGATCTTCTATTGCTAAATATGGTGGATTTTGAGGTCATTCTTGGTATCGATTGGTTGTCCCCTATCATTCTATCTTGGATTGTCATGCCAAGACTGTGACTTCAGCCATGATGGGGTTTCCTAGAGTAGAGTAGAGAGGAACCCGTGTCACTCCACTAGCTGGGTAGTTTCATATTTGAAGGCTCCATGATTCTAGTGTGGAGGTTCCTTCTATGGATTCGGTATCGGCTGTGAGTAAGTTTCCATAGGTGTTTGCTATGGATTTGCCGGGTATGCCACCAGACAGGGATATCAACTTTTGCATTGATTTGGTTGTGGGCACTCAGCCTACTTCTATTCCACTATACCGTATGATTCAATCTGAGTTGAATAAATTGAAGTATCAGTTGCAAGATTTGTTTGACAAGAGATTCAATAGAATGAGTGTATCACCTTGGGGTGCACCGGTGTTGTTTGTTTACAAAAAGGACGGATCGATGAGGATGTGCATAGATTATCATTAGGTGAACAAGGTCACTATCGAGAAGAAGTATCCGTTGCATAGGATTAATGACTTATTTGACTAGCTTCCGGGTGCCAAGGTGTTTTCCAAGATTAATTTGAGATCTGACTACCATCAGGTGACGATTAGGACTCATTATGGTCATTACGAGTTCTTGGTGATGTCATTTGGCTTGACTAATGCTCCAGCAACCTTCATGGATTTGATGAAACGAGTGTTCAAGCCTTATATGGGTTCCTTCGTGATTGTCTTCATTAATGATATTCTTGTTTACTCTCGCAGCAGAGAGGAGCATGATCAACACCTACTAATTGTACTTCAAACTTTCAAGGATCATTAGCTATATGCCAAGTTCTTAAAGTGTGAGTTCTGGGTAGACTCGGTTGACTTTTTGGGTAATGTTGTGTCTTTAGAGGGTATCATGGTGGATCCTAAGAAGATTGTGGCTGTTCAGAACTAGCCTATACCTACTTCAACTACAGAGATTCGGAGCTTCTTGGGTTTGGCAGGCTACTATCGCCAGTTCGTGGAGGGGTTTTCATCTATCTCAGCCCCATTGACCAAGTTGACCCGGGAGGATGCTCTTTTCAAATGGTACCATGAGTGTGAGGAGAGCTTTTAGAAGTTCAGGACTACCTTGACTATAGCCTCAGTGTTGGTGTTGTCCACAGGTTCAGGATCTTACACTATGTATTATGATGCATCGTGTATTTTCCTTAGCGCAGTATTGATGCATGATGGTAGGGTGATTGCCTACACGTCTCGTTAGGTGTAGGTACATGATAGGAACTACCCTGTGCATGATTTAGAGTTGGCAGTCATTGTTCACCCGTTCAAGATTTGGAGGCACTATCTCTATGGCGTTCCATGTGAGGTCTATACACACCGTCAGAGTCTCCAGCATCTATTCAAGCGGAAGTATCTTGATTTGCGGCAGCAAAGATGGTTAGAATCATTGAAAGACTATGATATCACCATATTATATCATCCTGGGAAGGCCAATGTAGTGGCCGATGCCTTGAGCAGGAAGTTGGAGAACATGAGCAATTTGTCAGTTTTACCGGCAGTGGAGAGGCCATTAGCCATGGATGTTTAGGCTTTGGTCAACCGATTCGTGAGGTTGGATGTTTCAGAGCCTAATAGGGTTCTTGCTTGTGTTGTGGCACAACCATCATTGTTGGAGTGCATCAAGGCTCACCAGTTTGATGATCCTCACTTATTGGTGTTGAAAGACACAGTGTAGCGAGGTGGTGCTAAGGAGGGCGTGACTGGAGATTATGGTGTTATGTGGCTTCAGAGCTAGATTTTTTTACCAAATGTTGATGGGTTGAGAGAGTTGATCATTGAGCAGACTCACAGTTCACGGTATTCCATTTACCCAAGTGTCACGAAGATGTATCGTGACTTGAAGAAGCACTATTGGGGGAAAAAATGAGAAAGACATTGTTGGACATGTACCTCGGTGTTTGAATTGTCAACAGGTGGAGTATGAACATCAGAAATAGGGTGGATTAACTTAGAGATTATGATACCAGAGTGAAAGTGGGAGCGCATTACTATGGACTTTGTAGTAGGCTTATCACGCACCTTGAAGAAATATGATGATGTTTTGGTTATTATGGACCAGTTGACTAAGTCCGAACACTTTATTCCGGTGATGACATCCTATTCATTGGAGTGGTTGGCTCAAATTTACATTCGGGAGATTATTCGTCTGCACGATGTTCCCATTTCTATCATTTCAGATCAAGTAACACAGTTCACTTCACACTTTTGGAGAGCCGTACAGTGTGAATTGGGTATGCGGGGTGAGCCGAGTATCGCATTTCATCCTCAGACAGACGGACAATCCGAGCGTACCATTCAAATTTTGGAGGATATATTGTGGGCATGCTCTATGGATTTCAGGGGTCAATGGGACCAGTTTCTACCTCTAGCAGACTTCACCTACAACAGCAGCTATCAGTCAACCATTCAGATAACTTTGTGCAAGGCCTTATATGGGAGGTGATGTCGTTCTCCAGCTGGTTGGTTTGAGCCCAGTGAGTCTAGATTGTTGGGCACAGATTTGGTTCGTGATGCTTTGGAGAAGGTAAAAGTCATTCAGGAGTCATTTTGTACAGCGTAGTCCAGGCAAAAGAGTTATGCAGACCTGAATGTTCGTGATGTGGCTTACATGGATGGTGAGAAGGTTCTTCTCCGAGTGATGCCTATGAAGGGCGTGATGCTATTTGGGAAGAAGGATAAGTTGAACCCGCAGTTTATTTGGCCCATTTGAGATCTTGGAGAGAGTTGGGGAGGTTGCTTATAGGCTTGCTTTGCCTCCTAGCTTAGCAGGGGTACATCCAGTATTTCATGTCTCCATGATTCGGAAGTACCATGAAGATAGATCACATATTTTAGACTTCAGCACAGTGCATCTTGATGAAAATTTGACCTATGAGGAAGAGCTGGTGGCTATTCTAGAGCGGAAGGTTTAGAAGTTGAGATCTAAGAGTACTCCTTCTGTGAAAGTGCATTAGGGAGGTCAGCCGATTGAGGGGGCTATTGGGAGTCCGAGTCTGATTATAGGAGTAGATACTCGCGTACCTTTTTGCCAGTCTAGGTATATTTCTATGTACGTTTGAGGACGAACGTTTCTTTTATAGGTGGAGAATGTAATAACCTGATAGGTCGTTTTGAGTACTAGCTTCCTTTTATGTGTTTTGAGACTTCTTATAGCTCGACTTGATAATTTATGACTTGCGTGCATGGTCTGTGTCATTTTATGGAAAGTTTATGTGTAAAATTTAAAAGAAAATATAATTTTTGGCTTTAAAAATGACTAAAGTTGACCACTATCAATATTTTTGGTGAACGACCTCGGATCGATATTTTGACGATTTCGGTAGGTTCGTATGATATTTTTTTACTGGTACGCTTGTTTTGTTAGGGTCTTGGGTGACCCGAGGCCATTTCGGTGCATTATGTGAAAAGTTGAAAAAATGAGTTTTGAAGTTAAAAATCTTGAGTTTTAATGATCGATTCTGTCAAGACCCAAAAACCACAAACTGGTCGTGATGGCGCTAACGAACTTGCTAGGCAAGTCGAACATAACGGTAATGATTCATAATAGCAGAAATGGCAAAAATGATACAATATAGAGTCATGAGCTCTAATACGGAAATACAAGTCTAAAATACTAAATATCAATACTGTCTGAATGAAAGACAACAGTAAAATAATGACAAGAGATGCCAAGACTGTGGTTGCGATTCAGCTCTACCTCGTCTCTCGTTTGACAAACTCAGCAATAAGTCTCAACTAAAGGTGGCTCGGTCCAACAACTGGATCTGCACAATTAAGTTCAAAGGGTAGTATGAGTACAACCGACCCCATGTACTCAGCAAGTATCATAACTAACTTCGACGAGGTAATATAAGCGAGAATTATAAATGATACTCGCTAATCACCTGTATAGTTCATAAATCTAACAAGTACAAAACAATAATATATCAAGTCATAAATCACAGTAGGAACCACCTTGGTGCACACAATTACTTAACGTACTTTGCTTAGTCAACAATCCATCATATAAGGAAGATATGCAATGAAATCAGGTAAACAACCAAGGAAATTGCAAGTAGAGATGAAATGCAATAACCAAATAAAACACTCGCAAGCTTTTACTCAAATATCCATATCCGTACCAAACCACTAATCTATTTTCTTAAACCGCGTGTACTATCTAGAAGAAATATGAATGGGTAACCATAGGGAGATGGATCCATATCCACACGTTGCATGACATATCTCATGTGCTAGTAATCATAATCTGTCCTGCGTGGTCACATGCTCAATATTACAATCCGCCCGGCGTGGTCACAAGCTCAATATCACAATATGCCCGGTGTGGCCACTAGCTCTATATCACAATCTGCTCGGTATGGTCGCAGGAAAAATATCATAATCCACCCGACGTGGTCACATGCTCAATATCACAAATCGCCCAGCGTGGTCATAGGCTATAAGTCAATAAACAATGAACAATGAACATCAAATTAGCAAATATACATGAACAATGAACAATGAAAGCAAATATACATGAATACATGTATATGAACAATGAACATCAAATTTCATACTCCTGGACTGGTAGAAGTGACATGCTAAGGTGTATGCATGTGCAAAATGTGCTATCAAAACTCAAATCAGGCAATTGCATCACGAAAGTAGCAATTATCAAGTTCAATCAGGAGATTAACCTCTATGTAACCTCAAACATGGTTCAAATAGATCATAACAGGGTTACAAACATAAGAAACATCACAGCATAAAGCTTAGAAATCAATTCAAGACATATCATAGCCTAAGCACTACCCCGAGCACGAATAATGCCCCGGTGCACGCACATGGGCTCAGCCCCACACATGTGTGCCACATATAGCATGTAGCTATCACAAATAACTCAGGAAACTAGTGTCTCAACCATGTTTAGGTAAGATACTTACCTCAAGCAAGACAAATCAGTACTCTAAGAAGCCGTTCCCGCTTGAATCAACCTCAGGACGACTTGAATCAAGCCAAAATAACTTAATTATCATCAACAAAAGTTATAGGAAATGATTCCAAATGACAAAGCTAAGATCTTCAATCAATTATGCCAAGCCAAACCAAAAAGTCAACCCCAGGCTTGCATCCCGAAACCCGGCAAAACTCATAAATTCTAAATACCCATTCCGATACGAGTCCAAATATATGTGTTTCATACAATTCCAACCTCAAATCGACCCTCAAATCATGAATTCTCTTTCTCCAAAATCATTGTCCAAAACCCCCCAAATTCGACCTTAAATTTATATAAATTATATGTAATAATCTATGGGTAATCAATATCTAATACCAAAATCAAGTAAGGATTACTTACCGCTTCAATTGTGATGAAAAGCCCTCCAATAATTGCCTCCAACCGAGCTCCGCAACTCTAAAAATGAGAAAATAGCCAAACAATTTGATATTAAATCCTGCCTAGTTAATCCGCATCTGCGGTCACTTAACCGCTTATGCGATGTTGCTTCTGCTATAAAAGGACCACATCTGTGATACCCTCTAAGGACCCGACCTTTTGCTTCTGCGACATACCAAGCGCACTTGCGCTTCCACTTCTGTGGTCACCCATCACAGAAGCGCTTACTGAAATCATCCCCATCTACAGATTTCCCCTTTGCCAGCCCATACTTGCACCTGCACAACAACGACCGCACCTGCGGTTGCGCATCTGCGGCAAAAGCCCCGTAGATTTGAAAACACCAGAAGCCCATAAATCTTCAGTAATGCAACCAAGTCCAAAAGGGATTAGAAATCAATACAAAACACACCTAAGGCCCCCTGGGACCCTGTCCAATCACACCAACCAATCCAAAAACATAACACGGACCTACTTGAGGCCTCAAATCATACAAAACAATATCAAAACTACGAATCACACCTCAATTCAAGCGTAAGAAGTTAAACCAAATTTTCGAATTCAAAAATTAAGCCGAACATGCCTAAGAAACACGGAATGACCTCAAATTTTTTATGCAAGTGCCAAATGACACAATGGACCTATCTCAACTCCTAAAACCAAAATCCGAGCTCGTTATCAATAAAGTCAACTCTCAGTCAAACCTATTAACCTTCCAAACCTTCAACCTTCCAGCTTCTGCCAATTCAAGACAAAATGACCTAGGACCTCCAGTTCCAAATCCAGACATATGCCTAAGTCCAAAATCATCAAACGAAGCTATTGGAATCATCACAACACTAATCTAAAGTCGTCTATACAAAAGTCAAACTCCGTCAACTCTTACAGCTTAAAACTCTATCCAAGGGACTAAGTGTCCCAAATCAATCCAAAACCTCCCCGAAACTAAATCAATAATATCCACAAGTCACACAACCATAAGTACACATATGTAAAGCATCAAATGGGGGAACGGAGATAAAATACACAAAATGACTAACATGATCGTTACATTCTCCCTCTGTTAAATAATCGTTCATCCTCGAACGAGTCTAGAATCATAGCTGGAGTCTCAAAAAGGTGAGAATATCTGATCTGCATATCCAGCTCGGTCTCCCAAGTATCCTCCTTGACCGGCTGACCTCTCCAATAAACCTTCACTGATGCTATATTCTTTGACCTCAACTTTCCAACTCTCTCAAGTACCTCAAAAGGACCAATATACCTAGGGCTCAACTTGTCCTTCTTCCCGAACCTCATCACACCCTTCATGGGCGAAACTATGAGTAGAACCTTCTTACTTACCATATATGCAACATCACGAGCCTTCCTATTAGCATAACTCTTCAGCCTGGACTCCACTGTATGAAGCCGCTCCTGCATTAACTTCACCTTCTTTAAAGAATCATGGACCAAATCAGTGCCCAACAACCTAGCATCCCCAGGCTCAAACCAACCAACTGGAGAACGATGTCGCCTCCCATATAACGCCTCATACGGAGCCATCTAGATACTCGACTGACAACTGTTGTTATAGGCGAACCCTTCTAGTGGTAGAAACTGATCCTATGATCCTCTAAAATCAATAACACAGGCTCGTAACGTGTCCTCCAAAATTTGAATAGTGCGCTCGGATTGGCCGTCTGTTTAGGGATGAAATGCCGTACTCAGCTTGACTTGTGTGCCCAACTCACACTGCACTGCACTCCAAAAATACAATATAAATTGCGTGCCTCAATCGGAGATAATAGACACGGGCACACCATGAAGGCGAAAAATCTCCCAAATATAAATCTGATCCAGCTGCTTTGAAGAGTAGGTAGTCATGACTGGAATGAAGTGTGTAGACTTAGTCAGTCTGTCCACAATGATCCATACGGCATTGAATCTCCTCAGGGTCCATGAAAGCCCAACTACCAAATCCATATTGATAAGCTCCCACTTCATCCTCCTCCACCAATGTATTGCCTCAAATCATGGTACATCTCCGTGGCCCCCGGATGAATGTAATACCGTGAACTATGGGCCTCCTCAAGAATCAACTCGCGTAACCCATCCACATTTGGAAAACAGATCCGACCTTGTAGAATCAATACCCCATCATCACCAATAGTAACCTCCTTGGCATCACCGTGCCACACCGTGTCCCTTAGGAAACGCAAATGGGGATTATCATACTGACGCGCCATGATACGCTAAAACAAGGACGATCGTGATACAATACAATCAAGAACTCTCCTGGACTCTGAAATATCCAACCTCATAAACCGATTGGCCAAAGCCTGAACATCTAATACTAACGGTCTCTCCCTAACTAGAATATAATGAAGACTCCCCATCCTCTCAGCCTTCCTACTCAAATCATCGGCCACCATATTAGCCTTCCCTAGATGATAAAGAATGGTGATATCATAATCTTTTAGTAGCTCTGACCACCTCTGTTGCCTCAAGTTCAGATCCTTTTGCTTGAATAAGTGTTGGAGACTTCTGTGATCTGTGAACACCTCACAAAGCATGCTGTAAAGATAATGCCTCCAAATCTTGGGGCATGCAAAATAGCTTCTAATTCCAAATCGTGCACTTGGTAATTCTTCTCATGGGTCTTCAACTGATTTGAAGCATAACCAATCACTATCGCCTCCTGCATCAACACACACCCAATGCCTATCCGTGAAGCATCACAATAGACTGTATAAGAACCCAATCCCGAAGGCAAAACTAGAACTGTAGTTGTAGTCAAGGCAGTCTTAAGCTGATAAAAGCTCTCCTCATACTCATTAGACCACCTTAATAGGTCACCTTTATGCGTCAATCTAATTACGATTATACCCTTCTGGCGTAGCTGCTCAAACTCCCTACGCAACTCATCTTTGCGAGTCTGTGGAACAAACTTCTCTAAGAAGAGAACTGAAAACTAATGCCATGTAAGTGGTGATATGCCAGCAGGCCTGCGTGACTCATAGGTCTGCCACCATCTGTAGGCTGCCCTTGACAGCTGAAAAGTAGGAAATGTAACTCCTCTGATGTCCACCATACCCGTTGTGCAATGAATACGATGACGCCGATCCATAAAACTCTGAACATCCTCGGATTCTCCTCCATTGAACTCAAGAGGGTCAAGCCTCTTAAATCGCTCTTACTTCTTCTACTCCTCATCAGTCCTAGGTGGTCCAACCTCGGCCCGAGCAGCAACAATTTGCTAAACTGGTAACATCCCCTGTGTCAGATAACCATGAACTAGCTGCTCCGGTGTACGGGCGGCGGGAGTCTGGGCTCCTCCCCCAACCTGTGAGGTAGCTGGTGTAATTTGTACCATACCCGCCTGAGCCAAGCTCGTGCACACACCCAAGATCTGAGGTTAGGCCTTCTGAAGACCAGGTTTAACAACAGGCACCGTTGGTATGTGAGCTGGTCCCACCGGCTCAACAGTATCCTGAACCAGCTCATCCACTAGAGCTAGTAGTGGCTCCCCAGGTACTGCTCTAGCTGTAGTGCGAGCCCCACCTCGGCCTCTACCTCGGCTCTGGCCTCTCGTGGCCTTGCCTGGTGGTACTGGTGCCTGCCCGCCTAATCCGGCTGAACGTGTCCTCACCATCTGTGAAACAATAGAAGTGTGACGACCCGAAATTCCCACCTTCGGACTGTGATGGCGCCTAACATTTCACTTGCTAGGCAAGCCATCGTTTGAATAATATTATCAATTTTAAAACAATTTTTAAATTTATTAATAACAAAGAACAATTGCGGAAGTAAATTCTGAAATATAGTGAATAATCCATAAAAACAATGGTGTCTAAATACCATCCCAGAATTGGTGTCACAAGTTCACGAGCTTCTAGAATAATACAAATAAGGTTCTGAATAAATAAAGCTGTCTGGAAATAAACCCACAGCTAAAGTAAAGTAGACGGGGACTTCAGAACTGCAGACGCCGTGCAGTTATACCTCAAGTTTCCTCTGATAGCTAAAATTCGAGCAAGTCTATGGTACGCCGCTGGGACTAACTCCGTAATCTGAACAAGAAGTGCAGAGTATAGTATCAGTACAACCGACCCCATGTACTGGTAAGTGCAGAGCCTAACCTCAACGAAGTAGTGACGAGGCTAAGGCGGTTTACTTACATTAACCTGTACGCAATATTAGTAACAACAACAAATAATAGAAATAAATCAGATAACTCATTTATAATAATTGAAACCAACTCAGCAGTTATAACCAATTATCATTTCCAACAATTCTGTTGCAGCGTGCAACCCGCTCTCACAATATATTCACATTCAATTCTGTTGCAGCGTGCAACCCGCTCTCACAATATATTCATTTTCAATCCTCTCATATAATTATTTAATCAAGTATATATATTGACTTTTAAATAAGTCTATTGTGGCGTGCAATCTGATCCCCCAAATATTGACTTTTAATAAGTCTGTTGCGGCGTGCAACCCGATCCTCCAAATATTGACTTTTAATAAGTCTGTTGCGGCGTGCAACCCAATCCTCCAATATGGACTTTGTAATAAGTCTGTTGCGGCGTGCAACCCGATCCTCCAATATATCCATTTCAATAAATTTTGTTGCGCCGTGCAACCCGATCCTTCAATATATCCATTTCAATCAATTCTTGTAGAAGAAATTTTCCCAACAAATGTAACAATTAATATAAAATTATAAGACAACAAGCATACAATAATTATGATTTAATTATGAAAGAAACAATGACAAATAGCAAGTTATTATGGAAATCAAGGAAAAAATAGGCAGTTTAATATTTAATATGCTAAATGTCAAATAACAATTAATACACATAATTCAAATAGCAAGTAACAATTAATGCAGGAATTCAAGAATTAATATTTGACAAAGAATAGGAGAGAAACAATTATTATAATAATTAATTCATGATTTAAAACAATTTATGTTTTTTCAAGTAATTATGCAAACAATTAATTTGACGACGTATAGGCACTCGTCACCTAGCATATACGTCGTTCACATGCATTTCACATAACAAATAGTTTAAGGGTTCTATTCCCTCAAGTTAAGGTTAACCACGACACTTACCTCGCTTTGCAAATTCCAATCAATTACTCGACCACAGCTTTTCCTTTTAAATTTGTCTCCAAAAGCTTCAAATCTATTCACAAACAATTCAATATTCTCAATACGAATCATAAAAATTAATTCCATATGAATTTATTAATTTTTCGGATAAAAATCCGAAATTTATTAAAATATTCGACAGTGGGACCCACATCTCAAATATCGGAAAAACTTACGAAATCCGAACACCCGTTCCGATACAAATCTAATCATACAAAATTTATCAAATTCCGATGTCAAAGGGACCTTCAAATCTTAAATTTTCGTTTTTGGAAGATTTTATAAAAATCTGATTTTTCTTCCATAAATTCACGGATCCATGATATAAATGAGTATGGAATCATGAAATATAATCAATATAGGATAAGGAACACTTACCCCAATGTTTTCCCGTGAAAATCGCCCAAAAATCACCTTGCCCGAGCTCAAAAATGGAAAAGGGTTGAAAATGGGACGAATCCCATTTTCCAGAACTTAAGTTCTGTTTGCCCAAATTTTACCCTACGCGATCGCGAAGCTCTAGTTTGCTGCCCCAGAAATTTACTCTATGAGAACGCGTAGAACGTTACGCGAACGCGATGCTTTGACTCACGGACTTACGCGATCGCGAACGAACTCACGCGATCGCGATGAGTAAGCGCGTGGCTCAGCTTTAGCCTCTTTAACTCTACACGAATGCAATCTTGTCCACGCGTTCGCGAAGCACCCCTTCACACCCCTACGCGATTGCAACCTCAAATTCACGAATGCGAAGAGTAACTTTGGCTGACCTCTCAGTTTTCCTTACACGATCGGGAACGACTTCACACGATCGCGATGAATAAATATTCTGCAACAAAACACCATAAATCTACCATCTTTCTTAAGTCTGAAATGGCCCGTTGAGCATCCGAAACTCACCCGAGCCCTCGGGGCTCCAAACCAAACATGCCCACAAGTCCCCAAACATCATATAAACTTGTTCGCACGATCAAATCGCTAAAATAACACCTAGAACTACGAATTGAACCCCAAATCAAATGAACTTTTTAAAGAAAATTTTAAAACTTATATTTTCACAACCGGACGTCCGAATCACATCAAATCAACTCCGATTCTTACGAAATGCGGCAGACAAGTCATAAATATTATAGTGGACCTATACCGGGCTTCGAAATCAAAATACAGACCCAGGGTCAATAAATCCAACATCAGTAATTTCTTAAAAATCATTAAACTTTCAAACTTTTAATTTTTCATCAAAATTTTATATCTCGAGCTAGGGACATCGAAATTCGATTCCGGTCATACGCCCAAGTCCCAAATCACGATACGGACCTACCAGAATTGTCAAAACACTGATCCAGATTTGTTTTCTCAAAATGTTGACCAAAGTCATCTCAGTTGAGTTTTAAAGCTCTATTTCACATTTTAATCCATTTTTAACATAAAAACTTTCCGAAAAATTATACGGGCTGCGCACGCAAGTCGAGGAATGATAAATGGTGCTTTTCGAGGTCTTAGAACACAAAATTACTTATTATATTTAAAGATGACATTTTGGGTCATCACATTCTTCATCTCTAAAACAAACGTTCGTCCTCGAACGGAGTTAGAAAAAAGTACCTGAGCTGGTAAATAAGTGTGGATATTTACTCCGCATGTCTGACTCGGACTCCCAGGTAGATGCCTCTACCGACTGACCTCTCCATTGTACCTGAACTGAAGGATATCTCTTAGACCTCAACTGTCGGACATGCCGGGCTAGAATAGCCACCAGCTCCTCCTCGTAAGTCAAATCTTTGTCCAATTGGACTGAGCTAAGATCTAGCACATGGGATGGATCACCATGATATTTCCGGAGCATATACACATGGAACACCGGATGAACCGCTGATAAACTAGGTGGTAATGCAAGTCTGTAGGCTACTTCACCCACCCTTTCAAGAATTTCAAAGGGTCTGATATACCTAGGGCTCAACTTGCCCTTCTTTCCAAACCTCATTACACCTTTCATAGGTGAAACTCGAAGCAATATTCTTTCTCCAACCATGAATGCAATATCACGAACTTTACGGTTGGCATAACTCTTTTGCCTAGACTGAGCTGTGCGAAGTTGATCATGAATAATCTTGACCTTATCCAAGGCATCTTGTACCAAATCGGTACCCAATAACCGAGCCTCTGCCAGTTCAAGCCAGCCAACTGGCAAACGGCATCTCCTTCCATATAATGCCTCATACGGAGCCATATGAATGCTCGACTGGTAGCTATTATTACAAGCAAACTCCGCAAGTGGCAAGAAATGATCCCAAGAACCTCCAAAGTCTATAACACAAGCGCGAAGCATATACTCCAATATCTGAATAGTGCGCTCTGACTGTCCATCTGTCTAAGGATGAAATGTTGCACTCAATACCACCCACATGCCTAACTCACACTGTACAACCCTCCAGAAATGTGAGGTAAATTACGTACCTCAATCTGAAATAATATACACGGGCACACCGTGAAGGCGGACAATCTCACGAATGTAAATTTCAGCTAACCTTTCTGAAGAATCTGTAACTACCACTGGAATGAAATGTGCTGATTTGGTTAACCTGTCCACAATGACCCAAACTGTGTCAAATTTTCTCTGAGTCTGTGGGAGTCCAACAACAAAATCCATAGTGATACGCACCCATTTCTATTCAGGAATTTCTAACTTCCGAAGCAAACCATTAGGTCTTTGATGCTCGTACTTAACTTGCTGACAATTCAAACACCGAGCTACATATGCAACTATATCTTTTTTCATTCTCCTCCACTAATAATTTTGCCGCAAATCTTTATACATTTTGGCGGTACCTGGATGAATAGAATACCTGGAACTGTGTGCCTCTTCAAGAATTAATTCACGAAGCCCATCCGCATTAGGCACACAAATACAACCATGCATTCACAGAACTCCATCTTCCCCCACAACAACCTGTTTAGCATCACCGTGCTGCACCGTGTCCTTAAGGACAAGTCAATGAAGATCATCATACTGCCTCTCTCTGATGCGCTCATATAAAGAAGACCGAGCGACTGTGCAAGTTAGAACCTGACTGGGTTCTGAAACATCTAACCTCACGAACTGATTAGCCAAAGTCCGAACATATGTAGCTAATGCCCTCTCACCAACCAGAATATACGCAAGACTGCCCATACTCACAGCCTTTCTACTCAAAGCATCGGCCACCGTATTGGCCTTTTCGGAGTGATACAAAATGGTGATATCATAGTCTTTCAACTACTCCAATCATCTTCTCTGCCTCGAATTAAGATTTTTTGTTTGAACAGGTACTGAAGGCTACGATGATCAGTAAATACCTCACATGAGACACCGTAGAGGTAATGCATCCAAATCTTCAGCGCATGAATAATGACTGCCAGTTCTAAGTCATGAACAGGATAATTCTTCTCGTGAACCTTCGACTGCCGCAACGCATATGCAATCACTCTGCCATCTTGCATTAATACTGCACCAAGCCCAATGTGAGATGCATCACAATATACTGTATACGATCATGAACCTGTGGGTAATACCAACACTGGCGCCGTAGTCAAAGCAGGCTTGAGTTTCTGAAAACTCAACTCACACTCGTCTGACCATCTGAATGGGATACTTTTCTGGGTCAGTCTGGTCAATGGGTTTGCTACAGATGAAAACCCTTCCACGAACCGACGATAATAACATGCTAAACCCAGGAAACTCCGGATCTTTGTAACTGAAGTAGGTCTAGACCAATTCTGAATAGCCTCAATCTTCTTAGGGTCCACCTTTATGCCTTCTGCCGATACAACATGCCCCCAAAAGGCAACTTAGTCTAACCAAAACTCACATTTTAAAAACATGGCATATAACTGTTTATTCTTCAAAGTGTGAAGCATAGTTCGAAGATGCTACTCATCCTCCTCTCGACTGCTAGAGTAAATCAAGATATCATCAATGAATACAACCACAAAAGAATCCAAATAAGGCTTGAACACCCGATTCATCAAATCCATAAATGTTGCTGGGGCATTTGTCAACCCAAATGACATCACAAGGAATTCGTAATGCCTATACCAAGTCCGAAGAGCTGTTTTAGGGACATCAGATGCCCTAATCTTCAACTGATGGTAACCAGACTTCAAATCGATCTTCAAAAATACCTTGGCACCCTGAAGCTGATTAAATAAGTCATCAATTCTTGGCAGCGGATATTTGTTTCTGATAGTGGCCTTGTTCAACTGCCGATAATCTATACACATCCGCATAGAGCCATCTTTCTTCTTTACAAATAATACTGGTGCACCCCAAGGCGAGACACTAGGTCTAATGAATCCCTCATCAAGCAAGTCTTGTAATTTCTCTTTTAATTCTTTTAACTCTGGCGGGGCCATACGGTATGGTGGAATAGAAATGGGCTGAGTGCCCGGAGCCAAATCAATGCAGAAGTCAATATCTTTGTCGGATGGTATCCCTGGAAAATAGGCAGAAAATACTTCTGGAAATTCACGAACAACTGGTACTGAGTCCATAGAAGGAACATCCGCACTAGGATCGCGAATATAAGACAAATAGGCTAGACACCCTTTCTCTACCATACGCCGAGCTTTCATATAAGAAATAACCCTACTGGCAGAATGACCAGGAGTTCCTTTCCACTATAACCGAGGTAATCCCGACATTGCAAGGGTCACTGTCTTGGCATGACAATCCAATATAGCATGATAAGGGGACAGCCAATCCATACCCAAGATGACATCAAAATCTACCATATCAAGAAGTAGAAGATCCACACTTGTCTCAAGATTATCAATAGTAACCACACACGAACGATAGACATGATCTACTACAACAGAGTCTCCCACCGGTGTAGATACACACGCAGAAGCACTCAGAGAATCACAAAGCGCAACCAAATATGAAGCAAAATAGAAGGACACATAGGAATAAGTAGATCCAGGATCAAATAGAACTGAAGCATCTCTATGGCAAACTGGAATAATACCTGTGATCACAACATCAGATGACTCGGCCTCAGGCCTAGCTGGAAAAGTATAAAATCGGGGTTGGGCCCCACCACTCTGAATTGCGTCCCTGGGACGACCTCTAACTGGCTGACCTCTACCTCTAACGGTCTGACCTCCACCTCTAATGTCCTGACCTCTACCTCTAATGGCCTGACCTCCACCTCTAGCTGCCTGACCCCTACCTCTAACTGGCTGAGCAGGCGAGAAAACAACCAGTGCCGGTATGATGGCACGAGAATCTTGCCGAGATCTGTTACTCGCCAATCTAGGGCAATACCTCCTTATGTGACCAATGTTTCCACACTCATAACACCCATCATGATGTCGTGGCTGCTGAAGCTGAAGCTTACCCAAATGGGCCGAATAACCGCTGTAGTAACTCTGGAGTGGTGATGCACTAATAGGAGCTAAATGTACACTGAATGCTGGGTGCCCAGAGTAAGGCATAATAGGACCGTGACTCCCTGAAGCATCGGGAGATGCATGAAGTGCTGAATGAAATGGTCTGGGAGTATGACCCCTACCAAAATTACCCCTGCCTCCAGACGAGGCACCACTAAAACCACCAAACTAACGAGGCCTCTTATCAGATCTCTGCCCTCTCTTCTGTACAAGAACCAACTCGATCCTTCTCGCGACATTAGCAGCCGTATGAAAAGAAATCTCACTTCCGGTCTCCTTGGCCATCTGAAGCCTGATAGGGTGCATGAGTCCCTCAATAAACCTCCTCACTCTCTCTCCCTCATATGGAATAACAGTCATACTGTCCTGCTGTAGATGCTCAAATTGCTTGCGAAATTCCTCTCTTAGTGTGATAGGAAGGAACTTCTCTAGAAATAGCTGAGAGAACTGCTCCCAGGTAAGTGCAGGCGATCCAACTGGTTTGGTCAATGTATAATCTCTCCAACATCTCTTGGTGGAACCCGTCATCTGAAATACAGCAAAAATCAACCCCATTGGTCTCAACTACACCTATGTTCCGTAGCACCTCGTGGCAGCGTTCAAGATAATCATGTGGGTCCTCAGAAGGTGTACCACTGAAGTGAACTGGAAAGATATTAGTAAACTTATCCAGTTTTAATAAGGCCTCAAAAGACATGGCGGGCCTATCACCGTTCTATGCTGCAACAACTGGCTGAACTACCCCAACTGGCGGGGCTGCTGGAGCCTGATTCTAGGGAGCCATATGCTCCGGAGCGGGAGTAGTGGGAGTTTGTGCTCCTCCCCCAGCCTGTGAGGCAGCTGGTGCCACTGGAAATGTACCATTCTGGGCCACGCCCTCCATAAGACTTACCAAACGGACTAGAGCATCTTAAAGTACTAGAGTGTCTATGAATCATTTCGGGACCTGAACTGGTCCAACTGATACATTCTGAACTGGAACTTCCTCCTGAAGATCCACCTGAGGTTCTATAACAGGTGCAGCTGCTCGAGCTCTAGATTGAGCTCTACCTCGGCCTCTGCCTCGGCCTCTAGCACGACCTCGACCTCGACCCCTGGCCATAGTTGTCACCGGGGGCTATGGTCCCTATCCATCGGTAGAGGTATTACGTGTTTTCACCATCTGCGAGAGAATAAGAGTAGAATGATTCAATCATCGATGATAGAATAAATTCGCACGACAGAATAAGAAAGAAGTGATATTATTCCTAAACTTTATAGCCTCTGAGAGATAAGTACAGACGCCTCCGTACCGATCCTTCAGACTCTACTAAGCTTGCTCGTGACTCGTGAGACCTATGTAACCTAGTGATATGATTATAACTGCCACGACCCAAAATTCCCACCTTCGGACCGTAATGTCGCTTAACATTTCACTTGCTAGGCAAGCCAACGTTAGAATAATATTATCAATTTTTAAAACAATTTTTAAATTTACTAATAACAAAGAACAATTGCGGAAGTGAATTCTGAAATATAGTGAATAATCCATAAAAACAACGGTGTCTAAATACCATCCCAGAATTGGTGTCACAAGTGCACGAGCTTCTAGAATAATACAAATAAGGGTGTGAATAAAATAAAGCTGTCTAGAAATAAACACGAAGCTAAAGTGAAGTAGACGGGGACTTCAGAACTGCGGACGTCGTGCAGTTATACCTCAAGTCTCCTCTGATAGCTGAAATCCGAGCAAGTCTATGGTACACTGTTGGGACTAACTCCGTAATCTGCACAAGAAGTGCAGAGTGTAGTATCAGTACAACCGACCCCATGTATTGGTAAGTGCTGAGCCTAACCTCAACGAAGTAGTGACGAAGCTAAGGCGGGTCACTTACATTAACCTGTACGCATATTAGTAACAATAACAAATAATTGAAATAAATCAGATAACTCATTTATAATAATTGAAGCAAACTCATCAGTCATAACCAATTATCATTTCCAACAATTTTGTTGCAGGGTGTAACCCGCTCTCATAATATATTCACATTCAATTCTGTTGCAGCTTGCAACCCGCTCTCACAATATATTCATTTTCAATCCTCTCATATAATTATTCAATCAAGTATATATATTGACTTTTAAATAAGTCTATTGCAGCTTGCAACCCGCTCTCACAATATATTCATTTTCAATCCTCTCATATAATTATTCAATCGAGTATATATATTGACTTTTAAATAAGTCTATTGCGGCATGCAATCCGATCCCCAAAATATTGACTTTTAATAAGTCTGTTGCGGCGTGCAACCCGATCCTCCAAATATTGACTTTTAATAAGTCTGTTGCGGCGTGCAACCCGATCCTCCAAATATTGACTTTGAATAAGTCTGTTGTGGCGTGCAACCTGATCCTCCAATATGGACTTTTTAATAAGTCTGTTGCGGCGTGCAACCCGATCCTCAAATATATCCATTTCAATCAATTCTGTTGTGGCGTGCAACCCCACCCTCCAATATATCCATTTCAATCAATTTTGTTACGGCGTGCAACCCCATCCTCCAATATATCTATTTCAGTCCCATCCTCCAATATATCTATTTCAATCAATTCTTGTAGAAGAAATTTCTCCAATAAATGTAATAATTAATATAAAATTATAAGACAACAAGCATACAATAATTATGATTTAATTTTGAAACAAACAATGACAAATAGCAAGTTATTATGGAAATCAGGGAGAAAAAAGGCAGTTTAATATTTAATATGCTAAATTTTAAATAACAATTAATACACATAATTCAAATAGCATGTAACAATTAATGCAGGAATTCAAGAATTAATATTTGCCAAAGAATAGGAGAGAAACAATTATTATAATAATTAATTCATGATTTAAAACGAATAATATTTTTTCAAGTAATTATGCAAACAATTAATTTGACGACGTATAGACACTTGTCACCTCGCCTATACGTCGTTCACATGCATTTCACATAACAAATAGTTTAAGGGTTCTACTCCCTCAAGTCAAGGTTAACCACAACACTTACCTCGCTTTACAAATTCCAATCAATTACTCGACCACAACTTTTCCTTTTAAATTTGTCTCCAAAAGCTTCAAATCTATTCACAAACAATTCGATGTACGCAATACAAATTATAGGAATTATTTCCATATGAATTTATTAATTTTCTAGATAAAAATCCGAAATTTATTAAAATATTTGACAGTGGGACCCACATCTCAAATCTCAGAAAAACTTATGAAATTCGAACAAACATTCCTATATGAGTCCAACAATACAAAATTTATCAAATTCCGATGTCAAATGGACCTTCAAATCTTAAATTTTCGTTTTTGGAAGATTTTATAAAAATCTGATTTTCTTTCATAAATTCACGGATTTATGATATAAATGAGTATAGAATCATGAAATATAATCAATATAGGATAAGAAACACTTACCCCAATATTTTCCCATGAAAATCGCCCAAACATTGCCTTACCCGAGCTCAAAAATGGAAAAGGGTTGAAAATGAGATCTAGAACTTAAGTTATGTTTGCCCAAATTTTACCCTACGCGATCGCGTACAATGCTTCGCGATCGCGAAGCTCTACTTTGCTGCCCCAGAAACTTACTCTACGCGAACGCGATGCTTTGACTCACGGACTTACGCGATCGCAAACGAACTCACGCGATCGCGATGAGTAAGCGCGTGGCTCAGCTTTAGCCTCTTTAACTCCATGCGAACGCGACCTTGTCCACTCGTTCGCGAAGCACCCCTTCACACCCCTACACGATCGCAACCTCAAATTCGCAAATACGAAGAGCAACTTTGGCTGACCTCTCAGTTTGCCTTACGCGATCGCGAACGACTTCATGCGATCGCGATGAGTAAAGATTCGGCAACAAAACACCAGAAATCTGCCATCTTTCTTAAGTTCGGAATGGCCCGTTGAGCATGCGAAACTCACTCGAGCCCTCGGGGCTCCAAACCAAACATGCCCACAAGTCCTAAAAAATCGTACGAACTTGTTCGCGTGATCAAATTGCCAAAAAACCTAGAACTACGAATTGAACCCCAAATCGAATGAAATGTTTTACAACCGAACGTCCGAATCACGTCAAATCGACTCCGATTCTCATCAAATTCACCAGACAAGTCATAAATATAATAGTGGACCTATACCGGGCTCTGAAACCATAATACAGACCCGGGTTCAATAAATCCAACATCAGTAATTTCTTAAAAATTATTAAACTTTCAAACTTTTAATTTTTCATCAAAATTTCATATCTCGAGCTAGGGACCTAGAGATTCATTTCCGGGCATACGCCCAAGTCCCAAATCACGATATGGACCTACCGGAATTGTCAAAACACTGATTCGGGCCCGTTTGCTCAAAATGTTGACCAAAGTCAACTCAGTAGAGTTTTAAAGCTCTATTTCACATTTTAATCCATTTTTCACATAAAAACTTTTCGGAGTACGGACTGCGCACGCAAGTCGAAGAATGATAAATGGTGCTTTTAGAGTTTTTAGAACACCAAATTACTTATTAAATTTAAAGATGACATTTTGGGTCATCACAAGAAGAGCAAAAGTTCAAACTTTGGAAATAACAAATTTGCACGACAAAGAATGAAAAAAGTGAAGTTTCCTAACAATTTGCTAGCCTCTTGAAGATAAGTACAAACGTCTCCATACCGATCCGTAAGACTCTACTAAACTTGCTCATGACGCATAAAACCTATGAACCTAGGGCTCTTATACCAACTTGTCACAACCCAAGAACCAAAAACTGGTCGTGATGGTGCCTGGGGAACTTGCTAGCAAGACGA
This sequence comes from Nicotiana tomentosiformis, assembly GCF_000390325.3. NCBI lineage: Eukaryota > Viridiplantae > Streptophyta > Magnoliopsida > Solanales > Solanaceae > Nicotiana > Nicotiana tomentosiformis. The sequence goes on along the minus strand of NC_090822.1, from coordinate 71,649,977 downwards.
ACATAACAGTAACGAATCATAATAACAAAAATGATAAAAGTCCAAAGTTTCAACATAAAATAATAATGCCAATACATAATAATTCCCCTAGAACTAGTAAATACAGAGTCATGAGCTCAAGTACGAAAATACGAGTCTGAAACACTAAATATCAATATTGTCTGAATGAAAGACAACATTACGAAATGAAAAGAGACGTTAAGACTGCAGTCGAGATGCAACTCAACCTCGTCTCTCGGATGACAAACTCAGCAATAAGTTTCAGCTACTGGTTGCTCGGTCCAGCACCTGGATCTGCATAATAGTATGAGTACAATTGATCCCATATACTCATCAAGTATCATAACTAGCCTTTGCGAGGTAATAGAAGCAAAAATTATAAATAATACTCGCCAATCACCTGTACAGTTCATAAATCGAACAAGTACAGAACAATAATATGGTCAAGTGATGAATCACAGAAGGAACCACCATGGTGCACACAATTACTTAACGTACTCTGCTCAGCCAACAATCAGACATATAAAGAAGATATGCAAATAAATGAGGTAAACAACCAAGAAAATTGCAAGTAGAGATTAAATGCAATGACCAAATCAAAGACTGGCCAACGTTTCCTCGGAATTTCCATAACCGTACCAAACTACTAATCCATTTCCTCAAACCGCATGTACACCATCAAGAAGAAACATGAGAGGGTGACCCTAGGGGGATGGATCCATATCCACACACTGCACGGCGCAGTCACATGCCAATAATCATAATCCGCCTGGCATGGTCACATGCTCAATATCACAATTCGCCCGGCGTGGTCACATACTCAATATCACAATCCTCCAGGTGTGGTCACAGGCTCAATATCACAATCCGCCTGGCATGTTCACAGGCTCAATATCACAATCTGTCCGGCGTGGTGACATGCTACTAGCCTAAACCATATCACACTAAAAGCAAATATACAAGAATATATGTATATGATCAATGAACATTAAATTTCATACTCCTAGACTGGTATAAGTGACATTATATGGTGTATGCATGTGCAAAGTATGTTATCATAGCTCAAATCAGGCAATTGCATAACGAAAGTAGCAATTATCGAGTTAAATCAGGAGATTAACCTCTATATAAGCTCAAACATGGTTCAAATAGCTCATAACATGGTTACAAACATAAGAAATATCACAGCATAAAGCTTAGCAATCAATTCTAGGCATATCATAGCTTAAGAACTACATCGAGCATGAATAATATCCCGGTGCACACACATGGGCTTAGCCCCACACTTGAATGCCACCCATAGCACGTAGCTATCGCAAGTAACTTAGGCAACTAGTGCCTCAACTAAGTTTAGGTAAGATACTTACCTCAAGCAAGCCAGGTCAGTGCTCTAAGAAGCCTTTTCTGTGTGAATCAACCTTCGGATGGCTCGAAGCTAGCCAAAATAACTTAACATAATTAATAAAAGCCATAGGAAACGATTTCAAATGATAAAGCTAAGATCTTGAATCAATTATGCCAAGTAAACCCAAAAAGTGAACCCCGGGTTCGAACCCCGGAACTTGATAAAACTCATAAATTCTGAAAACTCATTCCGATATGAATGCAAATATAAGTTTTTAATCCTATTCTAACCTCAAATCGACCCTTAAATCATGAACTCTCACTTTCCAAAATCATAGTCCAAAACCCCCAAATTCCACCTTAAATTCATATAGTTTTGGTGTAATAATCTATGGGTAATCAATATCTAATACCACAATCAAGTAAGGATTACTTACCCCTTCAATTGTGATGAAATGCTCTCCAAACATTGCCTCCAACCGAGCTCCACAACTCCAAAAATGAGAAAATAGCCAAACCCTTCTATATTAAATCCTTCCTAGTTAATCTGCATCTGCAGTCACTTAACCGCATCTACGGTTCCACTTATGCGGTAACAGGACTGCATTTGTGATCCCTTCTAAGCCAAACCTTCCGCTTCTACGACTCATCAAGTGCACCTGCGCTTCTGCTTCTGCGGCCAGCCATCATAGAAGCGCTATCAGCTTCTGCGAAAATGATTTGCATCCGCGAATTTCCCCCTTGCAAGACCATTCTCACACTTGCAAAAAAATGGCCGCACCTGCAACTCCGTGTCTGCGGCCAAACCCCCGTAGATGCAAAAACACCAGAAGCCCAGAAATCTTCAGCAATGCAGACAAGTCCAAAAATGATCCGAAATCAATCTGAAACACACCCGAAGCCACCGAGACCCCATCCAATCACATCAACCAATCCCAAAATATAACATGAACCTATTCGAGGCCTCAAACCACACAAAAAATATCAAAACTCCGAATCAGACCTTAATTTAAGTTTAAGGAATTAAACTAAATTTACAAATTCAAAACTTACACCGAACATGCCTAAACAATTCGGAATGACCTCAAATTTTACATGCAAGTCCCAAATAACACAATGGACCTATTCTAACACCCGAAACCAAAATCCGTGCCCGATATTAACAAATTCAACTCTCAGTCAAACCTATCAACCTTCCAAACTTTCAACCTCCCAACTTCTGCCAATTGAAGCCAAAATGATCTAGGAACCTCCAAATCCAAATTCAGGCATACGCCTAAGTCCAGAATCATCATACGAAATTATTGGAATTATAAAAACACTATTATTGAGTCGTCTACACAAAAGTTAAACTCCATCAACTATTTCAACTTAAGCCTCCATGAAACAAAACCAACTATCCTCACAAGTCACATAACCATAAAGGGAATGTGGCTTAAATACACAAAATGTTCGGCTGGGTCGTTACAAATTCTTGATATTTGATGTTATTTTGATGATTTGAGCTTGTGAGAAAGTTTGTATGAACTTATTACACTTGTTTGAATGTTCGGATTTGAGCCCGAGTGGCTCGGGTGAATTTAAGATATGTTGCAGATGATTTTGAACTACTGAGAAAAACTATAATGTTGGGAACCTGCAGGTCTCGCATTTGCGAAGACATGTTCGAAAATGTGATCCTCGCATTTGCATTGTCAGGATCACATGTGACATATGTGACTGGTACTTTATTTTTGCAAAGAAATAGTCGCATTTGCGATATGGGGGGGCGATTCACATTTGGGGTTGGGCAGATGCATTTGCGACATTGGGGAACTGGGGGCTTCTTCGCATTTGCGATGTTTCTTCTGCATTTGTGGAGGGCTCTATCTTCTCAATAGCAATCATGATGTCGTATTTTCCAATAACTGAGCGGTTGAGACATTGATCACATTTGCGATAAGTGGTTAGCATTTGCGAACATCGCAACTGCAAACAAGAGCTCGTAATTGCGACATTTGCAGTTGTGTAAAATATTGGGATGAATTCGCAATTGCGACATCTGCAGCTGGGTAAAATGTTGGGATTTAGGGACTTAGCTCATTTTCTACCATTTTGGAACCCTAAACTCCATATAGGCTATTTTTGGAGAGCAATTTCTTCTCAAGTTCATAGGTTAATACTTTAACTTAATTTCGATCGATTTCAATTATTTGTTTTCATGAATTTCATTATCAAATCTATGAATTTGAAAGTAAAAGTTGGGGGTTTTGTGTAGAATTGACGGATTTTATAAAATTGAGATTTGGACCTCGAATTGAGGTCGGATTTCGAAACAAATCACATATCTGGGCTCGGGGGTGAATGAGTAATCGGGATTTGGTCTTAATCTCGATCTCGACCACGTGAGCCCAGGTTGACCTTTGTTAACATTTTCAATTTAGTTAAAGATTGAACCCTTTTAATTCGTGGGTAGTTTCTAAAATTTGTTTTGAATTGTTTAAACGATATTTGATTAGATTCGATTGGTTGGAAGGCTTGTTCTAAAGGAAAAGCCGCGTTGGATTGTTGATTGTGTTTCGAAAAGAGGTTAGTGTCTTGGTTAACACTGATTTGAGTGAAATAAGATAGAATTCAGTCTGTTCGCTATGTGAACTATGTGTTGGGGGCGGCGTATATGCAAGGTGACGAGTGTATATGCGTTGGCCATAGGATAAGCATGCAAGTAGAATTAGCCTTAAGTGTACCATGTTATTTGTGTATTATGTCTTTCATGCTTTAGATAGATTTTTGAATTCATTGATTACTCTTTTTCATGATATTTCTTATATTGAGATTATTGTGATATTGGGGGTTGAGACCATTGAAATTGTTGATTGGTTGTTGGCACTAATTGTTAGGAGACTCTCATATGACAAGTCATGTTCAAATACTATTATTGATGCGGAATATGCTTCTCATATTATTTGGCAATATGTTGTATGTGATTGCTTGGTAAGGAAGAGTGAAATACACGAAGGGTGTTGCAGTGCCTTATTTACATATTGGTATCATTGCTCGAGTGTGTGAGGATAAAATACGAAGGGTGAACCCGTGTACTTGCTCTATTATTATTATTATTATTATTATAATAATAATAATAATAATAATAATAATAATAATAATAATAATAATTATTATTATTATTATTATTATTATTATTGTTATTATTATTACTATTGTTATTGTTATTGTTATTACTATTGTTATTACTATTGTTACTATTGTTACTATTGTTATTGTTATTGTTATTACTATTGTTATTATTATTATTATTATTATTATTATTATTATTATTATTATTATTATTATTATTATTATTATTATTATTATTATTATTATTATTATTATTATTGTTATTATTGTTATTACTATTATTATTATTACTATTATTGTTATTACTATTATTATTACTATTATTATTGTTATTACTATTATTATTATTACTATTATTATTATTAGTATTACTATTAGTATTATTATTATTCCTATTATTATTCCTATTACTATTATTATTATTATTACTATTATTATTATTATTATTATTGTTATTATTATTCCTATTACTATTATTATTATTATTACTATTATTATTATTATTATTGTTATTACTATTATTATTATTATTATTATTATTATTATTATTCTTACTATTATTATTATTATTATTATTATTATTATTATTACTATTACTATTACTATTACTATTATTATTACTATTACTATTATTATTATTATTATTATTATTATTATTATTATTATTATTATTATTACTATTACTATTATTATTATTATTATTATTATTATTACTATTACTATTATTATTATTATTACTATTACTATTATTATTAATGTAGTTGCTTTATATTATTATGTGAGGATGGGAGTAAAAGCACGAAGGGTGATGCCACACAATTTTGCGGATTTCATTGCTCTTACTTTGATATTTGAAATGTGGACTTGGCTTTGTGACTTCATTACTTACTTTGAAAGAGGCTTACTCAGTGACACCTTACTTTATATTTCTGATTTATGCCCCTTTACTAGTATAGTTGTTATCCCTTCCACTTGTGACTATTCCGTTGTTATATTTGATATATGTTATCTTGTTAAATCTTGATATATAACCGCACATGTTTATTGTAGGTGTCTTGTTTTAGTCTCATCACTACCTCATCGGGGTTAGGCTCGTCACTTACTGTGTATATTGGATCGGTTATACTCATACTACACTTCTACACTTTTTGTGCAGATCCGGACATCGGTACCACCATAGTCCCACGATGTGCTTAGCAGATATCAGGCAGGTGATTCTAGGTAGAGCTGCATTTCATTTGCAGGCCTTGAGTCATCTTCGTATTTCCATTGTACTGTTTCCATTCTTCGGACAATGTCGTATTTTCTTTCAAAACGGCATATGTAGTAAACTCTAAAAGCTCATGTACATGTGGCTCTACCTCTTGTGATGATTTGCGTTAGTTGTTGGCTTTAGACTTATCATGTTATCTCATAAATAGCTTTTACGCTATATCATTATCTTATTATTAGTCATTTATTCCAGGTTTTTCGTATTTTACTGTTGTTTGTTGGATTGCCTAGAAAGCGGTATTAGGAACCATCACAACCCCGATTGATGGGGATTTTTTGGTCGTGACAAGCCCATCAATGGTGGAAAAATGGGAGACCAATGCGTGAAAAAGATTATAGTTGCTAATTGTTACCTGTCGGTCCTAACATTCTTCAGGCCCAAACTATGAGTCCAATTCCCCTTCTTTCATCGCTTTACATAAATTTGTTGTTGCTTCTATGTGTATACGACACTGACAATATTGAGTGAATGTTTCCTCTTTTATAATTTTTGAATTACTTTAGAAACCTAGGTAAGATAAAAAAAAAAGCATAGGTAACTAAAAAAGAATACTGCTCCTACATTAGTTAAATAACTTCAAACATACTTAGTTACTTCTGCATTATGATTTTCATCCTCACTCATGCTAACCACTTTCTTGAAGTTCTTTTCAAAGTTTAAAAAAAGATTTAAAAGTGAGAAACACTCCTTTTAAAAACTGGAATTGAAAACAATTTCAAAAGTCAAGTTTTTCTACAAAATGAACGTGACTACAATCAAGGATACCTCAATGAGTCTTTCTTCTAAAAATTTCTACAAGATTTGAAATTATTTTTTAAGGTATACCTAAACCCACGTCTCTAATAGCCTTTACTTTACTAAAGTTACACAAATAGCCATTATATTTCAAAGGTAAAATATTTTAAACCTAGCCACATCTTACAAATCTTGGAAGTATAAACATTATGGAAATACTTTCTAAAGCTCTTTCAGTCATATATATATAAATATTTTAGACTTTATGAAACCTATACTCACTTTTCAAAATGCATATTCTATCCTTCTTTTAAAATGATAAGCTTTAAATATGACAAAGAGTAAGCCATACACTTTTAAGTACTAACTAAGTAGAATATAGACATTTAATTTTCTAAACCTAGTCTAAGTCCTATTGAGCTACTTTAGGTATATTCTATGGGGTGCCTAACACCTTCCCCTTAGAAGAACAAGAACCCTTACCCAAATCTCACTGGTTAGTAGACTATTAGGATAACGATTTAACAACTGAATAGGTACCCTAATATACCTATATATATTAGCTGGTGACTCTTTTCATCATTAACAGGGAAACCACTAGTTGAATCTTATTTTTACTCGCGCAAAATAGGATGCAACAACATGGCGACGCCGTTGGAGAATTACACATAGGTTCTAACCTTAGCAAACTTAGACTATATCCTAAATTTAGGGATGTTTGTTTATATGCTACTTAAACTGTGCTTAATTTTGCAATATGTGCTTACTTGTCCAGAATATATACTTATCTGCCTACATTAAAGTTATGACTGTTATCCCACTATCTATTACCGCTTTATATACACTATGTAATGACCCAACCAGTTCCCTAAAATAAAACTTTTAGAACCTCGTTCCCTAAAATACACTGTCCACTATCTTTTAGAACCATGTTCCCTAAAATAAAACTTTTCGTATGTACTTTTAATGATTTATGACTTGCGGGGATGGTTGGTTCGGGATTTGGAAGTGTTTGGGTTGAAATTGGAATACTTGGTTTCTTAAGTTGGCTTTAAAAGGCCAAGTTTGACTTTGGTCAACATTTTGAGAAAACGACCCCGGAATAGAATTTTGACAATTCCAAGAGCTCCGTATGGGGATTTTGGACTTAGGAGCGTGTTCGAAATTTTATTTGAAAGTCCATAGTTAAATTAGACGTTATATGGCTAAAATAGAAATTTAAGTTTGAAGTTTCACCCGGGAGTTGACTTTTTGATATTGGGGTCGGAATCCAGTTCCGAAAATTTTCATAGCTCCGTTATGTTAATTATGACTTGTGTGCAAAATTTGAGATCAATCAGACTTGATTTGATAGGTTTTGGTACATAATGTAGAAGTTGGAAATCTTAATTTTCATTAAGCTTGAATTGGAGGATGATTCGTGGTTTTAGCATTGTTTGGTGTGATTTGAGGGTTCGACTAAGTTCGTATGATATTTTGGGACTTGTTGGTATAATTGGTTGAGGTCCCGAGGGGCTCGGGTGAGTTTCGGACGACTAACAGATCACTTTTGGCCTTTGGGAGACTGCTGATAACTGCTGGTATTTTCTTCTGATTTCCTTATACGCGATCGTGTAAAATGGTCTGCGATCGCGTAGAGTAATTTGGACAGAGGTGGATTTGTTTGATGCAATTGCGTGAATGGGGTTGCGATCGCGTAGGCTTATTTTGGGCAGCTGAAAATTCGTTCTATGCGATCGCCTAGGCACGTTTGCGATCGCGTAAGTTAGGCCAGCTTGTGCATCGCGATCGCGTGTAGTTGTTTGCGATCGCGTAGGGAAAACTGGGGAGGAGGAGCCAGGCGCTTAATGCTTCGCGATCGCTTGAGGAGGCACGCGATCGCGTAGGCTTGCGGAGACTATGCTTTGCGATCACGTGGGATTTTCCGCGATCGCGTAGGGTTAATGTTTGGGCAGTAAAATTTGTGCTACGCGATCGCATGAGGAAGTTCGCAATCGAGTAGAAGAAATCACTGGGCAGAGAGTTTAAGTTCTGAAAATGGGACTTCGTCCTATTTTCCATTTTTAACGATTTGGAGCTCGGATTTGGGCGAGTTTTGGGAGATTTTCAGAGAAAACAACGGAGTAAGTATTCTTAACTCAATATTAGTTAAATTACCCAAATCTATCACTGTTTTTATCATTTGATTGGTGAATTAAGTTGGAAAAGTTTGAAAACCCGAGATTCGAGCCAGATAGAGTTGGATAATCGTGGAAATCTCTTATATACTTGATTTTTTTTGTTTAAATTAATTAATTGTTAAGAGAAATTGTTCTTCCTCCTGAATTTATCTTATAATAAATATACTCTCATTTCGGAGGTACATAAGAAAATGTCCTCCTTTCTTGTGGAGCGGGCCGAACACCTCGGCAGGATAGATGCATCTATGGATCGTGCCGCACGTCCCTCGGCAGAAATCGTGCTTAATAATAATAATTACACGATACTTTGATAGTTTATTGCAGCTTCTGAAGCTAATTGATAAATTGGAAATCTTTGGAATTTAATGAATTATTATTCCTGCTTGCTAAGGGATTATTGTTATTCCTGTAAATGAGACTAATTGATAAATTTGGAAATTTATTGAAATTGAAGGAATTTAATTATTTCTGCTGGTTAAATAAATTATTGTTATATTCTGTGAATCATGCTGATCTAGATATTCTGATTTTATTTCAATTATTATTATTGACCCATAGTGAGTGTCATAGTCGTTCATCTCGTCTCTACCACTTCGAGATTAGACTTGATACTTACTGGGTACACGTTGTTTATGTACTCATACTACACTTGCTGCACTTTTTTGTGCAGGACCTGAGGCAAGTACTAGTAGGGGACCTATCGTCTTACACCCACGTTATCCAGGGGCATAGTGGTGAGCTGCCTTTCTTAGCCATTCTGCAGCTACCAGTGTCTCTCCTTGTATTTTTCATTCTGTCTATTTTTATTTCAGACAGTATTAGTGATTTTGTATAATCTACTAGATGCTCATACACTTGTGACACCAAGTCTTGGCACACACATTGGTAGAATTTGGTGTCTTATATTTTTCTTGGATTTAAATTTTATCGATATATGTTTAATTTATTAGTTGGCTTGCCTAGCTATAGTGTTGGGCGCCATCATGACCTATAGGTGAAATTGGGTCCTGATACACCGTCATCACATTCTTTCATACCGAGTCTTGGTAGTACACTATCACACACAATGGCACGTGAAGGTTGTGTTTTACACCCCTCCGAACCTTCTTTCAAAATTCTTTAGTCTCAGAGAATGGCTTTGTCTGGTCAACTCACATAATATCTCGCAGTATTCAGTCCAACTCCAAGAATTAGGAAACACTCTACTCTAGCAAACATAGGTCATACTGCATAAATCTTAGGTGAGTCAGTCCTTGACATCGGAACACAATTAGAAAAGCCACCTTAATGTCAATGGGTCCTATACCCAATGACATGTCGTTTGTGGAACGACGAACCAATCCTGATGAGACGTTAATGATCCCGAGCAAACACTTACCAAACCCCTTTCTTCACCCCTTTAGAATGGAAATCAACCGCAACATCCCTGAAATCAGTATGGTAATGGGAAAACCATAGAAGCTGAAACAATGGTGGAGGAACATTTTTGAGACCGTGGAGATGAGATCAGGATGCACGTAGGAGCATTGACTGCTTTGCTGAATGTCCGGGCCGACAAAGTTCTCACTAAACTGCTGATAGAATTCAGTGAACCAGCCAAAGTGGTTTTCAAGTTCGTTGACTGTGAATTGGTAATTACACTAGAGGAAGTCACCAACTTAGGTCTAGCAAGCAGCCGGAATTTGAGGAACATTGAAGACGGGTAGGTAAGCTTAGACCAATTCTTTGACATATTTGGACATCGAGAGAGCTACGAGTGTCACATGGGGGAGTTTCAATGTGATCAAGCAACCTGGGAAAGTCTTTGTCCTTTAACCTTCTCTTTGGAATTGATATGATTACTGGTTTTCCCATAGAGGATAGGACGAATCAACATCAACTTGTTGCCTGTGGCCTTGGCAACATTTCAGGGAAATCTCCAAGTCACCTTAGTGCCTATGATATTGGTAGAAACACTCCGAGCATTGTCTGTATGTTCCAGAGAGTATGATTTCTTCAAGGGCTGAATTTGTTACTCTAGATATGGGCCACAGAACACTTCTTCCAAAGAGAGGACACTGTCGACTACTTTATGGGTGTCAGAAATATGATCTAGAGTCACAACGAGAGGATGATGTACTGGGTCTCACCACATGGACAAGAGGAATGGTCATAAATGCTTACTCACCTAAATGGAGAATGTATAAACTGAAAGCCTTTGTGGTTGAGTGGCAGGACAATTCTGAGGACCCCCGGGAAGTATTTCATAATGCTGATAGGACTCGAAGGCATTCAGCCATATGCACCTCTACGAGTCCTCAGGCTGTTTGGTCTGATCCAGGATGTACCCCTCTGGTCGAGAACATCTCTGTACGAAGATGATTACAATAGGCAAATCCCGATCCCAAGGGTAAGGAAACTTCAAGACAAGTGGAATGACCTAATCATGATGCCGATGGATAAGAACTCATGGTGTACTCCAGAATACTTCGTATGGATCAATGAGGAAGATGAGTTAGCTCGACCAATCAGAGAAGGAGTGGTCAGGTTGGAAGAAGCAGCAGTAGCCTTAAAAACATATCACGAGATCTTGCCTCATTATCTTATTACCACTGCCATGCATCGACAAGTGGTTCCAGGATCGGTAGACAATATGCTTCCACCTCTAGAGGATGATGATCGAATGGTCGAGTATATACAAATTGAATTAGAAACAGAACAAGAAGAGGGCCCTGAACAAGAGCCTGGATACAACAATGATGAGGAAGAAGAAGAATTTGAGGAAGACCCCGAAGAAGAACAAGAGGAAGAAGATTTGGGAGATGATTCCGGGGATGACTACTAGTGGCTGGTTGATTCCCCCCTCCCCTATATTACACCCTTTATTTTGTACCTCTTTCATTTTACTAAGGGCAAGTCTGTGAGCGTGTGTAATCTTTTGGATGTCGGAAAACAATGTGGTAATCATCTCTCCCGCCTATTGTAATCCAAATATTATTAATGAAAAATCAAAAGCTTGCTTCGGATCTAAATGTGTCAAAATCTGATTGTGCGTCAAAAAATTCCGACATAGGCCTACCTCCGGCAAAGAGAGGTCCCTCGCATATTAGGAAACTTTCTTATTTGAATACATGAACTAACTGTTCTATGTGCTCATATTTGTGCCATCGCTGAAACTAACTTATGCTCTTCTTTTCTTTATTTCATACATTATTGTATTATTATTCCCTGAAACAGAGCTTGGTTTTGGTTCATTCAAAAAACTAGCTGAACCACCATACAACCTGAGATCAAAAGGAAAGATGTCTGCAACTGATGACCCAACCAAAAATTCTCTGGTGATAGCCGACAACCCAGGACAATTAGGGGAAAAGAATGATATTCGAAACGATGAACACGTTGCTAGGATGACACAAGAAATGGAATCACTAAGAGAAGAGGTACAACATATTCAAGAACTGGCATATATGGCCGTGACGACACTTCCACAACCACCCTATTTTCCTTCACTAGACTCGATCCCTGATCACTTCCCTCCGACCACCCAATAGGCAAACAATACCTAACCACAGTCACTACAGCCCATGTTGTACCCCCTAGTAACCCCTGTAAACCCACCAAATCCTCCATACATACCTTTTATGTACCAAACTATGTCTAGACACCGCAAAACACACCAGTCGCTACTAACACAGTTCATACCTCTCCTCGTTATAGTGTCACCTTTGCCAACAATCAAATATAGCACAAACCTGCATCACATACCGCTACACACGAGCGGTATGTTCCACCCGTATATGCTATTTCAGAATCCACCTTCATAACATCTGTCACGGCCAGAGTATCATATGAAATTAATCAGTATGCTGAAATGGAGAGGGAGGCAAGTTAAAAGAAAGAAGAGTCGGTATCCGAATAGATGCGAGCTTTGAGGAAACAAATGAAAAATCTCCAGGTTGCTCGAGGGACCAAGAGCCTAGATTATGAAGGAATCATATACTGAGGATGAAGTTATTTATAAAGAGCTTGGAAAGAGAGGCACTCGCTTGGTACACCTCACTTGGTACACTCGTCGGGACCCCAGAAACTGGAGAAAATGGTAAGATATGGCAGAGGATTTCATGAATCATTTCCGGTTTAACACCTAATTTACCCCAGACAGGTTCGCATGGTGAATTTGCAAAAGAATCCATCAGAATCATTTCAAGAGTATGCACGACGCTGGAGGTCGGAGGCTACCAGAACACAACCCTCGCTAGATGACAATGAGTTGATCAAATACTTCATCAGGGCTCAAGAGGGAATTTACTTTGAAAAGACGATGGGCGTTTTGGATGAAGGCATCAAATCAGGCAAGATACAATCCATGGCCGCACTGCAAGCAACCAACAACGCAATTCAGTCCAGTTCGATAAGCAGATGAATGAAGAAGAAGGAAAAAGTATAAAAAATTGTTCCCTATTACCAGTCCAGTCCACCCCACAGAAATAACTCTTACCCTATGAACACCTATCCTTCACACCAACATACCTATGCTCCAGTATACAACACACAACCATACTATAACACCAAGACTCAATATAACCCACCTCGCACCCATATAAATCCAAATCCAATATGACCATACGCTCCAGTTCAAACCACTACCCATCAAAATCGACCCGCCTATGCATCCCAACCTCTCCCAAATTTTGAAGAAAGAGGTCCCAGAAACTACACACCGATTGTTGAACCCTTAGCCTAATTGTTTGAGAGAATGAGAAGAGCTGGCCTGATATATCCAGTAAAAGGGAGAATTCCTGAGCAAACTTCCAAGTACTTTGATGCAACCAAACAGCGCACCTACCATTCAGGTATACCGGGGCATGACATCGATGACTGTTTCAGGTTGAAGAATGAAATTGATTCACTGATCAAAAGTGGATCCATCCAATGTACCCCAGCTCTACTAAATCTGAATCGTAGGAACCAAGGAGCAAACGTGATCGCTTTGGATGAAGATTATGACTGAAAGGGACTATCGTCATAATTGGGAACATCGAGGCTACAAGGGTTCCCCGTCGAAGAACTCTATTGATTACTATACAGTTGAAACCTCTTGTGATGGTCTATACATACCCGCAACAGTCCACCGCCACCATCAAGAATGAGGAAGATTGGGAATACAAGATAGTTTCATGGACATACCAGTAGAAAGGAAAAGGTAAGATGACGGATTCCGCAGCTGCCCATGAAATGATTAGGTCATGAAGGTGTTACGCTTTGGAGGAGGTAGACCGAGGAAATCCAGGTAGAGAATAGATTTAGAGGGGCAACATAAAGGATGCCGAGGTAGCGGTGTTTTGGAGGAAGATGCCAACTGAAGAATATTCCGATTGAAGAAAACCCTGCACCCATATCAATCATGGATATACTGATGAGTTATGACAGTCATAAAGATGATTTGATGAAGGTGTTAAGTGGAGTGAGTGTTCCAAGTAACACTACCAGCAAGGCATTAGCAGCAACCATTGGAAAAATGGTCGAGGCAAACATAATTTCTTTTCGAAGAGACAAACTTCCTGTAGAAGGTGTGGATAGTAACAGAGCCTTGCACATCTCAGTCAAGTGAGGGGATAAAGTGGTGTCTCTAGTGCTTGTTGACAGAGGACCCAGAGTGAATACCTGTCCACTCTCTACTCTATGAGAGTTGGGTAATCATTCGAGAGAGGTACATAAAAGCTATGTAAGAGTGAGAGCTTTTGATGGGTCTCAAAAGGACGTCATTGGAGAGATCTACTTAGCTCTACATATTGGACAAGTTGAGTTCCCAATACTGTTTCAAGTAATGGAGATTTCATCCTCATACAACTTATTTCTAGGAAATCCTTGAATACACATGGCAGGGGCAGTTCCGTCTACTCTCCACCATTGCATGAAGTTCGAGTGGGGTTGCCAAGAGATTGTAATTCATGGTGAATGGAGCTGGTCAGCTTATCTAGAACATGCAGTTCTGTTCATAGAAGGATTCGATGGGGTCGCTTTTCATGCGGTCGAGATCATGCAGACCACTGAAATAGAGAAGGTTGAATGGTTGATATCAATTGATATCAATTGAGACATGCACCGTGCCTATACTTTTTTTGTAAATTGCCTCCTTAAACGCTTAGACATTCCGCTTTTGATGAAATAAAAGAATTGCTTTCTTAAAATCATTGCAAATTCATTTATGACATGTAACGAAACCCTCGAGCATAACAATCCGGATTGTGAGGAGCATGATGAAAGCATGCTGGCTAATAACCACCCGCAAGGGATCGAGCAATTAGAAAGCCAGAAAAATCCTAAGCTTGAAGAAACAGAAGCAATCAACTTAGGAAGCGAAGAAGACGTGAAAGAAACTCGTATCAACATCCACCTAGAAGCAGAAAAGAAAGAAGAGTTGATCAAGCTCCTTCGACAATAAATCAATGTGTTCATATGGTCATATGACGACATGCACAGATTAAGTACCGACATCGTCTCACATTGATTGCCCACCGATCCTGCTAGACCACCAGTTAAACAAAAACCCAGAAAGTTCAAGCCAGATTTGAGTCTGAGGATAAAAGAAGAGGTCACTAAACAAATAGAGGCAAATGTGGTAAGAGTCACCAATTGTCCCACATGGTTGGCAAACATCGTACCGGTTCCAAAGAAAGATAGAAAGATTATGATATGTGTGTATTATCGAGATCTTAACAAGGCTAGTCCGAACGGAGATTTCCCTTTACTTAATATTCATATCCTTATCGATAATTGTGCAAAGAATGAGCTGCAGTCATTCATGGATTGTTTTGCTGGGTAGCACCAGATCCTGATGCATGAAGAAGATGCAGAGAAGACAGTGTTCACTACACCATGGGGAGTGTATTGTTACAGGGTCATGCCATTCGGCCTCAAGAAAGCCGGTGCTGAGGGCCATGACAACCCTCTTTCACGATATGATCCATAAGGAAATCGAGGTATATGTGGACGACGTCATCATGAAATCTCAAAAGAGTGTAGAGTATTTGAATGACTTGAAGAAGTTCTTCGAACGTTTGTGGAATTACAGTTTGAAGTTGAATCCTGCGGAATGTGCATTAGGAGTACCTACCAGAAAATTGTTAGGCTTCATCCTCATCATGAAAGGGATAGAATTGGATCCTTCAAAGATCAAATCCATTCAAGACCTACCGCCACCTATTTTTAAGGTATTGAAAAAGGATGCTGCTATAAAATAGATAGAAGAATGTCAAAAATGTTTCAACAAAATCAAGGAGTACTTGTCAAATCCGCCGGTGTTGGTTCCCCCCAAACCTGGGAAGCTGCTATTACTTTATTTGTCTATTCTGGATAATGCATTTGGATGCGTGTTGGGACAACACGATGAGACTGCCAGGAAGGAGCAGTCTATCTATTACTTGATCAATAAGTTTACAGAGTACGAAGCCAAATACACTTTGATAGAACAGACCTGCTGCGCTTTGATTTAGATCGCTAGAAGTTGAGGCACTACATGTCGTCATACACCACACACCTGATATATCAGCTCGACGCGCTCAAGTACATCTTCCAAAAGCCAATGCCTACAGGAAACCTGGCCAAATTGCACATTCTTCTCAACGAGTTCGATATTGTGTACGTAACACAGAAGGCTGTCAAGAGACAAGCATTTGCCGATCATCTTGCAGAAAACCCAGTGGACATGGACTACGAGCTGCTAACTACGTACTTTTAGGATAAAGAAGTGTTGTTCTTTGGGGAAGACATCACAGAATCATACACAGTATGGAGAATGTTTTCTAACGGAGCATCATGCTTCAAAGGAGTAGGGATTATGGCAGTCCTGATCTCTGAGTCAAGACAACATTAACATGATTCACCTAAGATAAGGTTTCCTTGCACCAGTAATATGGCCGAGTATGAAGCCTGTATCCTCAGGATTAGGATGACAATTGACATGAACATCAATGAGCTTATGGTCATAGGAGATTATGATCTATTGATACATCAAGTCCAATGTGAATGGACTATTAAGAATGTCAAGATCCTTCATTACCTGCATTGCGTGAAAGAGCTGTGCAAGAAGTTTACCAAGATCAAGGTCAAACATATTCCCAGAATCCAAAACAGGTTTGCCTACGCTCTCACACCCCTGTCATCAATGATCCAGCATCCAGATAAGAATTATATCGACCCTATTGAGATAAAGGTTCGGGATCAGCATGCGTACTGTTTCTATGTAGGCGAAGAGCCAGACTATAAGTCGTGGTACTATGACATCAAAAGGTTCCTTGAAACAAGAGATTATCTAGAGAACGCCACCAATGGTCAAAAAGAGCACTTAGAAGTCTAGAAAATGATTTTTCCTCAACGGGAAAGTCCTGTAAAGGAGGACCCCAGACTTGGGTTTGTTTAGGTGTGTAGATGTTGCAGAAGTACCCGGATCACTAGAAGAAATACACGCAGGAAAAAGTGGACCTCTCATGAATGGTATCACCTTGTCCAAAACAATTTTAAGAGCCGGATACTTTTGGATGACAATGGAAAATGATAGTATATGTTATGTGCAGAAGTGTCACCAGTGCCAGATTGACGAGGATTTCATCGGGGTTCCACCTATCGAGAAGAATGTAATGGGCTCTCATAGGTCGTTCGCCGCTTAGGGCATGGACATAATTGGACCTATAAATCTGCCGCATCAAACGAACATTGTTTCATCATGATAGCCATTGATTACTTCACCAAATGGGTCGAAACTTCTACATACAAGGCCATTACAAAGAAAGTGGTAATGGATTTCGTCCGTACCAACATAGTCTGCAGATTCGGATACCAAAGTCGAACATCACTGACAATGCAGCCAATCTTAGCAGCGATCTCATGAGAGAGATTTGCGAGAAATTCAGAATCATCCACCGTAATTCCACAGCCTACATGCCGCAAATGAATGGAGCAGTTGAATCAACCAATAAAAACATCAAGGCGATTTCATAAGAAATTATCCTTTGCCTTATTAGGTTATTTGACCAGCATGAGAACAACCACTGGGGCAATGCGATACATGTTGGTATATGGCACTGAATTTGTGATACCCGCGAAGGTCAAGATACCATCCTTGAGGTTCATTCAAGAAGCCATGTTAGACAACGCATACTGGATATGGGTCAGGCAGGAGCAACACATGCTCATTGGCAAAGAGAGATTGGACACAGTATGCCACAATTAATTGTATCAAAATATGATGGACAACGCATTCAACAAGAAGGTGAAACCTCGGCAATTTACACCGGGGTAGTTGGTTTTGAAGAAATATTCCCTCACCAGGAAAAAGCCAAGGGAAAGTTTGCGCCAAATTGACAGGGTCGTTATGTGGTCCATTGAGTATTGTCGGGAGGAGCACTGATATTTGCATAAATTGACAGAAGAGTCAGCACGAAGACCATCAACTCAAATGAAATCAAGAGATACTATATTTGAAGACAGTATAACTAGGGTTTGGTTGAAACAGAACTACGCCCGACCTGACTTCCCACGGTGGGTTACCTAGGCAACCCACGTAAGTTCCGTTCTCCCTCCCCTTTAGTAATAGAAATTTCAAATATTATTTTGTATGTACTCGGAACTACGCCACGACTTGATTTCCTTCGGCATGAATACGTAGGAAATCCACATCAGATTTAGTCATCTATTGTAATTGAACAACGTTATGGCTTGAGTTCATTTGGATACGTAGGGAGTCTGAGTTAAACTCGGCCACTTCATTTCAATTTCCTATCACTTTGAAACTATTGTAATTGAACTATGTTTTGACCTGATTACATTTGGATACGTAGGCTTCCTGAGTCATGCTCTATCATCATCATAATTCATTTTATCATTTTATTACCCTCGAACTATGTTCAGACCTGATTCTGTTTTGAAATGTAGGCAACCTGAGAAGGTTTTGTCATAACCCTAGGAAAACCTTTATAATGCATTCGTTTAGATAAGGATGCAATCGCAATAGCAAGAAACTATGTCATTAGGGGTATCTTCAGGAATCGACATCAATGGGACAGAGTTATATGGAAACAATGTTCGCGTCGGAGGAATTTCTAAACATGTCATGATCCGGAACGACGACAGTTTCTATAAATAAATAAATAATTTTCAAGATGTTTTCTAAAACAAAACTATCATTCCACCTACCGAACTTCGTGGCATAATATCACCAAATCCGGGGCAAGGCTAGGACTAGGATCAACATAAACCAACACCCCTACTAAGATTTTTTCTTTAAACGCGGGACCGACAAGAGATGAAGAATGCTAGGTCATACTTGGAGCAATGACGGAACCACTACTCTCTCATAAACCTTATCTCTCTTTTGTTATTTAATTCCTCATATGACTAACGACTAACTCCAAAGTTCTTTGCAGGTATTCTAGAACTCAGTCTCCGATACGATCAGAGTATATTGTAAATATCAAACCGCCTGCTCAGCCAAGAGGAGCACCTTTTATATAGCGAGCCGCCGACCCCACCAATCAAAGCCATGTATATATTAAAATATCAGTTCAACCATTGGGAGTGCCCTGTACACATCGAGCAATCGTCTTTGTCAGTCAAAGCCTTGTATATAGCAAATTGTTCGCTTCGCCAACTAAATCACTTCACACATATCACACCGTCACTCCATCATATTGGAGATTTCAAGTAGATAGTCGCAAATTTCGTCGCCAACTCCTCCAACCAAAGGACAATCTGTTTGATCCCGCCATACGTTCTGCCAATCGACAGCTGCAATTCAGTTTTGCAGTTAAGAGTATCTCTTGGGCATACTCCTATTTCTTTGTTTTATCTTGAATATTTTGATTTTTTGCTCATGCATCTTACAAGCATTTTACATTTTCAAGTCAGAAACTCCCATCTCATGGAGGTACACTTTACATTTCAAGCCAACTACTTCTATCGCTCGGAGATACATTTTACATTTCAAGTCAACTACTCCCATCGCGTGGAGATACATTTTACAATTCAAGTCAACTACTCCCATCGCGCGGAGATACTCCCAGTGTGAAGAGACTCAATGCTCTAACAAGTGTGGGACGTTACATAGCCCTGCTAACAATCGAGTCAAATTCATGTATCCCGTCACCCCTATCCCAAATAACGGCTAGGCGGTAGCTAGGCATCATCATTCTTACATCATTTACATAACATATTAATATATCTGCATTACGATATACGGGTATATGTGTATTTTATTTTTGCAGGACCAAACATCGTGACGTGGAGCTTCTTCTAAGCACCAAACCAAGCTACAACACTATGAAGGACATCAAACTCACAAGTGGGCCTAGGATCCAAATTCAAACTAAAAATATGATATGTGGAACTCTAAATCATCAAATCTTTCAAGTCTCCTAATCAAGCCGCAATTCAGAACTATCTTGGGTACCAAAATCTTCTCATATTGCAGTATTATCATAATACGATATTGCGGCAAGTCCTGCGAGCATTGACTTCTCCAAATCATCATTCCATAACTACATGATGCCTGATCCTCGTTAAGCCCGAGGTATATAGGCGATTCAACGCCAGAACTTAACCCTAATTATTCCAAATTCCCCTGAAATCTCCCTTAACTCTTTCCATAATCCTACAACTCATAATCTTCCTCAAATCTATATACTTCCTGCAATGCATGCATAAAGTCGGGACGGTCTTGGTTTAATTTCTTTGCTCGAAAACTCTTTTATCATCTCCGGTCAAAGAGGGGCAACTGTTGACGATCAATTTTGACCTTCCCTTTGAAAATTAATTTATTTATACTTAATGACTTGTAATAAATATGTAGAAAATATTTTCTAATTAATAATACCTTTTTTATATAAAATATATAATTAATAATGTGGAAATAATTTATTATATAATTATAAAATATGTTACTCCTACTATTTTGAGACTATGAAAGTGACATTCACATTCATTACATAAGTTTTATAATTAATTTAATAAATTATTCCTTAATTTTTAGTTAATTAGCCTACTATTTTAAATAATCCAAAATTTATGTCATTAATTGGAAATTAAGGTTTTTAATTAATAATCAATTAATTACAGTAATTGGTAGTGTACTTGATGATTATAATTTTTATCACATATTATTGGAATTAGTTAAGTTTAATTAAATTAGTTTTAAAGAGGTTAAAGGATAAATGCCTATAATTGCAATTGCACACTTAAAACACGAATTGTCCATCTCTTAAATTAAAACCAGCCCAATACACAGGCCCAATTCACATCTAACCCAGTCCAGGTCCAACTTCCCAATCCATGTTGGCAATCCACACAACTCTCTCAAAGACAATCAAAATTCCCCACGTCGCCCGTCTCCAACATTCACAAAAAAAACACACCCAATCTTGATCGTTGATCCATATCATCAACAGACCAGGTTTAATCTTGTTTATTTGTTATTTTATAAAAACTCATCATATTTTATTTCAATCGTTGGATTACAGGAATCCACCGGCCATCATATTTTCCCATTAAACCATTTAATAAATCTTTAACCCCCAAATAATTGGAGTCGTTGATCAAAAGATCCAATGGCTCCCATTCCATCTCTCAACTACCTAGAGACTGGCCTTAGTCATCCCAAAACCCTAAATCATTTCACCCTTGACCCAGCCGCCCCCCTCCTCTTTCTCTCCCTTTTCTCTCAACGCCACAGACCCTATAAATCAAAAACATTGCACAAATTCATGCAAGTGCACAAATCGACCATGAAATCACTCCATTTGCTTTATGAATCCGCGAATCCCGCCGGTTCCTTCCCCATTTCATCACTCAAATTCAAAATTCCCAAATCTGAACCATAGCTTACAAATGAAATTTTAAGTCTTATGATCCATCAAATCAGAGCATGCATGGAGCTCCTTTAGTGTTTCATTATGAGGATTCTGTACCTAGAGGTCAAACGCAGTGACCTATGGGCTTTTGGATTTTGTCTGATAGTTTATGACATCAACGGTCAACCTCCTCCTCTTAGGTAAAATCTTCACTACTTTCACCTCTGTTCATCACTGATTTCACCTGCTTTGCCATCACCATCTGCCTTTAGTCTTTCTCTACTCAAGTTTGAATCTGCTAAAAACCCTAGGTCTAGAGACACTATAAATTCGAGCCTTAAATATTCATACCTAACACAACCTAAGACGAGTACACAATAGCTTATAGAATCAATTCAAAATAAAAAACCTAGGTTTTAACCGTTTTATCATCATTTCTCTCTATCTGGTTCTGAGTTCTATTCACTGGATATTGTTTGAACTTTGGTCCCTAAACGTCTAAACAAAGTCCTTGTTTGGTTAGCTACCTAAAGGAAGGCCAGTATACCTCAACCCTTCCTCCTTTTCAATTATTTAAATTGGAATCGTATGTGCTCTGCTATCTTCTGCTAATTATCTCTAGGCTTATGATGTGTTGTTATTATTTTATAATTGATTATCTCTGCTTATAATGTGTTGTTATTATTTTATAATCGACCATTATGCTCTGGAATTGTTTTCCTTAATAATATAAGATTAAACTAATATTAATCGACTACCTTTGTAAACTTAATGAATGTTTCTCTAACTTGAATAATCTATGTGCTATTGAACTCCTACAACTAGCTAAAGAACCTTAATGATCCTCTACACTAGTTCTGACTTTAGACTTTCTTAATGATTTTGCTATGGCCCTCATGTATGCTCTACTGATCTTTACCTTAGAGTTACTTGTTAATTTGTATCATGCACTTGAGCTTGCTTGTCTGATAAAATAACTAGAATAGTTATGAACACATAAGGGATTAAGTACAAGGTTGTCATTGTAGCTAAGTATATCAGCTTGTGTTATTTGAGGTCGCTTCTTTCTTCAATATGCTTCTGTGATTCTGAGACATCTTGAAATATCATTATAAAGGTCTTATGATAACCTTCATGACTGTTTGATCATATCTGTGAGTTTTACTATATAAAATCATGTCCTGGATATAACTAGGCTAAGTTCTAATGAGTTTCTACAATTAGTATTGTGTGTATCCTATCAGCTACTAACCACCTAGCTTAAGTTATGCCCTTGTAACTTGACTAAAGTTGTATCTGCTATGTTTGAGCATCATCAGTTGGATTGGCTATGCTAAGCTGAATTTCTTCATGACTAAGTTATCACACTTAACATGTACAACTGAACCATGCCTACTTAATATGATGTTGTCATTGTTATGAACGTTTTGTAATGAATCTGTTGGTCTTATCCTATGCTATTTGACACTCTCCCATGATGTAGTCCTGTACTCATCATACTTATGCTTGTGTTCTCATGCCGAATTGTTATATAAAGGAAACTAAACCTTGCTAAGCTTATATAAGTTAACTGTGACTCACCTATAGACTTAAAAGAAACTCTCTGATGTTTATCTTCCTTATTTAAGTATAACACTGTGCCTTAACTCTTAATGAGCTTAGTATGAATGTGAGATTATGAACCTCTGAAATGAAAGTGATTATGTCATTTGCTTAATGTAGGATTAACCTGTCTACTTGCATAAATACCCTTGCTAATACTCTTAAGGATCCTAATGAGGAAGTGAAGACTTAGTTTATGAATGTGAATCTCTAATGAACTTGGACAGTCTTATAAGTTGTGAAATACTGCAAAGTCAATTAAGGGCTTATGTAAACTTGAACTATGTATCTTCTCTGCTCCTTAATCCACGTGACTTAATGTTTGGACTTCTAAAATAATCTGTTGGTGTTCCCCCTCTCTCTTTATATATGTAATTGGTTTCATTCAGTATTCTTAATCATGTTGAAAGTGTTGACAATGTACCACATACTTGTGTTTGGATTGTGGTCTCAATGGTGTAATCAGTTATCTCACACTCATAATAGTATTCTATATAGTTTTTGTGAGAGGTGTACATACTTGAATCTCTGTGTTATTGTTACTGTTACATTGGAAGTTAGAGTGAATACCTCATTGGCATTTAAACCTATTGGGAAGAGTAAGTGTGAGTGGTTAAGGATATTTAGGAGTAAGATTTAGTTTGTGGTTGAGATACCCTCCCTGACACAAGTACTGCTTGGGGTGCCTGAGACCCTTGTGAACTCTGAAGTGTTAGGGATCCAAAGGGTGTCTTGGCCATGAATGGGATTTCATCCTAATCTCTTAATCAATGACACTTATTAATCTCTTTAGGACTAGTGAGAAAGGCTTCACTGTGAATTTGTTTACTCTAGTTGACCTTACATTAATTTTGTTTGCATTCTTAATCACCAACATCTGTTAAAGTTTTATTTGGGCCTTACATTGGTTTTATTTACAAGTGTCATATTGGGATTTTTCACTAATGTCATCCTTTTTTTGCACATATGGTCAAACTGGCCTACTGAGTTCTCAAGAACTTAGGCCCAAGTCTAGCCATGTGTCTGAAGTCACTCAGTCTGCTACTGCTGATCGTTACCTGCTGGGCCTAACATTCTTCAGGCCCAAACTATGAGTCCAACTCCACTTCTTTTATCGCTTTACATAAAATTGTTGTTGCTTCTATGTGTATATGACACTAACAATATTGAGTCAATGTTTCCTCTTTTATCATTTTTGAATTACTTTAGAAACCTAGCAAGCGAAAAACATATAGGTAACTAGAAATGTATTACTGCTCCCACATTAGTTAAATAACTTCAAACATAGTTAGTTATTTCTGCTATATGATTTTCATCCTTACTCATGCTAACCACTTTCTTGAAGCTCTTTTCAAAGTTTAAAATAGATTCAAAATTGAGCAACACTCCTTTTAAAAGCTAGAATTGAAAACGATTTCCAATGTTAAGTTTTTCTACAAAATGAAACGCGACTGCATTCAAGGATACCTCAATGAGTCTTTCTTCTTAAAATTGATACAAGATTTGGAATCATTTTTTAAGGTATACCTAAAACCACTTCTCTAATAGCATTTACTTTAATAAAGTTACACAAATAGCCATTTTATTTCAAAGGTAAAGTACTTTAAACCTAGCCACATCTTACAAAGCTTGCAAGTATAAACATTATGGAAATACTTTCTAAAGTACTTTCAACCATATAGATATAATCATTTTAGACTTTATGAAACCTATACTCTTTTTTCAAAATGCATATTCTATCCTTCTTTCAAAATGATAAAATCAGATGCTTGATATTCCGGAGTGGAACTGGGAGTGTATCACTATGGAATTTTTAGTTAGACATCCATGGACTTTGAGGAGATTCGATGCAGTGTGGGTCATTGTGGATTGACGATCGCAAAACACAAACTTAAATTATGCTCTCTAATCAAATATAGTATAGTATAATATCATATCCAAAGTGATTGGATTTATATTGTATTCTCGTAGTTTCTAGCTTGATTGCTATATAAGATGATCAACAATTGAGATTTAAATGATTTCTAACTAAAATTAACTAAGAATCTAAAGCTATTGACTAATGACAATCAAAACAAGGAATAAGCAAAGAACGTTATCAGTGGGAGAAGATAGGGTTTTGATATGATAGGTGAAAGATAATTGTTTGGGATATAATTCCAGATAATTCACTTTTAATGTTTAAGTGAGTCTCTCAAATTCACTCAATTATTAGTTCACACGTTCAGCAGAAACTCCTCTGTCGATTAAGTCTCAACCTCACGAGATGAACCAATTTAAACTCTGTGAAGATATGCAAAAATGCGTAGTGGATTGGTCGTTAGGAGAACCTCTCTCGATTATCCTCCTAACTATGTTTAATTTATGATTCAACTAGCATCTTCCGATAACGCAAAGATAATGCAAAGATATGACAAGTTATAATGCAAAGATATGACAAATTATACCTTTCTCGATTACATGAATAAGTGAATATAGATGCAACAATTAAATCATCCAAAAATGATTCAATACATAAAACTAGAGTTATAATCCACAAACAATTATCAATACACCAAATTCATCAAACCCTAAAAGGAACTACTCCATAATCATGGAGAAATTCATCACAAATATAATTAAAGTATAGGAAAACATAGATTCGATCCAAACTCGCGTCTTGAGTGAGGAAGGAATGATTAAATCCTTGGGCTTGTATTCTTCCATGTATTTATACCAAGTATGTTCATGCCCAGACGAAATCTCCCTTTCCTAGCCAAAATAGTAAAACTTGCAAACTTATTACTTTTCATGCGTCGCACTATGCTACACAGGATGCGTAGAATTAGTGCAATTTTCTCGGTTGAAAACTCTCTGAACTTAGCTTGTCTGACAAAATTTTGTACTGATGCTACGCACTATGCCATGCACTATGCCTGGCATTAGTGTATTTTTCTATCAGAACCAAAAATTACAAGTGTCTGAACTTCTCAATTTTTTGACGCACATTTGCAGTGAGGCGTCGCACCATGCTACGCATGGTGCGTCGCATTAGTGCATTTCCTCAGAGTGTTGCTTCTTCTTTGATTTTTGACGTGCCGAAGTGATCCTCGACCACTGAACACGATCCTGGCTTAACACCATGGGCTTTTACTCAAACTTCAAAGCTCTAATTATTTGATTTAACTCCACAACATCTACATAACTCGAAATCATTCCCACAAGGCATATAATACACAATAAATGCAAAATACTACCAATTAAAGCTCAAACACAGATAAAGTACAATGAATTAGAGTGCTATAAGCGACTAAAATATGAGATTATAGCCTACCATCAACACCCCACACTTAAACCATTGCTCATCCTCGAGCAATCAAACTACAATTTATATAAACACGACCTTTTTTTTTCAACAACTCTCATAACACATCACACCAAAAGCAACACACATTATTTATAACCCGCTCACTTACTCTAATACAGAGGTCAATGACATTATCTTTCCTTCATGAATCAAATGCCCTCACACAACAATAGAGAGTATTTTCACACACAATAAAATTTAAGAACAATTAGGAACTAAAGGTAGATAGAATTCACTCTCTCAAAAACAACATTCATATGCCACAAAAGACATACCATAGGCTTTCACGTAGTGTACTACTCTACTAATTGAGCCCATTCAGTCAAGGATCAAGTAGGACTTTACTTGGTTGTATTGTAGGCCGCATGATGGGTAGGATACATTTAGATATAAGAGTGACTATACCTCCCTAAGTACTTTAATACATACATTTCATTGTTCAAATCCCCAGACTTATGTCAAACAAAAAATCCACCTTCACATCAATATACCTTAACTCCCTACTTCTTTAAGCACAATTACATCAAGAGTCACCACTATCAAAGAATATTTTGCACAACAATACAATATTTTGTTTTTTTTCCTCTTTCAGTTCAAATGGCCCGTACTTTTTAAAAACATTGCACCTTTCTCCTTATTTCAATAGTTCCACTCAAAAGACAAACAAACCACCCCACGCTTCAATTTTTACAATGTTCATAACAAATTCAAGTGCCCACGAGAGGCACAAGGTTCAAATAGATAGTCAATTAAAATAAATGATTAGGGCTTGTAATGTGGTTGCCAAAGAAATGGAATTATAGGCTCAAAGGAGTTAACTACGATACATAACAATTAGGTGGGTAAAACTATATATCTGGCTCAACAAAGAAATGCTTATATCACTTCCAAGACTGAATACAACAACTCTTTTGCTTTGCAAACACACGGGGCAAGTTCTAGACATCAAATGCAATGCACAGAATAACACAAAACCTCACACACACATGGCATATAACTCAAGATTGGACTATCAAGACACTCTAGTCAAAGCAATTAAGCAAAGTTAAGATCATACAATTTAAGGTACTTATACACGAGTCAAAACCTGAGCCCAAGTATCACAACTAAAGCACTTACTATTTTAAAGGTATAATAAAGTTAAGAGTTATTGCCTTCAATTCAATTCATAGCACAAGGTTTCCTACTCCTAAAATAATAAAGCCTAACTACACCCGGTTCAAACAAAACCCTTGAAAAAGAACCGTGGCACAAAAAAAAACCAAGGGAGAATTATTACACAACCTACAAAAGAAAATCTTTTCGTCTTTTTCCTTCCGACGTTAATCCCACAAGAAACTTGTCGATGATATCTATCGTCGGGAAAAATCAAACCTATTTAAAATTTTTATGTTTGTTTCCTATCTCTAACTACTAAAACTAATATACATACATACATAAAATATATCCCCTACCCTACACTTTAAGTTGTGGCATGTCCCCATGACACACAATTAAAAAGCATAAGGTAAAGAAAAATTCTCTGAATATCTAGTCGGGGTCTGAGTCGAAGTCAGACTCCATTCCTCGCTTTCGAACTAATGCGCACATACATGCAGACGACTTCTTTTCAGCCTTCTTGGGGTACACCCCACACTTATCTTTCTCACTCACCACAACTTTCTCTTTCGAGGCCTTCACTTCCCAGTAAACACTTGCAACTGGTTTTCCTTTTCGCACCCCCTTTTCTACATCCATCTTGAACATCACAGTTTCCTCACCCACTCTAAGGACAAGTTTTCTCTCGTGTATATCCAATATAGCTCTACCCATTACTAATAATGGTCTTCCTAGTATGAGGAGGACCTCCTTGTTCTCCTCCATATTCACCACTATAAAGTCTACAGGAAATATGAACTTATCCACCCGAACTAACACATCTTCCACTATCCCTTTGGGTGTTATAGTCATTTGGTCTGCCAGCTACAAAGATATTGGCACCGACCTTATCTCTCCAATCTCCTTCTCCAGTTTCCTATAAATAGAGATAGGCATTAAGTTAATTGAGGCATCAAAATTACATAAAGACTTATCAAACTTTATAGTTCCTAATGAGCAAGGTATATTAAAATTCTCTGGATTTCCACACTTTTGTGGGAGTTTGTTTTGCAATATCGCGCTGCAATGCTCTGTGAGCTTGACCACTGAGGTCTCCTCGATTTTCCTTTTCTTTGTAAGGATCTCCTTCAAGAATTTGGCATAAGCAGGCATTTGTGAGAGCACTTCTCTAAATGGAAAATTTACATGAACCTGTTTCAGCACATTTAGAAATCTCCCAAATTGCTTGTCTAGCTTTTCTCTACTGTGCTTTTGAGGGAAGGGTAAATAGGCATATACTGGCTCTCCAAAGGGTCCTCCCTTCTTGATTTTTCTTCCTTCTTCTTCTTCTTCTTCTCAGTTTTTATCTGGCCTATCTTTTTCTTGTCATCATCACTTTTCAGCTGCTCCCCCTTTAATTTGCAAGTATCACATCTTTCTGGGTCGGGGGTGGATCTTTCATCACTTTCCCACTTCTAAAGGTCATAGCATTCACCGTTTCTTTGGGATTCTTTTCTGTATCAGCGGGGAGAGTGCCTGGAACCCTCTCGGATAATATTGTTGCAATTTGTCCCTCTTGATTCTTCAAATTTCGAATTGTTGCCCCTTGTATTTCAAATCTTTCATCAACTTTCACAATGAAGGCCTTCATAAGATCTTCTAAATCAGGTTGATTGGGTTGTTGAGGCTAAAACTGTTGCCTCAGCTGATTCATAAAGCCAGGAGGTCCTTGTCCCCTAAAATCTAGGGTTGCTTTATTTCCACACATTTGTAGCAACCCAGATGAACTCCATGAAAAACCTGGGTGCTTTTGTCCCATTGCATTAAAATTATTGTTCACCACGGCATTCACTTCCTCAGTTTAGTCTTGACACTCATGAGTATGGTGTCCTCTTCCATATATATCACAAGCTGTGTGAGGCTCATTTGGTATCGAAGCTAAGGTCAACTTCTGTATTTCTTTAGCCATATCATCAAGTTGTACCTGCACATATGTATTAGCACCAACGTAGTGAACACCAGTCGATCTTCTTCTTTCCGCACTTCAGAGGGCCACTGATTTGCATCATCAGATAACTCATCAAGAATTGTAACTATCTCCTTTGGAGTCTTCTTCGTCAACAGGCCTCCAGCTGCATTGCTCAATGTTCTACGCATGGCTGATGTCAATCCATCCCAAAAGTCCTGGAGTTGCATCCAGAGTTCAATTCTGCTATGTTGACACTTTCGAACAATCTACTTAAACCTCTCCCATGCTTCAAAAATAGTTTCGGTATTTTTATGGCAGAAGTTATGGATTTCCTTTCTAAACTTGCCCGTTTTAGCTGAGAAGAAATATTTATCAAGGAATTTTCTGGTCATCTCCTCCTAAGTTCTAATTGATCATGTGGGAAAGCTTCGAAGCCACTATTTTGCATCATCTTTAAGAGAAAAGGGGAATGCCCTTAAATACACTGCATCTTGTGACACACCATTGTATTGAAAGGTGTTTATAATCTCCTCGAAGTCCATTAGATGTGTGTTTGGATCTTCGTTTGGCTTCCCTATGAAGACACAGCAATTCTGAAGGGTTTGAAACAACCCTTGCTTCAACTCAAAATTGTTTGTCGCAATTGGAGGTGGTCTACCACTTGATAAACCTTGATTACAGAACGGTCTAGCTTAAACGCCAAGTGGTCTCCCAGGCCCGGGATCTATATTTCCGAATTAATCTGCAGCCAAGGGTTGATTTTGAGCAATTCTCCGACCCCTCTCTTCTTCGTAGATAATCTTTGCATCTCTAATAGCTGATTCCTCAGCATCCCATGCAGCTTGTTCTCTTCGTTGGGGTGCTTCTCTCGCAGCCAAATCTACATTATCCTCACCGTTTCTAGCCATAAGTTCTTTGGTTGAGGATCACCCAACCTTTTCTGATGTTACAGTGAGATTTCTTTCCTTTCTCAGTTGCCGCAGTTGTTTTTCAATTTCTGGCTTGTATGGTAGCACTTCCTTCGCAAAAGTTCAAGTCATGCATCTATCTTAACCTGTAACCTGCGCACAGTCAAAGAACACCAACCGTAAAAAGAGAAAAATAAAATTAAATAAAAAAAATCTCCTAAATTAGCACTACAAACTATTTCAAACACTATTGATTGTCAATCACGGGCAACGACGATAAAATTTGACGAGCGCAAACACACACTTAAATTATGCTCGCTAATCAAATATAATCTGATATAATATCGTATCCACAAGGATTGGATTTAAACAGTATTATCGTACTTTCTAGGTTGATTGCTATCCAAGATGATCAACAATTGAGATTTATATTATTTCTAACTAAAATTAACTAAGAGTCTAAAGTTATTGACTAATGAAAATCGAAACAAGGAATAAGCTAAGAAAGTTATCAGTGAGAGAAAATAGGGTTTTGATAGGATAGGTGTAAGACAATTGTTTGGGATGTAACTCTAGATAATTCACTTCTAATGTTTAAGTGAGTCTCTCAAATTCACGCAATTATTAGTTCACACGTGCAGCAGAATATCCTCTCTCGATTAAGTCCAAACCTCACGAGATGAACCAATTTAAGCTCTGTGAAGATATGCAAAAATTCGTAGTAGATTGGTCTTTAGGAGAACCTCTCTCGATTATCCTCCTAACAAGGTTTAATCAATGATTCAACTAGCCTCTTCTGATTACTAAGAAGAATTAATGAACTCAACCAAAAATATAATGCAAAGATATCACAAGTTATGTCTCTCTTGATTACATGAACAAGTGAATATAGATTCAACAATTAAATTATCCAAAAACAATTCAATACATAAAACTAGAGTTATAATACACAAACAATCATCAATACACAAAATCCATCAAACCCTAAAAGGAACTACTCCATAATCCTGGAGAAATTCATAACAAATATAATTAAAGTATAGGAAAACATAAATTCGATCCAAACTCGGGTCTTGAGTGAGGAAGGAACGATGAAATCCTTGTGCTTGTGTTCTTATAACTCCTCCTTAGCTTCCTTGGATCAAAAATCCAGAAAATAACATTTTTCCATATATTTATACCAAGTAGGGCTGGGCTCAGACGAAACCTCCCTTTCCTAGCCGAAATAGGAAAACTTGCAAACTTATTAGTTTTCATGCGTCGCATTATGCTACGCAGGGTGCGTAGCATTAGTGCAATTTTCTCGGTTGTAAACTCTCTGAAATTATCTTGTCTGATAAAATTTTGTACCGATGCTACGTACTATGCATAGCATTAGTGTATTTTTCTGTTAGACCCAAAAATTACAAGTCTCTAAACTTCTCAAATTTATGACGCACATTTGCACTGATGCGTTGCACTGTGCTACGCATGGTGCGTTGCATTAGTGCATTTCCTCAGAGTGTTTCTTCTTCCTTGATATTTGACGTGCCGAAGTGATCCACGACCACCGAACACGATCTCGGCTTAATCCCTTGGGCTTTTACTCAGACTTCAAAGGTCCAATTATTTATATTTATCTCCACAACATCTACATAACTCGGAATCTTTTCTACAAGGCATAAAATATGCAATATGTGCAAAATGCTACTAATTAAAGCTCAAAACAGATAAAGTGTAGTGAATTAGAGTGCAATAAGCGACTAAAACACGAGATTATTGCCTACCATCATGGACAGACTGACCAAGTCTACACTCTTTATCCGGTTATGACTACCTACTGTTCAAAGTGGTTGACTCAGATTTATATTCGTGAGATTGTTCGCCTTCACGATGTGCTTGTGCTTATTATCTCATATTGAGGCACATAGTTCACATCATATTTTTAGAGAGCTATGCAGTGCGAGTTGGGCACACAGGTCGAGCTGCACACGACATTTCATCCACAGACGGACGAGCAGCCCAAGCGCACTATTCAGATCTTGGAGGACATGTTACGTGCATGTGCTAATGCTTTTGAGGTTCATGGGATCAGTTTATGCCGCTAGCAGAGTTCGCCTAGAATAACATCTATAAATCGAGCATCAAGATGGCTCTGTACGAAGCCTTACATGGGAGGCGATGTCGCTCTCCAGTTGGTTGGTTTGACCCTGGGATGCTAGGTTGTTCGGCACTAATTTGGTACGAGATGCTTTGGAGAAGGTGAAGTTGATCCAGGATCGGCTTCGTACAATGTAGTCCAGGCAGAAGATTTATGCTGATCGGAGGGCTCGTGATGTGGCATTCATGGTGGGTAAGAGGGTTTTGCTTAGAGTTTCGCCCATGAAGGGTGTAATGAGGTTTGGGAGAAGGGCAATTTGAGCCCTCGATAGACTGGTCCTTTTGAGATTCTAGAGAGAGTTCGTGAGGTGGCCTAAAGACTTGCATTTCCACCTAGCTTATCGGGAATTCATCCGGTGTTCCATGTTTCCATTCTTCGGAAGTATTAACGCAATCTGTCACATATGATAGATTTTAGCTCAGTGCAATTGGACACGAATTTGACCTATGTTGAGGTGCCGATGGTTATTTTGGAAAGGTAGGTCTAGAAGTTGAGGTTGAAGAACATTGCATCGGTGAAGGTTAATTTGGGAGGTCAATCGATTGAGGAGGAAACTTGGTAGACCAAGCATGATATGCGTAGCCGTTACCCTTATCATTTGAACACTTCAGGTCTATACTCATTCGAGGATGAATATTTATTTAAGAGGGGGAGAATGTAACAACCCGACCGGTTGTTTTGTGTATTTGAGAGTTGGTTCCCCTTTTTGAGGCTTCCCGTATGTGCATTTGTGGTTTTATGACTTGTGGGAATGGTTGGTTTCGTTTTGGGGAGGGTTTGGATTTATTTGGATCAATTGGTTCTTAGTTTGGTAGCTTAAGTTGGAAAAATTCGTTTGAATGGTCCCAATAGGTTTGCATGGCAATTTTGGACTCAGGCGTATGCTCAAAATTGAATTTGGAGGTTTCTAGGTTGAATTGGCTCTTTTTGCCGAAAGTTGGCAATTTGAATATTTAGAAATCTCCTAAGTTTTACTGAAGGTTGACTTCATGGCTATCAGGTTCGGATTTTGGTTTCAAGAGGTCCGCTTTATCATTTGGACCTTGTCTGCAAAGTTTTGCATCATTTCCGAGTTGGTTTGATAGAAATCGGACGCTTGGTTATGATTCTAGCAATTCTTGAGTTTCATTGTAATTCTATATGTTTTGGTGTCCGATTCGTGGTTACAGATGTTATTTTCTTGTTTCGAGCATGCGAGCGAGTATGTCTGATGTTTTTAGACTTGCGTGGAAGTTCGGTGTGGAGCCCCGGGGGCTCGGGTGAGTTTCGGATGCATTACAGAGTGTTTGAGAGAGTTCAGATTTTGCTGGTGCAGGACTGATGTTGCAGGTATGTCATTCCCCGACCTTGGGGAGCACGATTGGCGCTCAACCGAGATATCTAGTCAAGCAAGCCTACTCGATGCCTTCTATCCGACCTTACCCATAAATAAAGTGAAGATGCATGCCATTTGTTAGACAATGAGAGTATTTTGTGAACATACTAATTTCATTACCATTAGTTACTCCATTTATAATTCGCAAAATACATTACACATTCATAGACTAGAAGTGGAAACATGTGATACATATACAACATTTCTAGTTTGACTTTCCAAAATCAAGATACAACCCACACTATGTCTACGGAGCCTCTAATAGATACAAAAGAGTAATATGATGGTGCCGACAACAAGGCTCCGACTATACCTCAAAACAGTATACACAAGGAACAAAAGATACAAGACCACGATATGAAGTGGGGCTCACCAAGTCAGCTGAGAAGAGGGTATGACGCTATCATTAATCGATGCCGCATGATATGGAACCACCTGCATCCATTATGGATGCAGAGGCCCCGACAAAAGGGACGTTAGTACATATGGAATAGTACTAGTATGTAAGACTAAACACCCTATCGAAGAATCGAGTAATAGTACCAGGAGAACAACATATGATCAATGAGAGCCTCAAACAATATTAATATGACAAGTTAAATGCATAATAAGTTTCCAAGTAAATATCAATATTTTAAGGTTGGGAGATCTTTAGTACTGATACACCACCGTAGTTTTAGTACGGAGTCCGAACTCGGCCCGATCGGCTAAGTTGTCTCACCCAAAGACATCCAATCACAACACCACCATGTGCGCGACATGGTATCCGATCTCGGCCCGATCAGCTGAGTCGTCTCGCCACAATGCCGTGTGGGTGGACATCACTTTCCGCTAGCAAACATCTAATCCCAATTAAGGGGAATAGTCTCTACACATCAATCTCATCCCATTTAAGGGGAATAATCTCAACACATCAATACGGGAATTTTACCCCTCAATCACTCCTACACCGGCACATGTAGTTTCGAGGTTAGGTTGTTTCAACTGTAAGGCCCCGTAAACTTTCGCAAGGAATTTAAGGTTTTGTGGTGCCGTAGAACCATTTCGCGGTCAGTTTCGCGACCGCAGAACCATTTCGCGAGCCGTATAATTATCGCGGAGTTAAGTAGAGAACTTGTTGAATTTTGAAGGATGTTCTGCAGTCCATTATGAGATCGCATAGTTGTTTTGCGGTCCGCACATCCATCGCAGACTTGGGCATGAAGAATTTTGGAGAGTGATTTTGCGGTCCACTCTGCGGCCGCATAAGTGGTCTGCGGACCGCAGATCAACCGCGAACCTGTCCAGT
Source organism: Nicotiana tomentosiformis (assembly GCF_000390325.3). Taxonomy (NCBI): domain Eukaryota; kingdom Viridiplantae; phylum Streptophyta; class Magnoliopsida; order Solanales; family Solanaceae; genus Nicotiana; species Nicotiana tomentosiformis. Next base: position 71,614,805 of record NC_090822.1, on the reverse strand, counting down.
CTAGCCTAGATTTGGAGGAGTATTTTGCGGTCCAGTTTGTGGACTGCAGACGTGATCTGCGGTGCATTCTGCAATCGCAGCTTTGAGATCGTAGGGTCCATTTTCCCTATTTTATAACCCGACCCTATTTTGATAAATAACCTTTGGGACTTATTTTGGGGCGACCATCTGATGATTTTAGAGAGCGGTAAGAGCATTTTAGAGAGAGAGAAGGAGGAAACCTAGCATTCTAATAATCTATTCTTGTCCCAATCTTCAAGAATCAAGGAAGCCAATCACAAGATCTTCATCTAAGCGGTAAGGTTCTAACCCTAGTCTTCAATTTTGAGTTTAGGTAGAAGATGGGTAATGGGGAATAAGATTATTGGGTGTGGGAGTTGTTTGTTTTATATGTATGTACCATCAAGGGTAGTGGGAAGATTATTGAGCTCTTTTGGGCAAACTTTGGGTAGTGGGATGAAAGAATCCACCATAGGAGGACCTTGAAACCTTAATACACACCTAGTATTTGATAAAATGCTCAAGTGAGCTGGAACTATGAAATCCTTTCTAATTTGTGTTCAATTTTACTATATCTCTAAATAGGTCTAAGTGGCTAAGATTTCCGGAACGTTGTCGTAACTTAAGGAAACCTCAAGCAAGTTTTTTGGCTAAACTCTTCTTTTAGAATTGAACCCCACAATGGCCTCATAAGTCCCGTGATGCTCATTATAAATTGATTATTCCAAATAAGCCTTGTGTCCAAAAGATATATACTCAATATGTATTCCAAATGTTCCTATTATGTTATGTGTTATTTGAAAATGTGCTCGAAGCATGGGTTGCATATCTAATTGTTATAACTTCAAGTCGTGGCCCAAATGAAATCTATTATGCCAAATTGTGTAAGAAATCTCAATGTGCTTAACATTCGTATTTGCTCACATGTAGACTTAAAGTCTTGAACATAATTGCTTTGTGGTTGATGATCCACGATGATGTTTGAAAGTGAGAAGCGAGTGTGAGACGTAGAAATGTGGCCATCGTGCCAAGAATGAGAATTACATTTATGGCCAATAGTGCCAATGAAATGAAAGAATGTGTGAACATTATGAGATGAGTTTTGACTCCTTTATATAGTAATGTCATTAATGTCCTATGATCACCCATGACTAGTACAAATAAGTGATAGTGTGAACATGAACTGTGGCCATTTGCCAAAGTGAGAATCATGAGACATTTTATGTTGCAATGGTTTCAACTATAGTTGTATGCTTCTGAAATAATGAATGTAAATGACTTCGATGTAAAGTCACTGAGAATCATGAACATAGCTAGTGACCTTAAGATGACAAGGAGGTATTTAATGAGGAGTAAAAAAGACATCCTATGCTAAATGATGACAAACCTTAAGAAAAGAAATTGGGTCCAGGTACCATTGAAATCTACTTTGTGATTTTCCATTCATGTGTTAATGAAACAAGCTATGTTTCTCCATGATGGGAATGAACATGAAGTGTTCCAATGATCTAGAAACTTACGACCTTAAGAGTAGCGTTAGTCATGTCTGTCACGCCCCAAAATTGGGGAGCGCGACCGGCGCTCAAACGAGTGAACCCGACCGAGCAAGCCTGTTAGATTTCCTTCTACCCAAACTCACCCATGAATGAAGATAATACATATATTCATTAATTAGACAATAAGGTGATCGTGTCTACAATAAAAATTCATTACCAATAGTTTCATCATTTTAAAATCTAAAATTTCACACACATTTTTCATAGTCTCAAATGGAACAAGTAATACAACCACAACATAACATTTTTTGACTTTCCCAGCACTAATATACAACTCACACTATGTCTACGGAGCCTCTATAGATAAAAAAGAGTACTATGATAATGTCGGCAAGTTTCCGGCTATACCTCAAACAAAATACACAAAGAGCAGAAGATACATGACCCCGTAATGAAGTGGGGCTCGCCACGTCAGCTAGGAAGAGGGTGTACCGCTATCACTGATCAATGTCTCCTACTGTGGAACCACCTGCATCCATTAAAGATGCAGCGCCCCTGAAAAAAGGGATGTTAGTACCATCGAATAGCAGCAATATTTATAACTAAACACCCTCTCAATAGAATGAATAATATTACAAGGAGGAACAATCATAAAATCAATTAAAGCCTCGAACAATACCAAAACATCAAGTTAAGAACCACATAAAGTTTCAACTAAATTTCCATATTTTTAAGTTGGAAATCCTTAGTACCGATATACCATCATTCATAATGCCATTATTCACAATACCAACACCACCGTACTCTTAGCACGGAGTCTGATCACGACCCGATCGGCTAGGCCATCTCATTAGAGACATCAACCACAATCACTCTCAATACTAATACCACCGTACCTTTAGCACGAAGTCTGATCACGACCCGATCGGCTAGGCCATCTCATTCGAGACATCAACCTTTTTATATCAATCATCTCATTTCATACTTCTCTTACATCTTTTCATTTCATTGGCACTAGTGGCCACAATTATAAAATCACTCTTGGCACGTTGGCCGTATTTAGTATTTCCTTCTCACCTTTTCACTTTCTAACATCATCATCATCATCAACAACAACAACAATTTAAATCAAGGTTTGAAGTACATATGTGTGCAATAAAGAGTCTAAGGCACATAGAGATTCTTCACAAAATTTGGCATAATAGCCTTCGTTTGAACTTGACTTGAAGGCGAACATTTTTAATGCACAGTCCATATTTTGAACACATCCTCAATTGATAACATAGCATGAATAAAGCATTTAGGATACTTATTGAACATATATCTTTCAACACAAACTTACTCGGAATATCCAATTTTATAATGAACTACCCGGGACTTACATAAATTACATGAATATCGTGGGATTCAATTTTAAGAGAAGAGTTTAGCCAACATACATTGCTTCGAGCCTTTCAATTTACTACCACGTTCCAAATATTCTAGCCACTTCGATCTATTTAGAGATGTAGCTAGATCAAACACAAATTAGGAAGATATTCATGGTTTTATCTCATTTGAGCATTTTATAAAATACTAGGTGTGCAAATTTAGCTACAAGGTTTCCTTCAATTCACAAACCAATCTTTACTTATTTGAGCTCAACAATCTTCCCACAAACCTTATTGGTACTAGTATGTATAATTAATACTCTTACACCCAAGAATCATACTCTTAAATCTCCAATTTTTTATTACAAGGTCAAAATTAAAAAATTGGGGGAAGAAATTCTTACCTCTTTGAAGCCCTAACAAGATCCTTGGGAATTCTTCAAACCTTGAACAAGAATTGATGGAAAATTGACTAGGTCTTCACTTTCTCTCTCTAAGATGCTCTAACCTCTCTCTAAAATATCATATGAAACCCTTCAAAATGACCCCAAAGTCTATTTATCAAAATGGGATCCGGTTACAAAAATTAGAAAAAGGCTTCCCCGACACAAGTTTGCGGTCGCATATGCGACCGCATAATGATTCTGCAGTCCGCAGAATAGGCCGCATAATTGGCCTCTAGAACTGGGCATGACTGACTTAGTTTGTTGTTATTATATGGCCTGCAAACCTATTCTGCGGTCCCATAATGCACCGCAGAACTGGTCTGCGATCGCATAATGCGCCGCAAACCTCAGCAGAAATGTATTTTTTTGCCCGAAATTTTCCTTTACTCACCAGCGCACTGTTCAACCCAAAAAGTTCCAGCCTAGTTCTCAAACACATAAGCCTAGTTCGGCACCACAAAACATTATTTTCCTTTGCGAAATTTTTACGGGGCCTTACAATATCACTTGAGTTTATATATGGTTATGTGCATAATGATGTGTTATGAATCCTATGGACGGTCTATGAAATGCATAGGTGGATTATCTATGGAATCCTATGGACGGTCTATGAAACGCATAGGTATATTGTGTATGGAATCCTATGGATGATCTATGAAACACATAGGTATATTGTGTATGGAATCCTATGGACGGTCTATAAAACACATAGGTATATTGTGTATGGAATCCTATGGACGGTCTATGAAACACATAGGTATATTGTGTATAAAATCCTATGGACGGTCTATGAAACACATAGCTATATTTTTTATGGAATCCTATGGATGGTCTATGAAACACATAGCTATATTGTGTATGGAATCTTATGGACGGTCTATGAAACACATAGGTGTATAACGTGTAGGTGTACGATATGAATAAATACTATGGACGGTTTATGATAAACATAGGTGTATAATATGATATGTGAACACCAAGAACGGTCTGTGAAATGTATAGGCATAAAATAAGAGAGGGATATAGACGGTCTAGTGAGACGCATTTATTAACGGGAAAATAGGTGCCACTTTCATTGGCCTTGTTTGTACATGCTGTTTCAATTACATTATATTATGTATTCCATGTATAGTTCATATGGCTCAGTTGATCCTAAAAGAAGTTTAGAATGATTCAAGTATAACAAGACTTCAGATTTGATTCTATTGGATGTTTCGTAGTCTCTTGATGTACTTTAATTGCCTCTTATTTGAGTTACCGTATTTTCATATGTTGTTCTGTCCGCGGAGTGATTCTGCGGCCGCATAGTGAGCCTCAAAAATGTATTTTTCTGCCCGAAATTTTCCTTTACTCACCAGCACACTGTTCAACCCAAAAAGTCTGAGCCTAGTTCTCAAACACGTAATCTTATTTCAGCACCACGAAACATTATTTTCCTTTGCGAAATTTTTACGGGGTCTCACATTCTCCCCCACTTAGGATCATTCCTCCTCGAATGAGGGTCAAAATCTGTTATTAGCATCAAATGTGGCCCAACTGTTAATTAACACACACCAATAGTTTCAAAATTTGGCTAACTCCTTAAATTTCTAAAACTTTTGCCAGAGTCTCCCTAGTAACTGGGCCAATTCACCAGTCAGAGAATCCCAGAAACCAATCCTAACAACATATGTATAATCTGATGATGCAATATAACATAAAAACAACACCAACTGTGGCCTCATAAGCGATATATTACCAGGAAAGGAACACCCTTAACATCAACGGTACAAATGATACATAATTCATAGAAAGTAACTCTTAGCTTCATAGAGCACAACTCATAAATACATGATTATTCAAACAAATAAGGATACTACTTCTTCATTTCTTCCTCGGCCTCCCAAGTGGCCTCTTCAACCTGCTGGTTTTGCCATAACACTTTCGCGGAAGCAATTTCTTTATTTCTCAACTTTTGGACTTGCCAATCAATAATAAAAACTGGAATCTCTTCGTAAGTCAATTTCTCATTAACCTCAATAGTCTCAACCGGAATAATGAGTGTCGGGTCTCAAACTACTTTCTTCAACATAGACACGTGAAACACCGGGTGCACTAATGACATCTTAGGCGGTAGCTCAAGCTTGTACGCCATATGATCGATCCTCTGTATGATTCTGTACGGTCCGATATACCTCAGACTCAATTTCACTTTCTTAACAAATCGCATTACACCCTTCATGGGGGAAACCTTCAAGAATACCCAATCATCTTCTTTGAACTCCAAATCCCTACGACGAACATCCGAATAGGACTTCTGACGACTCTGAGCAGTCTTCAACCGCTCCTTAATGATTTTAACCTTTTCCATAGCCTTATGTACAAGGTCTGGCCCTATCATCTCTGGTTCCTCAATTTCGAACCACCCAATGGGAGATCTACATCTCATACCATATAAAGCTTCGAATGGTGCCATCTGAATGCTAGCATGATAGCTATTATTGTAGTCAAATTATACGAGTGGCAATTGATCATCCCAGCTACCTTTGAAGTCAAGAACACAAGAGCGCAACATATCCTCAAGCGTCTGAATTGTCCGCATTGTCTGCCCGTCAGTGTACGGGTGAAAGGTTGTACTAAGATTCACCTGAGTATCCAAACCTTGCTGAAATTTCTTCCAAAAATTAGCCGTGAAATGTGCCCTCCCGACCAGAAATGATAGAAACTGGAGTGCCATGCAACTTGACTATTTCATTGATATACAACTAAGCATACTGTTCCGCCATATCGGTAGCCTTAACCGGCAAGAAGTGTGCTGATTTCGTGAGTCGATCCACAATCACCCAAATCGAGTCAAACTTACGATGAGTGCGAGGTAATCCTACCACAAAGTCCATATTAATCATTTCCTACTTCCACATTGGAATTTCTATGTTTTGCACCAACCCACCGAGCCTTTGGTGTTCGGACTTCACTTGCTGACAATTTGGACACCTCTCCATAAAGTCCGCTACATTCCTCTTCATATCATTACACCAATAGACTCCCTTAAGATCGCGATATATTTTTGTAGAACCTAGGTGCACGGAATACCTAGAAGCGTGAGCTTCGGTCATAATTCTTTCCCGGAGACCATCCACGTTTGGAACACATAGTCGCCCTTGGTACCTTAGTGTACCATCATCCATGCCAAGAGAAATGGCCATGGTCTTATGTTTATGAATCCCCTCTATCAGTTGTGCCAACAATGGATCGTTGTATTGTTTCTCCTTGACTTTCACAGCAAGTGATGATTCGGCCCTATTTTGTACGATTACTACTCCTTCACTAGAGTTCGCAAGACGAATTGCCAAACTAGCCAATCGATGAACTTTCTTGGCCAATGGACTTTGAAATGCCTCCAAGTGTGCTAAACTAACCATGGATTTCCTGCTAAGAGCATCCGCCACAATATTATCCTTTCTCAGATGATATAGAATATCAATGTCGTAGTTCTTGAGTAACTCAAGCCGTCTTCTCTGCCTCAGATTCAATTCCTTCTGTTTAAAAATATATTGAAGGCTCTTATGGTCCGTGAATATATCCGCATGGACTCCATATAAATAATGACGCCAAATATTCAATGCAAATACCACCGCTGCAAGTTCTAAGTCACGTGTTGGATAGTTCTTTTCATGATTTTATAGTTGCCTAAAGGCATAAGCTATCACCTTCCCATGTTGCATTAATACACACCCAAGCCCGATCCTTGAAGCATCACAATATACCACAAATCCATCTATACACTCTGGTAGGGTCAACACCGGTGTTGTAGTTAATCTTGCTTTCAACTCCTGGAAACTCTTTTCACAAACATCTGACCATTGGAACTTAATTGCCGTCTGCGTCAATTTAGTCAATGGAGAGGCAATAGTAGAAAACCCCTCCACAACCTTTTTGTAATATCCAGCTAAGCCTAAGAAACTGCGAATCTCTGCTGTAGTTGTAGGCCTCAACCAATTCTTCACAGCTGCAATTTTTTGAGGATCAGCCTTAATTCCTTCACTAGAGACGACATGACCCAAGAATGTCACAGATTCAAGCCAGAATTCACACTTTGAAAACTTTGCATATAACTTGTGCTGATACAGGGTATCCAGAACTACCCTAAGATGATCACCATAGTCCTCTCGACTTTGCTAGTATACAAGAATATCGTCAATGAACACTCTCACAAAGGAATCGAGGAACGTCTTAAAAACCAAGTTCATAAGATCCATGAAGGTTGCTGGGGCATTTGTTAGCCCAAAAGACATCACCAAAAATTCAAAGTGCCCATATCTGGTTATAAAAGTAGTTTTCGGAACATCCTATTCCCTGATCTTTAATTGGTGATACCTGGATCGTAAATCAATTTTGGAGAAGTACTTAGCACCTTGTAATTGGTCAAACAAGTCATCTATCCTTGGCAGTGGGTACTTATTCTTAATCGTGACCTTGTTGAGCTGCCGATAGTCAATACACATTCTCAGTGACCCATCTTTCTTCCTTACAAAAAAGACCGGTACGCCCCAAGGTGACACACTCGGCCAGATGAAACCCTTTTCTAACAAGTCCTTTAGTTGCTCCTTTAGTTCCTTCAATTATGTGGGTGCCATTCTGTAGGGAGGAATAGATATAGCATGCATTCCTGGCATCACATCAATCCCAAAATCAATCTCCATGTCTGGTGGGATCCCAGGGAGCTCATCCGGAAAGATTCCCGGAAATTCATTCACAACACACACGGACTCAAGTGTAGGTGCCTAACAGTGGTGTCTGTAACTCGGACCAAATGGTAAATACACCCCTTGTTGATCATCTTTGTGGTCTTAAGGTATAAAATAAACCTACCCTTTGGTACCATATCATCACCCCTCCACTCAATAACTGGCTCATTTAGAAATTCGAACCTAACAGTCCTGGTCCGGCAATCAAGCTTGGCAAAACAAGAATAAAGCTAATCCATCCCCATTATTCCATCAAAATCGACCATCCCTAATTCAATGAGATCGGCCATGGTGTCCCGACCACGCAACGTGGCAACACAATCCCTATAAACCCGCGCGGCCAAAATAGACTCACCAACCGGAGTAGATACAGAGAACGGCTCGTGAAGCTGTTCCGGTTCTATTCCAAATTCCATAGCAACATAAGGAGTGACATATGACAAAATGGAACTGGGATCAATAAGAGCATACAGATCATGAGATTGGACAGTCAATATACATGTGACAACATCTAGGGAAGCTTCTAAATTCTGGAGACCCCTCATAGCATAGAAACGGCTGGATCCTCCCGAACTCTATGCTCCACCCCAAGCTGTACCACGCCCTGCGGGTGTTGGAGTGCCTAAAGCTAGTGGAGGTGCTGCGGATGTAGTAGCTGCAGAACTGGCTGGCTATGCTGGGCCCCTGCCCGCACCTTTGTGGGACGAACGACAATCCCTCTGAATATGACCCCTCAATCTGCATCCACACCTAGGGCATGGGGGCCTCCGTTGCTACTGGAATCTACCACCATGATGACCCTGCTGATAGGAGCCCCTATTGCCCTGACTGGGCCTGAAACGGCTCCACTTTTGCTGCTAACTGGGCCCTGATGGCAGTGCACTAGCCGAAGACTGAGCAAAGGACTGAGATGGTCCTGACGACCCTCCCCGAATGTTAACTTGCCACCACCAGAAGAACCACCCATGTTGCCCGCAGACCGGGCCTTATTGCTACCCTCTCGCTCCATTTTGTTATTCAATTTGCAGGTCTTTGTGGCTTGAGTGAATGCCACCATCTTACCATAGTTCATATCAGAATTCAAGGCAGCTATAGCGGCCTCATTAATTACCAAGGGACTAAGTCCCTGTAAAAACCGATGCTCTCTAGCCTCCATAATAGGCAACATGTAAATAGCATACTTGGACAGGTACGCGAATCTCATATGGTAATCCCACACACTCAGGCTACCTTGCCTCAGGGTCTCAAACTCCGCAGCACGGTCTGTATTAGTCTCGAAAGGCAATAAATGATCAATGAAGGCATCGGCAAACTCACCCCACCTCGTCGGAGGGCTCCCTTCTTCACGGGACTCCTCCCATAGTTCAAACCAGGAATATGCCACCTCTTTCAGGCGGTAGGAGGCCAATTCCACTACCTCTGTCTCAATAGCACGCATAACTCGGAGAGTTTTGTGCATCTCATCAATGAAGTCCTGGGGGTCCTCCTCTGGGTTGGTACCCGTGAACACTGGAGAATCTAACTGGAGAAACCTGTTCACCCTAGAACTAGTAGAATCCCCTGGCTGGCTGGAAGGACTGGGTGCAATATTTGATCTTTGGGCTTGGGAAGCCATTATATAAGCCAACACCTATATGGCTACCCTAAGATCAACATCAGAAACACCAGAATTGGAAACCGGAACTGGAGGTGGAACTGGAATATCAGTTGGAGGGACCGTTACACCCTTAGTAGGTGAAGGGACAGGTGCGGTCTGATCAGTTGTAGTAGAATCAGGCAGTGTAGTAACTGGAGGAATATCCTCACCCCTCAGGTGCTCACCCGTATCATCAATTATAGGGTCAACTGCCACTCATGGGGTGACATTGGCTCTTTTTCGAGTTCTTGCCTTCTTCTTAGGTTCCATGTACTGAAAGTTAAAGTAAAGCATGAGTTAAAGGAGGAACAATCTTACAACCAGCTTTATCGCACGATTAAGAACATAAAAGAAGGGTATTATTCCTAAATGCCCATGTAGCCTCTTAATTATAGATGTGGTTGACAACACACCGATAATAAGGACTCTACTAGGCACGACTACGAGATACCCTATGACACTTTAAAACCTTAGGCTATGATACCAAGTTTGTCACGCCCCAAAATCGGGGAGCGCGACCGACGCTCAACTGAGTGAATCTGGCCGAGCAAGCCTGTTACACTTCCTTCTACCAAAACTCACCCATGAATGAAGATAATACATATTTTCATTAATTAGACAATAAGGTGATCATGTCTACAATACCAATTCATTACCAATAGTTTCATCATTTTAAAATCTATAATTTTACAAACATTTTTCATAGTCTGAAATGGAACAAGTAATACAAACATAACATAACATTGTTTGACTTTACCAGCACCAATATATAACCCACACTATGTCTACGGAGTCTCTATAGATAAAGAAGAGTACTATGATAATGCCGGCAACAAGGCCCCAGCTATACCTCAAACACAATACACAAAGAACAAAAGATACATGACCCTGGAATGAAGTGGGGCGCACCAAGTCAGCTGGGAAGAGGGTGTATCGCTGTCACTGATCAATGTCCCCTGCTATGGAACCACCTGCATCCATTAAAGATGCAGTGCCCCCAGCAATAGGGACGTTAGTATCATCTAATAGCACTATTATGTATAACTAAACACCCTCTCAATAGAATGAATAATATTACAAGGAGGAACAATCATAAAATCAATGGAAACCTCGAACAATACTAAAACATCAAGTTAAGAACCAGATAAATTTTCAAGTAAATTTCCATATTTTAAAGGTTGAAATCCTAGGTACCGATATACCATCATTTACAATACCAATACCACCGTACTCTTAGCACAGAATCTGATCACGACCCGATCGGCTAGGCCATCCCATTAGAGACATCAACCACAATCACTCTCAATACCAATACCACCGTACCTTTAGGACGGAGTACGATCACGACCCGATCGGCTAGGCCATCTCATTCGAGACATCAACCTTTTTATATCAGTCATCTTATTTCATACTTCTCTCACATCTTTTCATTTCATTGGCACTAGTGGCCACAATTATAAAATCATTCTTGGGATGTTGGCCTTATTTAGTATTTCATGCTCACCTTTTAGCTTTCTTGTATCATCATCAACAACAACAACAACTATTCAAATCAAGGTTTGTAGTACATATGTGAGCAATTTAGAGTCTAAGGCACATGGAGATTCTTCATAAAATTTGGCATAATATCCTTCATTTGAACTCGACTTGAAGTCGAACATTTTTAATGCAGAACCCATATTTGGAACACATCCTCAATTGATAACATAACATGAATAAAGCATTTGGGATACTTATTGAACATATATCTTTCAACACAAACTTACTCGGAATATCCAATTTTATAATTAACCACTCGAGACTTACATAAATTACATGAATATTGTGGGATTCAATTCTAAGAGAGAGTTAAGCTAACATACCTTGCTTCGAGCCTTTCAATTTACTACCACGTTCCAAAAATCCTAGCCACTTCGATCTATTTAGAGATATAGCAAGATCGAACACAAATTAGGAAGATATTCATGGTTTCATCTAATTTGAGCATTTTATCAAACACTAGGTGTGCAAATTTGGCTACAAGAATTTTCTACAAGGCTTCTTTCATTTCACAAACCAATCATTACTTATTTGAGCTCAACAATCATCCCACAAACCTTATTGGTACTAGCATGTATAATTAATACTCTTACACCCAAGAATCATACTCTTAAATATCCCATCTTTTACTACAAAGTCGAAATTGAAAAATTGGGGGAAGAAATTCTTACCTCTTTGAAGCCCTAGCAAAATCCTTGGGAATTCATCAAACCTTGAACAAGAATTGATGGACAATTGACTAGGTCTTCACTTTGTCTCTCTAAAATGCTCCCACCTCTCTCTAAAATATCAGATAAAACACTTTAAAATGACCCCTAGAGGGTATTTACCAAAATGGGGTCGGGTTACAAAATTAGAAAAAGGCTGCCCCGACACAGGTCTGTGGTCGCATATGCAACCGCATAATGATTCTACGGTCCGTAGAATGGGTTGCATAATTGGCCTTCAGAACTGGGCATGACTGACTTAGTCTGTGGTCCTTATGCGGCCCGCAGACCTATTCTACGGTCGCATAATGCACCGCAGAACTGGTCTATGGTCGCATAATGCGCCGCAAACCTGATCTCCAAACTCGCCTCAATTGCTTCGCTCTGGGGCCATTATGCGGCCTACAGAGTGATTCTGCGATCGTATAATATGCCGCAGAAATGTATTTTTCTGCCCAAAAATCTCCTTTACTCACGAGCGCATTGTTCAACCCAAAAAGTCCGAGCTGCGTCGAGATTGCAAGCTGCGAAGAAGTTCTACAATCCTCAAATACGTAAGCCTAGTTCGGCACCATGAAATATTATTTTCCTTTGCGAAATGTTTACGGGGCCTTACAATGTCGCTTGAGTTTATATATGGTTATGTGCATAGTGATGTGTTGTGAATCCTATGGACAGTCTATGAAACACATAGGTGGATTATGTATGAAATCCTATGGATGGTCTATGAAACGCATAGGTATGTTATGTATGGAATCCTATGGACGGTCTATGAACACATAGGTATATTATGTATGGAATCCTATGGACGGTCTATGAAACGCATAGGTATAATGTGTATGGAATCCTATGGACATTCTATGAAACACATAGGTAGATTGTGTATGGAATCCTATAGATGGTCTATGAAATGCATAGGTATATTGTGTATGAAATCCTATGGATGGTCTATGAAACATGTTGCTATATTGTGTATGGAATCCTATGGACGGTCTATGAAACGCATAGGTGTTTTGTGTATGAAATGAATAGGTGTACGGTATGAATAAACACTATGGACGGTCTATGAGATGCATAAGTGTATAATATGATATGTGAACACTAAAAATGGTCTATAAAATGTATAGGCATAAAATAAGAGAGGGATATGGACGGTCTAGTGAGACGCCTTATTAACGCAGAAAATAGGTGCCACTTTCATTGGCCTTGTTTGTACATATTGTTTCAATTGCATTATATTATGTATTCCACGTATAGTTCATATGGCTCAGTTGATCCTAAAAGAAGTTTAGAATGATGCAAGTATAATAAGACTTGAAATTTGATTCTATTGGATGTTTCATAGTCTCTTGATGTACTTTAATTGCCTCTTATTTGAGTTACCGTATTTTCATATGTTGTTCTATCTGCCTTGCATACGAATACTATTCCACATGTATTCACTTCCCTTTTTCTGGGGGCGCTTCATCTTTTAATGGATGCAGGAGTTTTCATAGCAGGCAACATCGATCAGTGATAGCAGTACGTCCTCCTCTCAACTACTGGGTGAGTCCCACTTCATATCGGGGTCATGTATCGTTTATTTCTCATGTATTGTGTTTGAGGTATAGCCGAGGCCTTATTTCCGGCACTATCCTAGTACTCTTTGGTACCCGTTAGAGTCTCCGTAGACATGGTGTGGGATGTACCTTGGTTTTGGGAAGGTCAAACTAATGATGTTGTAATTGTATCACATGTTTCACTTCTAAACTAGATGTGTAATTGTATTATTTTGGGGAATTATAAATGAAGTAGCTAATAGTAATGGATTGGTGTTGTGTACATGATCTCCTTAATATCTAATTAATGAAAATATATCTTCTCGTTATTCATGGGTGAGTTTGGGTAAAAGAAATCTAGTAGGCTTGCTCGGACGGATTATCTCGGTTGAGCGCCGGTCGCGCTCCCCGAGGTCGGGGCGTGACATCAACCTACCATTCCTCGGTGACTAAACGATACTCCTTACATATTTATTATAAAAACGAGTTACAGTTCATTTCATTGTCTTTCACACATCCTCTTCATTTGATTGGCAATATTGGCCACGTGTGTAGTTTTCATTCTTGGCATGATGGCCCCATTTGATATTTCATATTCATTTCTTTCACTTTCAGGCATCATCATGAGTTATAAACAATAAGAGAATAGGAGTCTTAAGCACATTGACTTTTCTTTCAAAAATTAAACATAATAATCTTGTATATGAAGCATGAATTAAAGTCATAGCACTTTGATTCATAAATCATACTTGAATACTTTCCCGAAGGAGAGCATAGTGTAATAGATGCAATGAAAACACATTTTTAGCATATAATTTCCAACACAATGCTTATTTAGAATAACAGAATATATATTAGGAATAGCTCAGATCATGAGAGAATAAGAACTTGGGCCAATCACGCTTGAAACATACGAGGACATCATGGAATTTGATTGAGAGATGTTTAGCCAACATACCTCGCTTGAGCTTTTCTTAATTTACTACAATGTTCCAAAACTCCTAGCGACTTCAATATAATTAGAGACATGACAAAATTAAATCATAATTAGGGAGAGGTTTATGGGTTTAGCCCATTTAGGACAAGCTTTAAAAGTGTAATATGATTTCAAGGTTCTTCTATGGTGAACTCCCTTCACCCCACAACCAATCCAACATCAAGAGTTTACCCATACGAGTTCCATGACCTCCCCACCATCTATATCGGTACATGCATGCACAAAGAACAACTCCCATACCCACGAATCACACTTCCCATTACCCGACTTCTGCCCAAATTTGAAATTGAAAGCTAGGGGATAGAACCTTACCTCTTTAGTAGACAATTTTGCAAGGTTTCCTTGTTAATTTTCCAAGGCTTGAGCACGGATGCAAATAAGTATTGTAAGCTCTCGGATGATGTAAATATGGTTGAGAGTCAAAGTAGGGTACCTTACCACTAACATTCGGATTATTATAGGTGTATTATTACAGTTTCCATATTGAAGTGTGCATATGGGTCGCTATGGCTCGAGAAAGGATGACATTAAGGTTAATTTGGGCGAGGAATCGGAGAATTAGTAATGTATTACGCCTGATTGATGTGTCAAGATAATTGGTATGATGATCCAAAACCATAGAAAAAGACCGCATCAATACATAAATCCCCAACCATTAGTAACATTGAGTCATGAGCTCTAATGCATGAGTACAAGTCTGCTAATACAATATATTGTCTGAAGCAAAACAACAATGGAAGTAGAAATAGATGCCAAGGACTACGATGGAGATGCAATTCTACCTCATATTTCAACAGCAACATCAAATGAGCTCATCACTCGGTTGGGTCCCACACCTGGATCTGCACAATTAAGTGTAGAGTGTAGTTTGAGTACAACTGACTCCATGTACTCATTAAGTATCATGACTAACCTGGGAGAGGTAGTGGCGAGAGTGACCAATGATACTCAATAATCAAACTTCTACTATCCATGAATATTTATGTACATGGCAACAGTGCCAGAATCTAAGCATAAAGTACAGGTAAATCGACGGTGCATATAGAGAGGATTGTAGCATGTGGAGAAGATATGCAAGAACAACAAATCAAGTTCCAAATATTGACATATAGAGAAGATACGTACTATGAGTCATTTAAGAAACTAAGTCGGCATATGGAAAAAGTATGCATAAAAGGCATGTATACATTCTGAGGCTAGCATATATTGAAAATACGCAGTAACAACATGTATACATCCAAGGAACTTGCATATAGAGAAGATATACAAAGTCCAAACACTGATCAATTTGCATAATCTGCGTGTACGTCATCAAGGATAAACATGAGATGAGTCCCCTAGGGGGATGGATTCTTATTCACATGTCGCACGGTCAACTCACGTGCCATAATCATAATAGCCGCTCAAACAACTCATGTGCTCCCAAACCAGTTCATATCACAGAAAATATATACAAGGATACATATGTACGCATAATACATATCAAATCACGTACTCATGACTGAGGAAAATAGTTGCTAAGGTGTATGCATGTGCAAGATGCACAACTGCAACTTAGATTAGGCGGTTACGCAATACAATAACAAGTTTCATGCAAAACAAGATATCAAAGTCTACACATGGTCACCGACATTATCCAAGAGTTCACGTAGTCACAAAATGATCAAAATGGTAATCATAGGGAGTACACAATCCTAACCAGGCATACTAGAATCCTAAAGTCCAATTTGGTCAAAGTTATACATAGCGCCCATATATATGCTCATCACCTTGAATATACGTAATTTCTACACATTCCAATTAGCCATATAAGGTCACATCCTAAGGGTGTTCCCTCACAACAAGATTAGGCAAGATACTTACCTCAAACAAGCAAAATCAATACTCTAAAAATGTTTTTTGTCACAAATCGGCCTCCAAACGGCTCGAATCTAGCCAAACTAACTCAATAACATCAAACAAAGCTATAGGAATCAATTTCAAATAATAAAGCTTAAATCTTTAACCATCTCCCAACAAGCAAACAAAAGTCAACCCGAGCTCACATGGTCAAAACCCGAGTCAAGGGGTAGATCCCGACTAACGATAATCCCACGAGTCCAAATATATGTTTAAATTCCAAAACCAAGTCCAAATCATAGCTCAAACCCCAAATTTTTACTCTCTTAAGTTATAGGAAACACCCCCCCCCCCCCCCCCAAAAAAAATTACCTCAAAATTTCATGTTTTGGGTGATAATAATCCACGTAGATTCTTGAAATAATATTAAAAATAAGTAAAAATCACTTATTCCAAAGTCTTGTATGAAAATCTCCAAGGCATTGGCATGATTTCAAAATCACTTATTGAGGTAGTCTTTGCCATGATTTCAGCATTGGCATTTCATATAGACTCGAATAGTGTATTGTGTGTTGGAGGTTTGTTTCATGAGTTGAGTTAAGTAATATGCTTCTTGGGCTAGTGAACGCTTTTGGAAAGCATGATCTTGCATGGGAAGGCCAGGTTGATGTGGAGTTATTATACTTTGTTTATCCGAAAAACGGATAGAGTTGAATTTGTACGTGGTTCTAAGGATATGTGATATATCTTAATACAAATCGTAAGGATAAACAGAAATATCAAATAGGGATTGCCAAGAATGCAAAATGAACAATATTGTAAATAAGATGATTTTTAGGACTAAGCAAGATGAATCAATTTATGAACCTTAAAAGAGTAACTCTTGAATATAGGAGAATATGGTGCTTGAAATACAATGTAGGCCAAAGAACTGTCCTCTACAGAAATGTATCCATCCTTTTTATAGTGGAGGATCCTACTTTAGATATAATTAAAAATACATAGTGGAGAACCCATGATAAATCAGGTTTTTCCTAATTTCCACCGAGATTCTCTCCCTTAGTGTGTTTGCAACGGCTCTTGTCTGTAAGCTCGAGCTCGATCGGCCTCGGTGCTGGTCGGTATTGCTTCTAGAGCTCAATGTTGACTCGGAATCAGGTGATGATTCGGGCTCTGTACCGGTTGGTCTCTGCCCCTTAAGCTCAAAATCATCTCGTCATAGTTTGGTTTGAACCCGAGCTCCAATATGACTTCAAACTCGGTGTTTAACCTATACCTGATATCTGAAGCTTGTTCATACCATCTACGGAACCCATTTCGATATTACGAAATCTTTCTTTGATCCATTATGTTTTGACCTCGATCGATCCTACGAAGGCCGAAATCAATTTTGACCGTATGCAGTTAGTCCCCTCATTACTCAGGAAGGAAGTGGTGAGAAACGATATGATTTCTCAATGGCTCGATTGGATATGCGATGATGTTTGTATCGAGCCCGACCATGACGTCCGTGATAGTTGTCTGTCGGTTTAGCTTATCAAGGCATTTAATGCATGTCAGACAGTGGTCGGACACCGCTGATATTGAACCGTCATTGCTTCAATCTATAAATAACCCTTCCTTACACTATTTATAACTTTTACCTCTTCAATCTTCAAAAATAATTTAAGTTTTTCTTTGTCTCTTCTGAGTGCATTCGCTGATCTGTGACTCTTTTCTGCAAACTTCTTCTTCTAAACCACCAAATCTTTGTCACCTTATTTAAATCAAAAAATGGTGAAGACATCAAAAACCGTCCCCCAAAAGAAAAAGCTTCTTCTTCTCAATCTGCCGCTGACAAAACACTGGTGGATCCACGGCCTGAGGAGTGCGTTCCGGCAGCGTGTGTTCTTACCTCCGATTTCAAACTCGATAAAGGTTCGTTGGTTCCTGGCCGATGTGAGCCCGTATCGAGATATATTTGTTCGATAACCGGGGGATTTATCGAGCAGATATAAAAAAGATTGTAATTGGGGGAATAAAGAAGTGGTAGTGCCGTATCCCGAAGAGGATATTACTACTCACGTGAGAGGGTTTTTAAGTGTGTACGCTTACCCTTTCAAGTTAGGTCCCCTCGACCCTATTATCATAGATTTTTGTCGTAAATACCTAATAACCCTAGGCCAGGTCCATCCTTATTTTTGGCGGATCGTTATTTTGATCCGATACTTGGTGAAAAAAATCGAGGGGATGCCTTTCACCCTCGATCATCTCATCTAATTATACCGTCCTCGCCTTTTTTGAGGAGGGTTTATAAAACTTCAACGTCGAGCTACCAAGGCTCTGTTCTCGAGCATAGACAAGGACAGGGATCGAGGCTGGATGGGCAGGTTCGTTCGAGTAAGGACTTCAGACCTGATTCCGACTGAAGAGATTCCTTTCCCCGAGGAGTGGAAAATGAAGCGTAAGTGTAATTCTGCTATTATCTCCTACTATTTTGTCCTTTCATTTTTTTCTCACTGATATCCCCTTTTTTGATGCAGCGGTTCCCTGGATGCCCGGCGCAGTGCCCGATCTCAAGAACTAGGTACGGGATCTGGTTTCGACATCCTCATACGTCGAGCGCTTATGGCGTGACTTGTCAAAGGGCCGATGGGAGCCCAAAAATCATGGTAAGCCCCTTCCTCGTATTTTTTGGTAGTTCGAACAAGATGCTTTTCATACACTTTAATAAAATTTTCTGTATGTAGGTGTGGGCCAAGATGCGGTTTTGAGGCCCTCGTCCATCGAGGAAGAGGCTTCGGCCTCTATCCCAAAGTCGGTGAAAGATAATAAGAGGAAAGGAGCCTCCGTTCCCGAAGAACCAAAACCGAAGAAGAGGACAGCTCGTAAGCCGAACAAGAATACGATTCCTTTGACTGTAGAATCAGTTCTGTGTCTAAGGGATGAAGAAGAAGAAGAAGAAGAAAATGATGGGTTCGTGCTGGCGGCCCGAATGAAGAAGACCACCGACGTTCCATATGCAGCTGGATCGATAGTGGTTCATAAGGCTCCGCCTCAAACTGAGGATATATCGGAGAAAGATTCGGGCAGTGTCCCCGAGTTGTTGGAGATCGAAGATGCTTCCCATCGAAGCCAACGGATGGGGAATATGTCTGAAGGGGCTCTTTCCGAATCTCTTCGAACCGATGAGAATGCTCCAAGTGATTAACTTGGGGAAGTAGCAATCGAAGACTCGCCCACCTTTCCTGTTTTTTCCGTAGGGGCGATTCGGGAAGCCCAAGATTTGGGGACTCTCGAACTAAACATGCCTCATGATGGAGATGACCCTTTTCGTGACCTATTTACCGATGTCGAGGATGCTACTGGTACAAGTGACACATCGGATCTTTTTCACAGAGTGCAGCAGGCTTTGAATCAGATAAGCCTTAAATTATTTTGTTGGTATTACCATTATAATTGGTTTTCTTTTCTAACTTCATTTCTTCTTTCTTTGTAGGCCACAACAGTTCATCGAGAAGCATGTTTTCGGTCCTGAACCGAGCTGCGTCGATTTGAGGCCGACCTTTAACGGGTTACGGAGGAGAGGAACTCCCTTAAAATCCTCTTACGGCAAAGGGGAGAGGAAATAAAAGATCTCCGAGCTGAGTTGGCCAAGGCTTACCAAGATCAGACCGATCTGTCCGAGCAGGTAATGATACTTTTAAAAGCCTATGGGCTCGATACCGGAACGATGGCTAGTTTTTCGGTCTCACAGCTGTAGTAAAAAATTGAGATGATCAGGAAACTCCATGAGGAGGTCGATGTGATAAAAGCGGAGTCTTTGAAGTGGAAAGAAGGTATGGATCGCTTTGTTGTAGAGAAAGAAGTTGCTCGAGCCCAATTATCATCGGCCAAAAACCAACTTCATATTATGAAGGAGAAAAGCTCAGTTCAAGCAAGAAGAACAGAGGAGCTCGAGGCTCGGTTGGCCTATGAACTAGCCAAGGCTGAATCTAACGCCGAAAAGGCAAATTACGATGCAGATGCACTCGTGACCGTCTATCGGGTTGATGCTGAAGATGCCCAGGTCCAAGCAGGAGAGGCAACCGAGACCGTCGATACTCAAGCACATTGGGTTGCTGAACTTGCCAAGTGCCGATCTTGGAGGGAGACCCTCGAGGAGATCCATGCTCGAGGTTTCGATCTCGCTGAAGAGATAAAAAGAGCTAAAAAACTCGAGGCCGATGCTGAAGCCTTGGCTTCCGATGATGATGATGATGATGATGATGATAATGATGATGGGAGTAAGAGCGGGTCCGAGAATGGGGGGGAGCCCAATAGAGAAGAGACCGCTCTCGGAGATAACCAAGAAACTTAGCCCTTAGTTTCTATGTTGTAATCAATCATGTAAACAATCTTGGGTGTATATATATATATATATATATATATATATATATATATATATATATAGATATCTTTTTCTTTTACTGACTTGCTTCTGTTTTGTTTCCTGCCTTGTGAAGATTTTATTCATGCCTTATGATTATTTTCATAAGGATTTAGGCAATTTGATCGAATTTGGACTTCGTAGCTTTTATAGCCAAATGAGTGCGTACTCAAACTTGAAATAAGGTAGCCCATAGGCTTAGTAGTCGAGTTGAGTGATTGTTTGAACTTGAAGTGATGTAGCCCATAGGCTTATTAGTTTAGTGAGTGATTCGAACTCGAAGTAATATAGCCCGTAGGCGTAATAGTCGAGTGAGTGCTTGCTCAAACTCGAAATAAAAATAGCATGTGGGCTTAATAGTTGAGTGAATGAATCGAACTTGATGTAATATAGCCCGTAGGCGTAATGATTGAGTGAGTGTTTGCTCGAACTCGCAATAAAAATATCCCGTAGGCTTAGTAGTCGAGTGAATGTTTCGAACTCGATGTAATATAGCCGTAGGCGTAATGATCGAGTGAGTGCTTGCTCGAACTCGAAATAAAAATATCTCGTAGGCTTAGTAGTCGAGTGAATATTTCGAACTCGAAATAATGTAGCCCGTAGGCATAATGGTCGAGTGAGTGCTTGATCAAACTCGAAATAGAAGTAGTCTGTATGCTTAGTAGTCGAGTGAAAGTTTCGAACTCGAAGTAATGTAGCCTGTAGGCGTAATGGTCGAGTGAGTGCTTGCTCAAACTCGAAATAGAAGTATCCCGTAGGCTTAGTAGTCGAGTGAATGATTCGAACTCGAAGTAATGTAGCCCGTAGGCATAGTAGTCGAGTGAGTGCTTGCTCGAACTAGAAATAAAAATAGCCTGTGGGCTTAGTAGTCGAGTGAGTGATTCGAACTCGATGTAATGTAGCCTGTAGTCTTAGTAGTCGAATGAGTTATTCGAACTCAAAGTAATGTAGCCCGTAGGCTTAATAGTTGAGTGAGTGATTTCAAATTCGAAGTAATGTAGCCCGTAGGCGTAATGGTCGAGTGAGTGCTTGCTCTAACTCAAAATAGAAGTAGCCCGTAGTCTTAGTAGTCGAGTGAATGATTCAAACTCGAAGTAATGTAGCCCGTAGGCATAGTAGTTGAGTGAGTGCTTGATCGTACTCGAAATAAAAGTAGCCCGTAGGCTTAGTAGTTGAGTGAACGATTCGAACTCGACATATTGTAGCCCGTAGGCATAGTAGTCGAGTGAGTGCTTACTCGAACTCGAAATAAAAATAGCCCATGGGCTTAGTAGTCGAGTGAGTGATTCGAACTCGAAGTAATGCAGCCCGTAGGCATAGTAGTAGAGTGAGTGATTCGAACTCGAAGTAATGTAGCCCGTAGGCTTAATAGTCGAGTGAGTGATTTCGAACTCAAAGTAATATAGCCCGTAGGCGTAATGGTCGAGTGAGTGCTTGCTCAAACTTGAAATAAAAGTAGCTCGTAGGCTTAGTACTCGAGTGAATGATTCGAACTCGAAGTAATGCAGCCCGTAGGCTTGAAAGTTGAGTGAGTGTTGCTCGAACTCGTTGATTTACCTTAAGCATGTTTGCGTAATAAATCATGGATGTAAGATATCGGTAAAAAAGAAATTTTTCTTTGCAAGTCATTCTACATGTGTCCATGTTTTGTGTCAGGGCTTAGACCAACTACATGAGCATGGTTCGTTTTGACCATTTAGCTCTTACAATATTTTCTATCGGAACCCGGTTGTTATGAAGTAACTTTCTTGCATCGAACTTGATATATTTGAGGGCTAATGCCCCCCCAGTATTCGAGGTCAATTATAAAGAGGCCTCAGATACTGTCGATTTGTTTCTACGTTAGCAAGATCAATGGTTGCCTAATTAAAATCCTTGCCGAAAACCCATTTGGGATAAAACTGGTCTAAGGGAAAAAGAGTGCAACGCGTGCTTTTAGAACTAGGCCTTCGTATTGAAGGATCCATCTTAGCTCTTGATCGGACTCCTGCAGGGGTTAGTTTTGAAATGTAAACGAATATGGGAGGGTCATACCTTAGCAGTAGTATCATTTTAGGTGCGACACATTCCAATTGCTTGATAGTTATTTGTCGTTTATGATACTGAGCTTGTATGATCCTTTTTCGATGTTTTTGAGAACCTAATACGGTCCTTCCCAGTTCGGTCCTAGTTTTCCTTCATTTGGATTTCAGGTACTGAGGGTGACTTTTCTTAGCACCAAGTCCCCGAGTTTAAAATGGCGAAGCTTGGTTCTTCGATTATAGTATCTTTTGATTTGCTGCTTTTGGGCAGCCAATTGGACGAGAGCAGCTTCTCGTTTTTCATACGATAATTCAACGCTAGTGTTCATAGCCTCGCTGTCTGATATTTCTGTTATATATCGAAACCTGGCACTGGTTCCTCGATTTCGACTGCAATCAAGGATTCAGAGCCATATACTAAGGAGAATGGGGTCGCCCCCATACTAGATTTTGATGTTGTTCTATATTACCAAAGAACTTCGGGCAGTATTTCTCTCAATTTTCCCTTAGCGTCATTTAGCCTCTTCTTTAGGTTCTGAATGATGGTTCTGTTCGTTGATTCGGCCTGTCCGTTCCCACTGGGGTGATACGGTGTTGATAATATCCTTTTTATTTTGTGGTCTTCGAGGAATTTCGTCATTTTGCTGCCGACAAACTGTTTCCCATTGTCACACACTAGTTCGGCGGGTATCCCGAATTGACATACGATATGATCCCAGATAAAGTCTATAACCTCTTTCTCTCTTACTTTCACGAACACATGTGCTTCAACCTATTTAGAGAAATAGTTAGTCATAAATAAAATGAACTTAGCTTTACCTGGGGCCGATGGCAGAGGGCCGACGATATCCATTCCCCATTTCAAGAATGGCCATGGGGATAAGACCGAGTGAAGTTGCTCTCCGGGCTGATGGATCATTGGTGCAAACCTTTGACATTTGTCACATTTTCAAAGGTGCAAACCTTTGACATTTGTCACATTTTCGAACAAACTCCTTTGCATCTTTGTCCATATCGATCCAATAATAACCTGCCCTGATTACTTTTCGGATTAATGAATCGGCACCGGAGTGATTTCCACAAGTGCCCTCGTGAACCTCACGGAGGACGTAGTTGGTGTCTCTTGGACCTAAGCATACTGCCAATGGTCCATCGAATGTCCTTCGGTATAACGTTCCATCTGCAGTTAATGTGAATCGAGCAGCTTTGATTCGTAGGGCCCTCAAATTTTTAGGGTCTGTTGGGAGCTTTCCATTTTTAAGTATTCAATATACTTATTCCTCCAATCTCAGGTTAAGCTTGTAGAATTTATCTCGGCATGACCTTCTTCGATCACGGATCTCGAGAGCTAAATGACAGTCCCCGAGCTTATCTCCCCTTCCTCAACCGACGATCCCAAATTTGTAAGTGCATCGGTCTCGCAATAGTGCAAAGTGAATTGCATCGGTCTCGAACTCAGGATCCATTCTTTGAAATAGTGCAAAGTGACCTGCAGTTTGTCCAAATACCTTTGCATTCTATCTTCTCGAACTTCAAAGGTTTTGTTTACTTGATTTACCACCAGCAAAAAGTCACACTTGGCTGCAATCATGGCCTCATACTCGGCCTCGTTGTTAGTCAACCTGGTAGTTTTGATAGATTGCCTAATAGTGTTACCCGTGGGTGGCTTTAAAATGATGCCTAGCCCGGACCCCTTCACGTTCGAAGCCCCATCCGTAAAAAGGGTCCATACCCCAGATAACATACCCGATTTCAATAAGAGTTCTTTTTCAACTTCATATATGAGGGTCGGTGTGAAATCGGCCATGAAGTCCGCTAAAATTTGAGACTTGATGGCCGTACAGGGTTGATATTCGATATCGTACCCACTGAGTTTGACGACCCATTTGGCCAATCGGCCTGATAGTTCGGGCTTGTGCAAAATATTATGGAGTGGGTAAGTGGTCAATACGCATATGGGCTGACATTGAAAGTACAGTTTTAACTTTCTAGAGGCGCTTATCAGTGCAAGTGCCAAATTTTCTAAGTGTGGATATCTAGTTTCTCCTTCTCCTAAGGTTCGACTTACATAATAGATGGAAAATTTCGTACCTTGCTCTTCTCGAACTAGGACATCACTTACCGCGATTTCCGATACTGCCAAGTACAAGCAAAGTTTTTCGTCTGCTTTTAGAGTATGAAGTAGTGGTGGGCTCGATAGATATCATTTTAATTCCTCTAATGCTTGTTGGCATTCCGGGGTCCAAGCGAAATCGTTCTTCTTTTTGGGTAGAAAGAAAAATTTGCGACTTCGATCTGACGACCTTGAAATGAATCGGCCTAAGGCTGCAATCCGTCCTGTTAGCCTCTACACGGCTTTTATGCTATCCACGATGTCGATGTCTTCGATGGCCTTGATTTTATCAGGGTTAATCTGGATCCCCCGATTTGACACCATGAAGCCGAGGAATTTGCCCGAACTGACTCCGAAAGCACATTTCTCGGGGTTGAGCTTGATGTTGTATTTCCTTAAAATCCCGAATGTTTCCTGCAAATGGGTCAAATGGTCCTTTGCGCGCAGGGACTTAACTAGCATGTGATCAATATAAACTTTCATTTATTTACCTATTTGTTCCTCAAACATTTTATTTACTAGGCGTTGGTAAGTAGCTCTTGTATTTTTTAGCCCGAAGGGCATCACATTATAACAATATGTTCCATACTTGGTGACAAATGAAGTCTTTTCCTGGTCTTCTGGGTTCATTTGGATTTTATTATACCCGAAATAGGCATCGAGAAAAGTAAGGATCTTGTGGCCGGCCGTGGCATCGATCATGCGATCGATGTTAGGCAGTGGAAAAGAATCTTTGGGGGCCTGCCCTGTTTAAATCCTTGTAATCTACACACATTTTAAGTTTGTTCCCTTTTTTAGGGACTACAACTACATTGGCTAACCATTCGGGATATTTTACCTCCCGAATGGACCCTATTCTGAGGAGTTTAGTTACCCCGTCCTTTATGAATGCATGCTTTACCTTGGATTGGGGCCTTCTCTTTTGCTTTATTGGTTGGAACCTAGGGTCCAGGCTTAGCCGATGCGTCGTTATATTTGGTGGGATCCCTGTTATATCTAAATGGGACGAAGCAAAACAATCCATGATATCGATAAGAAATTGAATAAGTCTTTTCCTGAGTTTGTGGTTAATCCCGTTCTCAGGTATTCCTTTCGTTCGGGCAAATGCTCGATTAATATGACTTGCTCCAATTCTTCGATAGTTTATTGGGTAGCGTCGGAATCATCGGGAAGCACGAAGGATCGATGAATCCTTTGATCATCATCTTCATCGATCTTTTGATTTTCTGGTTGGGTTAAAGCTGGTGTCTGTGATTGCTATTTGGCATCTTGTTCCCCTTTTGAGCTCGATCCCTTTATTGGCGAAGGCAAGGATATCAGATTCGCTTCCTCGACGGCAAACATTTCTCTTGCGGCCGGTTGCTCTCCGTACACTGTTATGACCCCTTTTGATGTTGGGAATTTAAGAACTTGGTGTAGGGTCGAAGGTACAGCTCTCATGTTGTGGATCCATGGCCTTCCAAAAAGGGCATTGTACCTCATGTCGCCTTCGATTACGTGAAACTTCATTTCCTAGATGGTCCCGGCCACGTTTATTGGCAGAATTATCTCGCCTTTGGTGGTTTCACATACCATATTGAATCCGTTTAGGACGAGGGATGCGGGTACGATCTAGTCCTGTAGACTGAGTTATTGTACGACCTTCAATCTAATGATGTTAGCCGAGCTACCTGGATCAATTAATACACACTTAACTTTAGTTTTATTCATAAGTAAGGATATTACCAGTGCATCGTTATGAGGTTGTATGACTCCTTCTGCATCTTCATCATTGAAGGACAAAGTTCCTATGGGTGCGTAATCCTGAGTTTGAGATCGCTTTTCTCTCACAATCGATGTCTTTGTGCGTTTAAGCACCGGCCCTTGAGGGGTACCGATGCCGCCGACGATCATGTGAATGATGTGCTGTGGTTCTTCATGTTCATTTTGATTGCCAAAATCCCTATTTTTGAAATGGTTCTTCGCCCTGTCGCTTAAAAATTCTCGAAGGGAGGGAATCTCAAGAAAAAGAATAAGAGAATAGGCGGGGGGGAGGAGATCAGAAGAAGAAGAACAAGAACAAGAGAAGAGGCACGGGGGGGGGGGGGGGGGAGATATGAAGAAGAACATAGAAGGGTGGAGGGGAACTATTGTAATATTTGTTTTATTTATTTATTTTTTGATTTTTATTTTTGTAATAAAGAAAAATCATCAACTCACGCACCGAATGTGCGTGTAAGTCACTCATTTTGTCCAATTCAACCATATCAATGCCACATAAACTCGGTCAATGGTTAGGAGGGTTTAAAAGTCTTATTTTGATCAAGCTGAGTTGTTTGGATGAAACTTTATAGAGTACAAGGACCGGGATGACAATCCGAAACTAGTATAAGTGTCTCCCAGGCTATTCTGCCTGAAATAAAGGCTACCAGCAAGGTTTCTTGTTAATTAAGTAAATAATGGGTTGTGTTTATTTCTGTGATTGAGATTCGGGGTCGAGAGATTTCTGGAATGTCCATAAGTGGAAGGTGAAGGAATTTCGATAGAGTTATGAAACGCTCATTGTATATTTTGGAAGAAATTGATGTCAGTTTAGATGGCTACTAACAATCCGTTGAGATCAAGTGTTCTATGGCGGATCAAATCTACTTATACTGTGTAAGGTGCCTATTACATCTCGTACTTTCGTACGTTGAAGTACATCGTAATTGAGTCGATGTAAGCTTGGAGATTAAGACCATTATCTATTTTAAATGTTTTTAAAACCATGTATACAACATGTTGGACGGTTTAGAAGTTAAACGAAACGAAGAAAATAAGATTCATTGAAAATCAGCAAGTTGGGAACGTTATAACCCGTACTTTTGGGGTAATACAAGGAGCGATTAACATTCTAAGAAGAAAATTTTATGAGCTATTTTAATTGTATAATCATCGCATGTTAAGTTTTGATGTCCAGCAAGTTCTAAAACAAAATTCGGCAAAAGTTATTGCAATTTACGTTCATAAGTTTACTAAAATTTGGGTCTAATATTACTAAGCTTTTCTCCCAATATAATTGGTGTTACGGGACCATCCATCTACCAAATTGAAGGTATACCAGTCTAGTTTCCAATGCATTAGGTTGTTTGTCGATAGGAAAATAGAATAAATATATATTCATATTTTTATAAGACTGCGCAGGAAGCCCCTTTGGGAACCCTTTGGGAACCATATAGGTGGTGGAAGGTTCCACCTTTCTATTTAAAATAGTGGAACCTTCTCTTAATTTAATTTTTTGACAAAACTGATTTCTAATATCCCTAACATCTCTCCAAGAGTCTCCAAGCCTTCCTAGGTAAGATCCAAAGGGTTCTAACCCAATTCTCTCCTCAGAAAGATCATAGAGCTAGAAAAAGCTCGATTGCTACACTTTATAGTCAAGCTGTGGCTTGTTTCGAGTTAAGAAGAGGCTTGCTAGAGGGTGCTTCTTGAAATTAAAGGTCAGAATATCTATCTTCTTCATGTGTACGTGTTAGTTGAGGTTCTGGTTTAATCGTTGAGAACATACGAGATGTTGGCTTGAAGTCGTAAACTAGTTTTTGAATGTTATTGGGGCTGTTCTTGTTGTCGAGTTGCTGGAGTTGTGGTATATTTTAATTCATGTATTTTAATGATATTTCAAGGGTTATACGGGAGATAGGCTTGAATAATCGCCATAGAAACGGTCGTAAAGCAAGATTTTTGTTCATTAGTTAGTTAGTATACTTCGCTTGTTGATGTTAATGTTGTTTTATTTGTTTTGTGACGTGCTGGGACTAGTTTTGCGGTGTGGAATTAGGCAAAGATATATGTCGTAGAATATGTATAGAGCGGATTGAAGTTCATCGGTTAGTTGTTATGTTTCTCTTCATTATTAACAATCTTGTTCTTATGTGTCTTAATTTGTGGAGAAGGCTGGTTCCATCAGCTCCGTGGTATGGTCAATTTAGATGTATGTAAGGCTATTTGTTATCCTCTTCCTTGGCATGAATCTATAGTAACTTCCCCCTCCAGAAAAGTGAGTTCCCAAATGAAATGCTTAGAAATGTTATACTCATGTATTCAACGGCTTCCTATGTTCTTAATTGATGTCGCCATAATAGAATGTATTTCATGTAGCTCTTCACAGTCCATGTTCTTTTTCAGAGCGTATAATTAAGTTATAATGTTTCTCTCATAAAGACCTCCTTAGTATAACAACCTTTAATGCGAGTTGTTCCACCCATGTATTAGCTAGCTGCATACGTTCCTTACTTGAGATATTTCCGATGCCACGAGTTACATATGCTTAGTAGTAATCCCTTGTTTCTGTGCGAAAGTGCATATGAACAACGATAGCTCCTCATAAGTATTCATATATCAAAACGACCACCGTTAAGGGTTGCTTTACCCATGCCTTTAGTAGCCCGTACATGCCTTAACTGGTAGCAGCTTGGTAGGTCCAGTTTCAATTGTTTGTTAGTAGCTTCGTATCCTATTTAGAAGGTGTCTATGAGATACCGTAAGTTATTTATGAGGACTCCGATATCATGTCGACACAAGTTGGCACTATGCGAGCTGATAGTTCTAGACGATTTTAGAGATGATGAGATTGCCTTTTGTTGATAGTTATTGCTTGTAGTACAATTTTATGACCTTAGTAGAAGTGATATGAGAAATATACTTGTTGAGGCATGTTGTTTGTGCGGTAGATACGTATAGCGGATGGGTCCAGTGTCCTGGTAGTACATGAGTGCTAGCTGGAAGATACGTGCATGACAGGCCGGTAGTTGACAGATATGCTAGTCCAAAAGTACCAGCTTATTAGTCGGGTATGAGATTGAAAGTACAGACTTACGAGTCTGGTAGCTAGCACTTATGTACAAGACAATACGAGTAGTTAGCATTTCAGTTTTATGTGTTTGCGCGACTGACGTATGATAGACTAGACATGGTATGCATTGTGAGATGTTGTTACAGAAAGTTCAAAAACAAAATCAATAGAGCAATGCTTCGGGTGCCGTTTGGTAAAACTATGGTATATGACCTTCTAGACTTATTGTATGATGTGAGCTCTGATCTCCAGGTGATCTTGACCCTGGTTTTATCTAGTTATCTTCCTCCAGAATTCTTTTATTTGATTACAGTACTTATTTATGATTATTCAGTTGTGTTACGTACACGGCATATTATTTCGTTCTACAGGTCCAGCTATTGATCGGTAGGCTCCATATCATTCAGAGCGCCGCCGAGCCTAGAGGTCCTTATGTTTTGATTTTATATATAGAAATATGAGTATGTCAGAGTCATGTCCCGACTATGTTATATCAGTTAGACGATCTAAGAGGCTTTTATAGATGGATGGATACATGTGGTCAG
The DNA here is from genome assembly GCF_000390325.3 of Nicotiana tomentosiformis. Classification (NCBI taxonomy): domain Eukaryota; kingdom Viridiplantae; phylum Streptophyta; class Magnoliopsida; order Solanales; family Solanaceae; genus Nicotiana; species Nicotiana tomentosiformis. The sequence continues at coordinate 71,584,610 of NC_090822.1, read as the reverse complement.
TAACAGTGTGTTAGTCAAATGAGTGTACAGGATAAGGCCTTGTAGGCCCGTGTGTTTATATATATATATATATATATATATATATATATATATATATATATATATATGGGATCTTCTGATTGTAGGTACTTCAAATATAGTAAGTTCATCAGGTTATTTTACGTAATAGTCGATCGCAATAGTAAGACATTAGATGCATGTCCACCCCACCTAGGTTGGGGTGTGATAGCGCTACACGGATATATCATTTGGGAAATTGCAGTCATTAGAGCTATTTCTATTCAACGGGTTGTCATAGTCCATTGTGTATTTTTTGCAATGTGTTAGGTGATTTCGGATACACAGGCTGGGTTGAGTTAGTTGCTTATCTACTAATTAAATGGACAACTCGAGTAGGGTCTACTGATGGCTAAGATTGTTGGGAAGTATACAATGAGCTCGAGGAGCTAATGGATCGATTAGTCGCTCTTCTTCAGGTTCATCGCATTTGAGCGGTTATTGGCATAATGCATAATCTATTATTTTTGGGTTTATCATCGATTTGATGTGGTTTGTTGGTTGAGAAGTTTTTACTAGATGCGACGGAGCTGACGGACTTGAAATTTCTATAATTGGACTAGGATGAGATCAGTTTTGGAAAGGAATGCTTTCAGATAGCTTAGATCAGGCAATTACTACTATGAGATAAGAGAAATCCATGATTTATTGCTATGAAGTTTGCCTATGAGTTTCTATAGGTCTCATATATCATTAAGTGTGGTGTGAATACTTGGAAGAATGATCTATTGGGATTATGCTACTTTGTAAATACCGGGTCCGGTATGATATGTTACTGCAGTAAGAGGATATTGTTATACGTATGAGATATGTGGAACGTGACATGTGATTTCGGTTGGGAAGAATTCATATATGTTATGATACGGGATGCTAATGATGAAAATATGCAAGAATTGGACTGAAGAGTAAGTTTCAAGTGTTAAAGAAATGTTTCAAAGCTGGTAAGCTAGAGTTGAAGAGAGATCCTCAATAAAATTACCCTTATGGTACCATCTGTATGAAACTGGCATGAGATTACCGTTGGAAATATGTATGATAAGTTTTCACCGTGTCTTGGTAGTTTTTGAAGGATTGTTGGCATGTTCGAGGACGAACATATCTTTAAGTAGGGGAGAATGTAACGATCCAATTGGTCGTTTTGAGTTCTAGCACCTCATTCCCAATTAGAGACTTTACATGGGTGTATTTGAGAGTTCATGACTTACGTGCATGGTTGGAATGGACTTTGTGAGGATTAGAATTGATTTGGAACACTTAGTTAATATTTGGAAGTTTTAAGTTGCAAGAGTTTAACAACATTTGACTTTTGGGTAAACGGGCTCTAAATTGGGTTTTGAAGGTTTTAATAGGTTCGTATGATGATTTTTGACTTGGGCATATGTTCGGGTTTCGTTTTGGTGTTTCCTAGAAGGATTCTACATCATTTGTCGAAAGTTAGCAATTTGAAGAACTTAAGAGTTCATAAGTTTAACCAAAAGTTGACTTTGATATTATTGAACTCCAATTGATGTTCTGCGATTTTGGATAGGTCTATATAGTTGAATTGAACTTGTGTGCGAACTTTTGAAGTAATTCGAAGTGTCCAAGTGTGATTCAGACACTCTTTTGAAAGAATATAGATTTAAGAACTTAAGAGAAGTTCTATTCATTTTGAGCCTCGAATATTTGTTGTGATATTCCCATAGATGTTTGAGCCTTTTGAAGAGTCCATATAGGTTATTTAGACTTGTAAGAATGATTGGACGGGTCCTCAGGGGCTCAGATGAGTTTTGGATGGATTTTTAACGCGTTTGGTGTTTTGGCGTTGTTTCGGGTATAAGCATGTAATGATCCAAAGGTCTATTTTTAGTTCTAGAGGCGGAATTTGAATCCGAGACTTCCAAAAGTTTGATAATGATTTATAGGACCGATATAGAATGTTTGGTCTAATTCCAGTAAGCATCGCTCACCGTTTTATCACGTAACATCATTTAAATCTTTAACAAGCAGAGTTGGTGTCGCATCGAGCAAATGAGCTTGGAATTGAGTTTCAACTAAATGACTGGGTTTGTATTATAATTTTTGATCCATAGGAAGAAAAATTGTCTATTTCCGAGTTCGTATGAGGGAGTTAGAGTCCTTTTGTTACGACCCAAAATCCCATCAGAGTTGTGATGGCGCGTAACACTGCTTGCTAGGCAAGCCAATAACCTATATGTAGAAATAAACTTCAACAACAATATGAAATAGTCTCAATATCATAATAACATAAATAACTGAGGTCAAATAGCGATACAACTGAAAGTCATCCCAAAATCTAGTGTTATCGAGTGCATGAGCTCTATAGAATACAAATTACAGATTCTAAATAAAAATAAAATATTGTTTGGAAAACTGAACAGTAATAACATGATATAAAAGAGGGGACTTCAAGGTATGCGAATAGAACAACAGTCCTACCTCAAAATCTTTAACAAGTCTGGATCTGCACATAAAGTGCAGAGTAATATGAGTACAACCGATCACATTTACTCAGTAAGTAGCAAGTCTAACCTTGATGTAAAAGTACTGACGAGGTTAGCAATGTGCAATATTCACTTCCAACAGCCAACAACAACAATAACAGCATAATAATAGTGAAAGAAAAATCATCTCAATAAAATCAGGCTCAACTCTATCACATTAACAGGAAAATTAGCATGTTTCATAAATATATCAGTCAAGGCATCATCTTTAATGACATCAAATATCCAATAGCATGAGGAAATACAACTCTATGCCTGCATGACAAGTATTTGTGCCAAAATCAACAACATCACAGTCTAATAATTAAGTATACACAATCTCCGCGCATACATAGTCCTTGGTACAAACACCCTCAATCATACTCTCAGTACACTCCTGACATAAGTCCCTTACTAAGCACATATCAAGTGCCTACACTCACAGGACCCAAAGTAACTTGGGTTATCACTCTCCAGAGGGGTGGATCCTAGATCAAGCGCCGATCAGATCAAAAGTCAACGATCAATATCACTCAGCCCAATATGGGGCCTTGATGCAAGTGTCACCTCACAATAACTATCAATACGGCTACATGGCCCCAGATCAGTCATCAATCTCCTCAAGTATCAATATGCCAACATCTCAGAGTACCATTATCAAAATATCGCATGGAATATACCGACGCGCCAGAGCTCATCTCAAACCAGTGTCACACACACAAGGACACTATCAACTTGTGAGATAACATATAAAGAGTGCATCGAGATAGAAATATAACACACGAATATAATATCATGAATAAAAATATGACTACGGCTAATGCAAATGGCTCAACTTAGTAAAATAGCTCTATCATGTCTAAAACAGGTAAATAGATAACCTAGACATAATTTCTAGTGCGCATAATAGCTCACATAGTTATCAAGTGAAGAACACAATGCATCATGGAAAGCATGATAGAAAAACAAGGCAGATAATAGCCTAGAATCTACCCGGATCATGAATAATTATGGTGCGCGCATATGTACTCGTCACCTCGCACATGCGTCTCCCCTAAACATATAGTAATCATTATAGCCTAAAGGTAAATACACTCAATCCAAGCCTAGGCAAGATGCATACCTCAAATGCATGAGATTCAATACTCCAAAAATCCTTTGCCTCTCGAATCGGCCTCCGAATAGGTCAAATCTAGCTAAAAACAACTCAATAATGTCAAACAAGGATATAGAAACCAATTCTAAACAATAAAGCTTCAATATTTATTAAATTAATAAATCCAACCAAAAAGTCACAAGGGCCTACTTCCCGAAACTCGATAAAACTCACAAATCTCGACTACCCATTCCAATATGAGTCCAAATATACAATTTTTATCTAAATTCGGTCACATATCGTGTTACAAATCTCAATTATTTACTTTACAGAATCTAACACCAAAAAACCCCAAATTCTACTTTAAAATCCCATAATCTATGTATAATAATCCATGGGGAAACAAGATATAATATAAAAATCAAATAGAAATAACTTACCCTCAAAGTGGTGATGAAAGTTTCACCAAAAGTCACCTCAATCCGAACCTCTAATCACGCCCAACTCTAGTCCTAAAAAGGATAAGTGGTCGCTCCAGATATAATTCGGTCTAAGAGTCCGGAGTCAAATCACACAGAGAACTTAAGTTTAGCCACAATTGTTTACTATCACTAAGAAGACAAGCTCAAACAATTCCTAAGTTAAAAATATTAAGATTCTTATGTCTAACTAATTAACTAACAACTTAAAGTAGTAAATTAACAACTAGAGATAAGGGTTGGAGTTATGATTTTTCTAATTTTTGGAATCCTTCCTGCTATGTTTCCTATAATATCGCCTAAGTGTTCTTTACCGATTGTGAGTACCTCGGGTGTCGCAATTCTCTTTCAAGAAACTACAACAATTTACTAGACGTAATCTTCCGAACTACGCTAGCTGACACTAGTTCACCGTTCACTAAGATCACACCAAAGTTTTGTTATTCCTAATCCAACCTTAAACCCTCCGCATTTATTCCTCATATACGTTAGGAGTGATGTTGCTAAGCAACCACCTAAATGTGTACCCTTTTCCAAGCAATACACACTTAATATGCAAAGTAAATTAATGGCCATTCAATCAATAACAATAAACTCGTGGTTGAACAAATAGAGAAATCCAACGGCTCAATTATATAAAAACATAACAAGAATTTATCATATAAAATGTTCCATCAAAACCATAGATAACAAAGTAGCTAATCATAATAGTATTTAAAACTACAATATTAAAATTCATAACCAATAATGAAAAATTGGAAAAAGAAAATGAAAAACTCTCAGAAGATTTTTCTGCCTTTATCATAGAGTGTTCTTAACTCTTTAAGTCTAATCCCCTCTCAAAAATGTCCAACCCCCTTCGTAGACATGTTTTGGGCAGTATTTATAGGCCAGGGTCGAAGTCTCCAAGTCTAAAATTGAGTAATAAATAATTTATTTACGGACTAGGGACCGAACCATAAGTCAGGTGAGGCCTGGTCTATAGCGCGCGAGGCCTAGTGTAAAGCCAGGTTGAGCTCGCCTCAAACCAGACAGGGCGAGGCCTATAGTGAGGAGCATCGGGCAATAGAGGTGGTGATGCCTGGCCTAGCGCCAGGCTTCGGTACTTTGTGCTTTTATGCTCTTTTCTAGTATTTTCATCCTCTTTTCGTGCAAACTTCACTCATCTTTGTCTTCCGATGCTCCTACATATAAAACGACATAATTTAGCTCAAATGTAGAACAATTAACCACTAAACTAACAACATGTTAATGTACTAAAAATATATCAATATAGCCAAACATCACTATCCCACACTTAAACGTTGCTCGTCCTCGAGTCAACTACTAATTCACACTAACCTTGAGCGTTTTATTTTCTTTTAACACATCCGAAGTACATCATACCTATGACTATGGTTGATAGCAACAAATAAACTTTATCATATGCCTTCGACACACATTTTCCTTTACTTTATGCCATACTTTAAAAATTTATTCAATACCAAGAAAACATGCTCATAACCATCTTAGCCTCACAAATCGACTCAATATCACAATTCATTCATGGCTTAAACACTTAACATCATAGATAAATCTAATAACGCCACCTATCCTTTGCGAAATAATATGCCCTCACAACAAGCACAAACGAGTAAGTTGAATCCACGCATTCGAATCCGATGCTCAAATATATTTTAAGGACTCGCATATTTCAAAGAAATTCCTCACTCACACAAAGAACTCACATGCATGAACAAAGTACCATAGGCTTGCCCATTATGTAAACCTCAACTAATGTAGGCTCGCTCTATGTAAAATCAAGTAGGGCTTTTTCCTTGTTGTAACATGGGCTAAGGGATGGGTAGGATATGTTTTGGAATAGTGACTAACCCTCCTAAGCACTTTAATATTTACATATTTCTTTACGCGCAAATTCTTCAACCTCAACTTCGATTTCACAAACAATATCATCCCAAGACCTTTCCTTTTTTTTTTCTTTAAGCACTATACTTCACACCTACTAGCAAGAACAATATATCAATTTATTCATCTACATATATTTTTTCTTTTTTTCCAGCTATGCACTTTTTTTTCTTTTGCAATTTTTCTCTTCTTTACAATTTTCACTAGGAGTGTATTCTTTTACAAAATACGTACACCTTTTCTCTTTCATTAGTTCCACTCAAAAGCTATCCAAGTTCTCTCCTTACTTCTTCTAGCGCTCATTTTATAATTAAAGTGCTTTAAGAGGTATAAGGATCAAAACAATGATAAGTAAGAACAAAGGGGTATAGGCTTGTAACGTGGGTACCAAATAAAAGTCTATAGGCTCAAAAGGGTTGACTAGGGATAATTTTTATTTGTGGTAAGCATTAAGCTCAAAAAGATAAAAGAAAGCCTAAAATCATTTTTTAAACCGAGTAAAACCTAGGATTTCGCTTCAACTTACATGTCGGGCAAGTTCTAGACCCAGTTACAATGGCATGGACTACACAAGAAGATCTCACCACACATGAAACATAATTCACTAAGGACGGTCCCATTCCGACTCTCAAATAAATTAATGTATTCACGGAGCCACAATTAAGCCTTAAGCAGAAAGTGAGCACATGCCAAGAAAATGAGACATAAGCGTCAATAAAACATGCTATCAAATTCATCAAAGCATTATGACAATTTTAAAACATAGGGAAGATACTACACATGCAAAAGCCTAAATATGCTACTACCAAACAAGTCAAAAGGCGCCTAGGAATCCCGTCTTCTCCCTCCTTTTATTTCTACATCCTAATCTACTCTAAAAATTTTAAAAAAACTACCACCCGATTTAAATTACATCCCATAAAAAAGAACAGAGTCACAAAGAAAAATCATGGGGAATTATTACTACCTAGAAAAGCACTAAAAGACATATTTTTCTATTTTTCTATTTTTTAATATTTTTGTTTAGACTATAACCCCTCAAGAAAACTATCTAGTTGATCCATCGTCGGGAAAAGTCCAATATTTTCCATTTTTTCTGTCTTGTTTTGGATAAATTAAGCTACTAAAATACTACACAATTAAATATGACACAAATAAAAATAAACAGCTAAACAAAAAACATAATAAGCTAACATAAAAAAAGGACAGCCCAGTGCACTAAGCTCCCGCTACAGGGTCCGGGAAAGGGTCGGACCATAAGGGTCCATTGTACTCAGCCTTACCCTGTATTTCTAATATAATATTACTAATTATCCAAAGAAATTCTCCCACCCAACACTTAAAAGAGTGTAGTATCTCCAATGCACAAATAAAGAAAAAAATAACGCGGTTGGACAAGAAATTTCCTGAAAGGCCAAAGACCGAAGCTATCACAGCTCACGAGGTACTCAGACTTCCCTCAGGCATGGTCATTTGTGTGGGTACCCCACACTTAGTTCTCACCATGTATCTCGCTTTTTCACTCTTCCAACGACTTTTCTTCCTACGCTCATAATCTTAAAAATAAAAATAAATACTACAAAAATTCTAAAATAAAATAAGTAAAAATAAAAGAAAGCAGTAAAGATGGGTTGCCTCCCAACAAGCACCTAATTTATAGTTGCAGCATGACTGGAACCACTTTTTGTCTCCACCTCGAACTTATTAATTGAACCCCCAATTTGGCTTCATGTTTTTGGTTATGCTCTAGGGGTGGTGGAACAAATCTAATTGGCCCCATGAAACAATGTAATCTTCTCCACTTCTTTGCCTTTACACGAGGTGTTTAATCATGACGTTCTGGCAAGAAACATTCCAATATGTATGCACCTTAATTGGGCATCTTCATATTCTAGTTGGAGAAATTGTTGGTGTTCTACTCTTACCTCCTCCACTAGCACCTCAATTTTTCTATATAATGCACGCTCTTCTTGGCTACTATGCACAATATTGGTTTTTTGAGCATTAAAATATTCAACTAGTTGACTCACTTGAGCCTTCAAGTTGTGAATAGTTTCCTCTTGCCTTTCTATCTGCAGTTGTTCTTTATTATTTTATTTCACAAGGCACATTAACATATCTTTGATCTCTTTCAGGCCAGCTTCCCCTGGTTCTTTGTTCCTATTAACTTCACAATAAAAAGTAGAACTATCATAACAACGGGTTGGGGGAGGATAAGAAACATAAGCACAAACATATAGATGACCATTTTGATTACCACACACATTACATATATTCCACACATAAGTTTGAGTTGGTGCATATAACACGCTCTCAGGAACACATTGATAATTTTGCTACAGGTGGTTTTCTTCACAATATGCTTAAGGATAATCAGAAGTAGAATTACTAACATTAAAACTCCCATAGTTCTATGATGACATGTGTCTAAAATCAATAAGTAAAATAAAGTAAAATAAATTGAAATAAAAATTCAAAATTAAATCCTAGAAATAATTACAGGTGTAGCTACACTGTTAGTTCGCCGGCAATGACCCCAAACTTTATCACACCCAACTCTAGTCCTAAAAATGATAAGCGGTCGCTGCAAATATAATTCGATCTAAGTTATAAATATTATGATTCTTATTTCTAATTAATTATTTAACAACTTAATGTAGTGAATTAACAACTAGAGATATAAGGGTTGGAGACAAGATTAAGGAGGCCTAGAGTTATGATTTTTCCAATTGTCGGAATCCTCCCCGCTACGTCTCCTATAATATCGCCTAAGTACTCTTTACCGATCATGACTATTTTAGATGTCTTCTTTTGAACCACTACCACAATTACTAGACGTATTTTTTCGAACTACGCTAGCTGGCACTAGTTCACCGCTTAGTAAGATCACACCAATGTTTCATTATTCCTAATCCCACCTTTAAACCCTCCATATTGATTCTTCATATACGTTAGGAGTGATGTTGTTCAATAACTACTTAAATGTGTACCCTTTTCCAAGAAATACACACTAAACATGCATAGTTAATTGATGGCCATTCAATCGACAACAATAAGTACGTAGTTGAACAAGTAGATAAATATAACGGCTCAATTATATAAAAACATACAAGAATTTATCCTACAAAAGGTTCCATCAAAGCCCTAGATAACAAAATAGCTATTCATAATTGTATTTAAAACTACAATACTAAAATTTATAACCAATAATGAAAAATTGGAAGAAGAAAGTGAAAAACTCGTAGAAGAATTCCCCGCCTTGCTCCTAGCGTGTTCTTGCCTCCTTAAGTCGAATCTCCTCTCAAAAATGTCCAACCCCCTTCTTAGAAATGTTTGGGGCATATTTATAGTCTAAGGTCGAAGACTCCAAGTCCAAAATTGAGTAGGAAATAATTTCTTTACGGACTTGGGGGACCAGGCCGTAAGCTAGGCGAGGCCTGGTCTGTAGCGTGCCCTAAGAAAGGCGACGCCTAGTGTAAATATAGGTTGAGCTCGCCCTAAGCCGGGCGGGACGAGGTCTATAGTGTGTAGCAGCATGCTATAGAGCTGTCGATGCCTGATCTAGCGCCTGCCTTGGGTACTTCGTGCTTTTATGCTCTTTTCTTGTATTTTCGACCTCTTTTCGTGCAACCTTCACTCGTCTTTCTCCTCCGATGCTCCTACACATAAAACAACATAATTTAGCTCAAATATCGCACAATTAACCACTAAAAGAACAACATGTAATGCAAGTAATGTACTAAAAATATAGCATTATGGCCAAATATCAGCCTATAATATCAAAATAGTGAAAATAAACCAAACCCTCAAAATATATCCCCTGCCAGCAATTTCAGTATATGCAGACAAAACAATTGCTTCTGCACAGTCGGATCTCCGCCACAATCTTCACAGATACACAAACCACTTATCATGTCGACCCCTCGCATTTACGACCCTCTTTCGCATCAGCGGATGCGCTTCTGTGCACTTCCCTCGCATTAGCGACCCCGCAACTGCGCATGTCAATTGCAGATGTGATCTCCCTAGACACTTCCAAATTCCGCATTTGCGGACATAATCCTGCACATGTGGCTCCGCAGGTTTCACTCACATGGCCACAGGTGCAATGCACCAGATATCTGCCAAAAACCAGCAATGCCAATATGCACTCAAATAATCCAAAATCAAACAGAAACACTCCCAAGCCCCACGGGACCGTGTCCAATCCTCCCAACAAAATGAACACATTATCCACACATAGTCAAATACTCAAACCACTATGAATAACATCAAAACCAAGAATGAACGATCAATATGAATCTCTTAAGTCCAAACTTTCCAACTTCACCAAATATGTTCGAATCAAGCCTAATCATTCCAGATTGCAACCAAACTTCATACAAAAGTTCCAAACACTTAAATAAACTTATCCCAAGTCCCGAAACACCAATCCGAGTCTAATATCATCAAAGTTAACTCCCGGTCAAACCCGGAAACTCTTCAAACCTTCAAGTTGCCAACTTTCGATAAATAGAGCCAAAACATCCTAAGAACCTCCAAATCCAAATCCAGACATATCCTAAGTCCAAAATTACCATACGAACCTAGTGGAACCATAAAATCACTAATCCGAAGTTGTTTATACAAAAATAAAACTTTGATCAACTCTTACAACTCAAGCTTCCAACAATAGAACTAAGTATTCCAATTCACTCCCAAACATTCCCAAAACCAAACCAACCATCCCCGAAAGTCATAAAATAATAAACAAACATACATAAAGCTTAAAATAGTGAATGAGAATTGAATACACAAATTGGCTAGCCAGGTTGTTGCATTATCCCCTCTTTAAACAAACATTCATCCTCGAACGATTTAGAATCATATCTTGGATGTCAAAAAGTGTCACGACCCAAAATTCAACTAGTCGTGATGGCACCTAACTCAACCCGTTAGGCAAGCCAATTACCAACTATCCAATTTCAATAATAATTATTAAAGCAATTTCAGTGAATAAAGGTCTTAATCTTTTACAATCCCCAAGAACTGGTAGTACAAATCATGAGCTTCTAAGAATAGAGTATACAAAGCGGAAATAAAATAAATACATAGTCTGTTTGAATAATATTTAAACAGAGCTTTTATAAATCTAAGGCCACCCTGAACAAGAGGCAGCTAAAATAGGAACACAGGTACATCTTCAAATCCCGCAACCATCGAGCACAACAACAACAGCCAACATTAGCACGAAATCTGCAGAAGTGTAGTATCAGTACAACCGACCCCATGTACTGAGTAAGTAACAAACCTAGTCGTGGGTTGAATGTAGTGACGAGCTTCCACCAAGGTCGGGTCCAAAATCAATAGTCCACAACAATCCATAACAACATAAAGCAAATAATACCAGAAGTAACTCAGGGATAAAATACTCAGCCAAATAATGATTTCAAAAATATATAGTAGTTCTTTCTTTCAAATACATCAGTGAAAACCCAAATCGTCTGCCGAAGTTGCCAATTATATGAATAGTTTGAAAACAATAAATTTCTCCAAAAATCTTCTCAATAATAAATAATATGTTTCATTTTCCTTTCGGATAACCCGTGTAAAACAAATGCATCACTATGCCCATCTGTCAAAAATGTGCGAGAAATCATGAATGATGTGATATTGTACAACATGAGGAAAAATACATCTCTATGCCTGTATGTCATATGTGCATGCCAATGCGATGCAATTCAGTGATAAAATCATAAACAGCCCCTCGGGCAGAACATCACTCATATACAGCCCCTCGGGCAAACCTCACAGTCACTCGTGCCACTGGGGCATACCTCACAATCACTCTTGCCACTCGGGCATACCTCACAATCACTCTTGCCACTCGAGCATACCTCATAATCACTCATGCCTCCCAGTTACTCAGCACTCGGCACTCGCACTCATTAGGTACCTGCGCTCACTGGGGTGTGTACAGACTCCGAAGGGGCTACTTCAGCCCAAGCGCTATAATCTGCACGGATAACTCACGTGCTGCATGGACAACTCACGTGCTATAATAATAAAGTATGCTACAGGCGGGCAGCCCCGATCCACACTCATCCTCACAATCAGGCCCTCGGCCGATATCAAACATAAACCTCTTAAGCCACTCGGGCATTTCAGTAAAACAGGGCATTTGGCCCAAAATATTTATATGCATCAAAATAGAGTCATAAAAGTAAGTTATGATATGCAATGAAATGAATATGAATGAGTATGAATTTTCAATTTAAAACAAATAATTCACAGCAATATGACCTCTGTGGGTCTCAATAATACTGGCATATAGCCTCAATCATGATTTTTAATATGCTTTTCAGCTTAATTTCTCTAACTCGTAAAACACATGGAAAATGCCAAGATCATTAAACTACAAAATTTCACAGAAATAATTATGTCACAATTTCTATAGTGCACGCCCACACGCCCGTCAAGATCATTAAGCTAAGCAATGCTCCAGAAATTCCATTCTGCGCGTATCAACTTCCAAACGGCTCGAATCTAGTCACAATTAATTTGATTCAGCCCACAAAAATTATAGGAATTAATTCCATATCAAAATACTAATATTTTCCAAAAATCCGAAATTACGCCCCAAAAATCACATGTGGGGCCCACATCTCAAAATCCGATAAAAGATATAGCAATCCGGAAGCCCATTCAACCACGAGTCTAACCATAATAATATTACCAAAATCCAACCTCAACTCGACTTCAAAATCTTCAAATCTTATTTTCAAATCCATAAGTTCAAACCCCCGACTTACACCTCAAAAACATGTAATCTAGTCGGATTATTCGATGATAATTCAATATTATGGAGTAGAAATGATCACAAGTGACTTACCTCAAGTTTACCTTGAATTCTCTCTCAAAATCGCCCCAAAACCCGTGCTTGAAGGTCCAAAAATGGCAAAAACTCGGAACCCCTTTGTTTTTAACATTCTGTCCAGGATTTTCGCTCCCGCGGTGATTTCTTCGCACCTATGGTGCCTGGACAGCCCATGCATTTTCGCTTCTGCGAATCATTCCTCGCATCTGCAAGCTCGCACCTGCGGCCCTTTTTCGCGCAGGTGCGATCACACCAGCAGCCCAGCTGCTTCAGCTCCTCCTCCAAATCCAAATTCGATCCGTTAAACATCTGAAACTCACCCGAGGCCCTCGGGACCCCGTCCGAACATACCAACAAGTTTCATAACATAACATGGACCTACTCAAGGCCTCAAATCATATCAAACAACATCAAAACGACGAATTTCACCTCAAATCAAAATCTATGAACTTTAAACTTTCAAATTCTATATCTTGTGCCGAAACATATCAAATCAATCCGGAATGACTTCAAATTTTGCACACATGTCATAAATGACATAACGAAGCTATTCAAATTTCCAGAATCAGATTTGGACCTCGATATCAAAAAGTCAACCCCCCCGGTCAAACTTCCCAAAATTAAATTTTCGGCATTTCAAGCCTAATTCCACTACGGACTTCCAAATAATTTTTCGGACAAGCTCCTAAGTCCGAATTCACCATACGGAGCTATTGGAACCATCAAAATTAAATTCCGAGGTCGTTTACTCATAAGTCAATATCCGGTCAACTATTTCAACTTAAGCTTCCAACATGAAAATTCATCCTTCCAAGCTAACTCCGAAATAGTTGAAAGGAGCGTAAATGCTCAAAACGACCAGTCGGGTCATTACAATCTCCCCCACTTAAATATATGTTCGTCCTCGAACGTGCCATGAGTTGTTTTCAAGCCACCAAATCACTATTCCATCTTATCACGCACATACCCGGAGGTGAATCCATGTCACCCTATTCCATATGAGCTTGACAACACAGTACAACTGAAAATCCTTAATTTAACCTTAGCCCAAAAAACTTGGAATTCAATTCCCAACTTTCAGAATTTCTATTCAAGACACGAATCTTACATTTACACCTTGTATGAGTCTGAACAAGCTACATCGAGCTATAACTATAATCACGGATACAATTTACCCAGAATATTAGACAACATGCCCACTCGTAGCACCATTCATGATCATAGTTACTACTTCAAACCAACCAAGTACTAGCATCAAACCCCATATCGAATAAAACCTCATCCCCACACCTTCGTACACTGTTGATAATAAAAGAAACACGCAGAATCTCGTAACCCTTTATCAGATCAACAAGTCATGGAGATCTCTCGCCCCAACCAGAACCATAATCACTTTCTGAGCTGACTTTCATTATTATACTCCCGAATATACCAAAATTAAACCTGATAGTACCCATTCTAGGTCCAATGACCTTATATTACTAAACATAACTGTTCCACAGACATACCGCACCAATATAACTTGGAGCCACAACCCGTGCCATCCGTGCACCAATACGCAACATTCAAATGTACCCAGTTATGGAAAATGACTCAAATGAGAGAACTGCCCCGCCAGATTAACAAGTACCGCCACAACGAAACGCTGAAAAATTATCATACACCGTAGAACCATCACCCAATTCTAACACGAGGTTCATATTATATACCCCGAGCCACCCTGCTCCAAATTAATAATGACGGAGAGGCAAATGACAAAAATACCACACAAAACCTGAAAGGACATAACCATTACGCTATCGATCATCCAATACCCAAATACTCATCACACTCAAATTCCGCTATAAAGCTCAAATAGAACCGCACCATCTGTGCACATAACCAATGAATCACAACTCCTCGTAGCATAAAGGAGTAACTCACAGATCATTTGAGAACACGAATAAGTTCAACATCAACCGAATGACATATCCCTCAATAATAGCAGTATGGAGCCAACCATTCCGGCTCGGTGTAGAATACACATCTTAATTGGGCCTACCTATGGACCCCTAAATCAACTCGGGTTACCCACAAATAGATAAAAATCCCTCCGAAAATCCATAATAACTGAATCATAACACATTTTATCATCTGGCTAGCTCCGTCCACAACTTCACAGTCCACAACCATGAAACAATCTGCTCCTGGGAACTGCCAATCTCCAAATCCATAGAATATGCGAATCACCATATTTGATTCTATCTCAACCGCCCAAATGCCTAACACCTCTCTCATACACGATCATCCCACGGGAAATACTTTAAAAGTTCTTCTGTGCCACTTGACAAAATTTGAATATTAGCAGTCTATCAACCATGTGAGTACCGCAATACTAATTTATACATCCGTAAGTCAAAATACAATGCGTCTTCTGAAGTCCACCCCTTTCTCATATAACACCAAGTAGTAATAATATTCATCTAGTTATTTGAAACCGTCCATGTTGTCCAACATTTGTTACCTTCTCTTCAAGACTATACTGCCACCTTGTACATGAAAATCTAGCTTTCGTACAACACATAACATCTATCTTGCCATCATGTGAAAAGCACACAAATCTTATTATCAACTTTGAGTCACCAATAATTTACATACCATTTTAGTTAGAAACCTTTCTCTTGCTTCTTTCCAGGAGGAAATCACAATACACAACATGTTCTCCACACTGGTAGAAACCATCAAGAATACTTTGGAATCCATTTGCACATAATCAAGCCCTTAAAACTAAATTCCTCTAACTCGACCAAGCCACGCAGGTCGCCAAGTCTAGGTGTATTACCACAAAGCACCTGTAGAAAACCCCCACATCATAAGCACCCAAAGAACCGATCATATCCATTACTATACTGATCCAACCTACTACCCAATTGTCTCATTACCTCCGAGTTTCTTCCGAATTTGTCTTCAGATTGATACTTCTCCTTGCTAAAACACAACTATCTTTAGCCACAACTCACCCCACAAACCTAGCATAGAACCACAATGCCCTACGGCCCAAAAGCAATTGTATTCTTCTTAAGCACCTTCAAAAATACCACAACTGTAACACTCACCCTAAGAGACCTTATGTAAATTTAAAATTGTCCCCCTTTCCTTTCATATACAGAAATATATAGTCCCTAGTCATATAGAATTTCCGCAAGTCCAGTCACCATTAAATGCAAATCTCAGATTTTATCCATACACAAGTCCGGAGAAATTCTCAATTGCTATATAAAATTCTCAAACCCACTAGAATATTTCTCGGAAGTCACCCACTTGCTCAAGTCTAAATTGCACCGCCCAAATGGGACAGAAGACACGTGCCCCATTAGCATAACCACACTTAAAGAAGTAACTCTACTTTATCACCACCTATCAAATTCATACTCCGTGCGCACTACATCATTTATTAATAACAACTCACTCATCCCACGATTTTCATATAGTCATACGTGCAATATAATCCTTAACAGGCATTTTCCTTATTCAAGTCATGCTCGATCTCAACTTCTGCAAGTCATAGCTAACCCACAAGTATGCCTCAGACCAAAATTAAAATTCAACACCTAACCATGAAATCAAATTGTCAGTAGCAGACTCCCCCACTTGGCTCAAAGCCATAGATTAAAACATTCCATAACTCACAATACCAATACTCTCTCACTGCCATAATGCCACAGTCAGTCCAATGAAACTTCTTTCCAAGTTCATACAATGCCAACCATAAAATACCTCAATCATCCACTAAGATCACATTTATTCTCTTGACACTCAAGTCAACTTTCTCAGCCAGATTC
The DNA here is from genome assembly GCF_000390325.3 of Nicotiana tomentosiformis. NCBI lineage: Eukaryota > Viridiplantae > Streptophyta > Magnoliopsida > Solanales > Solanaceae > Nicotiana > Nicotiana tomentosiformis. The sequence continues at coordinate 71,567,913 of NC_090822.1, read as the reverse complement.
AAATTCAAATCTCCACCCATACACCCCGTCGGCAGAAAAGAAACTCTCTACTCACATCATAAGGAATACTCCTACGTAGATTACTCCGCAGAAGATAACCCGCCTGCTCAGTCTCAAATTGGCATCTTGTTATACCCTTTCGCAACCACAATTACTATGCAATCACTTAATCTTTCTGAGTCTAAACTCATTAACCAAACACGAGAATATAGTTTTACCCCAAAATTTAACAATGTGAAAGATCCTTCAAAACATTCATACTGGAGACTGTACGCCACATCAATTAAAAAATCAAGCACCCAATGGCCTTTCCTTTACATTTCAAGGAAACAATTCTCGTCATATTCAAATTGTCTTAACACATCCCGCATTTATATCATACTCATCACAAAGCCATTCCGCCGCTCATCGAGCCACAACTTCCACTCATATGGATATTACCGGACATATGAGTCTAAATGTACAGGTTATAACGGAAGCTACCGAGCCTAAGCTGCGTTCTAAACCTAGCCTCAAGTCTTCCAAACTGGCCCATCACCAAAACACAGCATACACCTCTTGAATTTCGTTCATGGAATTACAAGCCGGCAATGCACAGCTGATACCGAGCGCTCATGTGCGCATACGAATATGTGGAAGGAATTCAAAGAGTTTATGTCTCAAGCTGAATCAATATCGCACGATAAGGAAAGAAAGATTGGAAGTATATATCCTAAATATCCTGTAGCCTCTCGAAGATAAGTATGGACGTCATCATACCGATCCGCAAGACTCTACTAGACACTTGCTCATGACTTGTAGAACCTATGAACCTAGAGCTCTAATACCATATTATCACGACCCAAAATTCAACTAGTCGTGATGGCACCTAACCCAACCTGTTAGGTAAGCCAATTACCAACTATCCTATTTCAATAATAATTATTAAAGCAATTTCAGTGAATAAAGGTCTTAATCTTGTACAATCCCCAAGAACTGTTAGTACAAATCATGAGCTTCTAAGAATAAAGTATACAAAGCGGAAATGAAATAAATACATAGTCTGTTTGAATAATACTTAAACATAGCTTTTATAAATCTAAGGCTACCCTGAACAAGAGGCAGCTAAAACAGGAACGCATGCACATCTTAAAATCCTGCAACCATCGAGCACAACAACAACAGCAGCCAACATCAGCACGAAATGTGTAGAAGTGTAGTATTAGTACAACCGACCCCATGTACTGAGTAAGTAACAAACCTAGCCGTGGGTTGAAAGTAAAGACGAGCTTCCACCAAGGTCGGGTCCAAAACCAATAGTCCACAACAATCCATAACAACATAAAGCAAATAATACCAGAAGTAACTGAGAGATAAAATACTCAGCCAAATAATGATTTCAAAAAAATATAGTAGTTCTTTCTTTCAAATACATCAGTGAAAACCCAAATCGTTTGCCGAAGTTGCCAATAATATGAATAGTTTGAAACCAATAAATTTCTCCAAAAAGATTCTTAATAATAAATAATATGTTTCATTTTCCTTCCGGATAACCCGTGTAAAACAAATGCATCACTATGCCCATCTGTCAAAAATGTGTGAGAAATCATGAATGATGTGATGTTGTACAGCATGAGGAAAAATACATCTCTATGCCTGTATGTCATGTGTGCATGCCAATGCGATGCAATTCAGTAATAAAATCATAAACAGCCCTTCGGGCAGAACATCACTCATATACAGCCCCTCGGGCAAACCTCATAGTCACTCGTGCCACTCGGGCATACCTCACAATCACTCTTGCCACTTGGGCATACCTCACAATTACTCTTGCCACTCGGGCATACCACATAATCACTCATGCTTCCCAGTCACTCAGCACTCGGCACTCGCACTTAGTAGGTACCTGCGCTCACTGGGGGTGTGTACAGACTCCGGAGGGGATCCTTCAGCCCAAGCGCTATAATCTGCACAGACAACTCACGTGCTATAATAATAAAGTATGCTGCAGGTGGGCAGCGCCGATCCACACTCATCATCACAATCAGACCCTCGGCCAATATCAAACATAAACCTCTCAAGCCACTCGGGCATTTCAGTAAAACAGGGCATTCGGCCCAAAACATTTATATGCATCAATATAGAGTCATAAAAGTGAGTTATGATATGCAATAAAATGAATAGGAATGAGTATGAATTTTCAATTTAAAGCAAATAATTCACAGCAATATGACCTCTGTGGGTCCCAATAATACTGGCACATAACCTCAATCATGATTTTTAATATGCTTTTCAGCTTAATTTCTCTAACTCGTAAAACGCATGAAAAATGCCAAGATCATTTAACTACAAAATTCCACAGAAATAATTATGTCACAATTTCTATAGTGCACGCCCACACACCCGTCACCTAGCATGTGCGTCACCTCCCAACAATTCACAAAATACATATATTCACGGTTCATACCCTCAACTCCAAGATTAGAAGAGTTACTTACCTCGAACAAGCAAAATCCAATGTCGAGCAAGCCAAGCAATGCTCCAGAAATTCTATTTTGCGCGTATTAACTTCCAAACGGCTCGAATCTAGTCACAATTAATTTGATTTCAGCCCACAAAAATTATAGGAATTAATTCCATATCAAAATACTAATATTTTCCAAAAATCTGAAATTACTCCCCAAAAATCACCCGACCTCAACTCGACCTCCAAATCTTCAAAACTTATTTTCAAATCCCTAAGTTCAAACCCCCGATTTACACCTCAAAAACATATAATCTAGTCGGATTAGTCGATGATAATTCAATATTATGGAGTAGAAATAATCACAAGTGACTTACCTCAAGTTTCCCTTGAATTCTCTCTCAAAATCGCCCCAAACACTGTGCTTGAAGGTCCAAAAATGGCAAAAACTCGGAACCCCTATGTTTTTAACATTCTGTCCAGGATTTTTGCACCCGCGGTGATTTCTTCGCACCCGCGGTCTTCGCACCCGCGGTGATTTCTTCGCACCTACGGTGCCTGGACAGCCCATGCATTTTCACTTCTACGAATCATTCCTCGAATCCGCAAGCTCACACCTGCGGCCCTTTTTCGCGCAGGTGCGATCACACCAACAGCCCAGCTGCTTCAGATCCTCCTCCAAATCCAAATTCGATCCGTTAAACATCTGAAACTCACTCGAGGCCTCGGGACCCCGTCTGAACATACCAACAAGTTTCATAACATAACATGGACCTACTCGAAGTCTCAAATCATATCAAACAACATCAAAATGACGAATCGCACCTCAAATCAAAATATATGAACTTTAAACTTTCAAATTCTATATCTTATGCCGAAACATATCAAATTAATCTGGAATGACTTTAAATTTTGCACACAAGTCATAAATGACATAACAAAGCTATTCAAATTTCCAGAATCAGATTTCGACCTTGATATCAAAAAGTCAACCCCCCGGTCAAACTTTTCAAAATTAAGTTTTCGGCATTTCAAGCCTAATTCCACTACGGACTTCCAAATAATTTTTCGGACACGCTCCTAAGTCCAAAATCATCATACGGAGCTATTGGAATCATCAAAATTAAATTCCGAGGTCGTTTACTCATAAGTCAATATCCGGTCAACTATTTCAACTTAAGCTTCCAACATGAAAATTCATCCTTCCAAGCTAACTCTGAAATACCTTAAAACCAAAACCGACAATTCACACAAGTCATAATACCTCGTAGGAAGTTATTCAAGACTTCAAATAGTTGAAAGGAGCGTAAATGCTCAAAACGACCGGTCGGGTCGTTACAAAAAGATGAGGATTTCTTCTCTTCGTATAATTCTCTATCTCCTAAGCCGCGTCCTTGACCGGTTGACCTCTCCACTGAACCTTCACTATTGCAATATTTGTAGACCTCAACTTCCGAACCTAGTTATCCAAAATGGCCATCGGCTCTTCTTCATAAGAAAGATTCTTATCCAATTGCACTGAACTGAAATCCAACACATGTGATTGATCCTCATAATACTTCCAAAGCATAAAAACATGAAATATAGGATGAACTCCCAATAATTTGGGTGGAAAATCAAGTCTATAGGACACCTCACCAACTCTCTCCAACACCTCGAATGGACAAATATACGAACGGCTAAACTTTCCCTTCTTCTTAAATCTCCTCACGCTCTTTATAGGAAAAACTCAAAGAAGAAGCTTCTGACCCTCCATGAAATCCACATTAAGAATCTTCATATTAGCATAAATATTTTGCTTGGACTGCACAGTACGAAGACACTCTTAAATCAATTTCACCTTCTCTAAAGCATCATAAACCAAATCTGTTCCCAACAATCTAGCCTCACCAGGATCACACCAACCAATCGAAGAACGACATCACCTACCATAAAAGGCATCATACAAAGCCATCTGGATGCTTGAATGATAGGTTTTGTTGTATTCGAACTCTGGTAATAGTAGAAATTGATCCTATTGTCCTCGAAAATCGATAACACATGCCCTCAACATATCCTCCAAGATCTAAATGGTCCGCTCGGACTACCCGTCAGTCTAAGGATTGAATGCAGTACTAAGCTCAATCTGCGTGCCCACTCACGCTGAATGGCCCTCCAAAAGTGCGAAGTAAACTGAGTTCCTCGATCTGAGATAATAGACGCACGCACACCATGCAAGTGAACAATCTCTCTATTGTAGATCTTAGCCAACTGCTCTGAAGTGTTGGAAGTCATGACTGGAATAAAATGTGTAGAGTTGGTCAGTCTATCCACAATGACCCAAACAACGTCAAATCTCTTCAAAGTACATGGCAATACTAACACAAAGTCCATGGTATTGTGCTCCCACTTCCACTCCGGTATATCTAACATTTGAAGCAAACCATCAGGTCTCTGATGCTCATACTTGACCTGCTGACAATTCAAACATTATGTAACACAACCAACAATGTCCTTCTTCATCCTTCGCCACCAATAATGCTTCTTCAAATCACGATACATATTCGTAGCACTGGGATGAATAAAATACAGCGAATTATGAGCCTCCTCAAGAATTAACTCCCTTAATCCATCCTCATTAGGAACAAAAATCCGACCATGAAGCAACAATTCACCATCATCACCAATAGCCACCTCCTTAGACCACATCGCAACACAATGTCCTTAAGGACAAGCAAATGGGGATTATCATACTGACGAGCCTTGATGCGCTCATACTAGGACGACTGCACAACAACACAAGCAAAACCCTGCTAGGCTCATAAATATCTAATCTCACAAATCTATTAGTCAATGACTGAACATCAATATCTAAAGGCGTCTCCACCTTGGGAATAAATGCCAAACTCCGCATAATCTCTGCCTTTCTACTCAAGGAATCCGCTACTACATTAGCCTCCCCTTGATGATAAAGAAAAGTGATGTCATAATCCTTTAAAAACACCAACAACCTCTATTTCTTCAAATTCATATCTTTTTATTGAATAGATGTTGAAGATTTCGATGATCCGTATACACCTCACAAGAAATGCCATATAATTAATGCCTCCAAATCTTGAGCACGTGCATAATAGCTGCTAACTCCAAATCATATATGAATAGTTTTTCTCATATGCCTTCAACTGGCATGACGCATAGACAATTATTATACCGTCCTGCATCAACACATACCCAAGGCCAATGCGTGAAGCATTATAGTAGATAGTATACATACCCGATCCTGAAGGCAACACCAAAATTGGAGTCGTAGTCAAAGAAGTCTTGAGCTTCTACTCTCCTCACACTCGTTAGACCATCTGAATAGAGCACCCTTCTGAGTCACCTTGGTCAATGGAGCTGTGATAGTCTAAAAGCCTTCCATAAAGCAACAATAACCAGCCAACACTAGGAAAATCTTTATCTTAGTAGCGGTAGAAGGTCTGGACCAACTCCAAACTGCCTCAATCTTTTTCGGATCCACCTTGATCCCACCACTGAAAACCACGTGGCCCAAGAATACCACAAAATCAAACAAAAATTCACACTTGGAGAAGTTAACATACAACTTCTTCTCCCTCGAAGTCTAAAGCACAATCCTCAAATGTTTCTCGTGCTCCTCTCTACTACGAGAATATACCAAAATATCATCATTGAACATAATAACAAAAGAATACAAGTTATGCGGGAATATACTGTTCATCAAATGCACGAAGGTTGCTGGGGAGTTGGTCAACCCGAAAAACATCACCAAAAACACATCATGCCCATAACGAGGCCTGAAAGTCATCTTAGGAATGTGGGAAGCCCTGATCTTCAATTGGTGATACCCAGATCTCAAGTCAATCTTTGAGAACACCCTAGAACCCTGAAGCTGATCAAATAAATCATAAATGTGTGGCAGTGGACACTTTTTCTTGATGGTAAGCTTGTTGAACTGTCGGTAGTCAGTTCACATTCTTATAGAACCATCATTTTTCTTAACAAACCACACTGACGCACCCTAAGGTGAAATACTAGGCCTGATGAACCCCTTATCCAACAAATCTTGCAACTTTCCCTTCAATCCTTCAACTCAGCATGAGCCATGCGATATGATGGATTAGATATGGGCTGAGTTCCCCGTGCCACATCAATACAAACATTAATATCCCTATTGGGTAGGATACCCGACAGGTCAGCAGGAAACACATCTTGAAACTTCCTTACCATATGACTGACTCAAAAGTAGGAGTATCAATACTAACATCTCTGACAAAAGCTAGATACACCAAACAACCCTTCCCAACGAACCGTTGAGCCTTCATAAATGAGATCACTCTGCTAGGAGTATGACCAAGAAAACCCTTCCATTCCATCCTTGGCAAACCCAGCATAACCAACGTCATGGGCTTAGCATGATAAATAAGAATATCATGATACAGTGATAACCAATCCATACCAAAGATCACATCAAAGTCTACCATATCTAATAAAAGAAAGTCTGCCATCATCTCAAAACCACATATAGTGACCACACAAGATTGATAAACTCGATCCACCATAATGGAATCCCCAACCGGTTTTGATACATTAACATGAACATCAAGCGAATCACGTTGTATATTCGGACAAGAAGCAAAGTATGATGACACATATGAATAAGTATAGCCAGGAACAAACAATACTGAAGCATCTCTGTGGTACACAGAAATAATACCTATAATAACTGCATTAGAAGTGATAGCCTCGGTCCTCCTTAGGAGCGCATAACATTTGTCCTAACCTCCTTTAGACTTATCTTCCCCACTAGGACAGCCACGTCCTGGATGACCTCCACCCCGAGCTGGCTGAGCGGGTGGTGTAGCAACCTGCGCAGGAATCATAGTTTGACCTCCCTGTTTCCTTAAACCTCTACGATAATGGGGCAGTATTTCCTGGCATGCCCCAAGTCTCCACAGTCATAGCAACCTCTGAATAGAAATGACTGCGGGGCCTGAGTCGGGAACAGTGACCTGGAATATCCACCAGAAGAACCTGGTACCAATGAACCCTAAATAGATGGAACGCGATAAGAACTTTACGTTGGATGTGCACTGAATGAAGACTGCATAGAAGCTCCTCGACTGGGTGGTTGGGTATGATAAGCTGGCCTGGTAGAATGGCCTCTCCCAAATCGACCTCGGCCTATAGATGAGGCACTACTGAAGCTACTTGAATGTCGGGACCTCTTGCCCCTACCTTGCATCATCTCTCTAGTCTCACTACGGATACACTCAATACGACGCGCTATCTCCACAATCTGGTGAAATGAAGTCTCAATTTCTACCTCTTTAGCCATAGCAAGGCGAATACCACGGTGAAGACAGTTAATGAATCTCATCACTCTCTCCTCCTTAGATGGAAAAAAAATGATAGAATGATGGGACAGCTCAGTAAACCTCGTCTCATACTCAATAACTGACGTCAGAACCTACTGTCAGAACCAAAATTCTGCCTTAATAATCGTGATGACACCTACTTCCAAAGACTAGGTAAGCTTAACACATAATAAGATCAACAGAAAGTACCAACTTAAATATTAATGAAAGCTGGGGAGTGCCATAATATAATGAAAAGTATAATACAATAGTCATAAATCGCAAAACCCGGTAATACTGAGTCATAAGCTCTATAGAGAGTACACATAAATAATGGAATGCCACTCTTATGTCGCCACATGTACATAAATATCCACCCTTATCTCTCCGCATGTACATTAACATTGGAATGCCACCCTTATGCCGCCGCATGCGCATCTCAATCACAACACAATAATTAGCATGCACAACACGTGCCCAAGTATCACAATTTCACAAAACCAATAATACCGAAGTCACAACGAAATATAGCCCGCGACTCAACAACAATATGTACAAAAGAAAATCATAACAATAACTTAAGAGTGCGGGGAGACAACAACAACAAAACATGTTTCATATGACAAATAATCCCAATTCAAGGCATATTAATAGCCTAAAGTCTAATCTGGATAACTAACACACATACACCCTGTGCATATTCGTCACCTTATCCAAACGTTGTTTCGCATAGCACAAATAAAGCAAATTCGGCAAATCCTAAGATGAAATTCCCTCGCACAATGTTAGGCAAGATACTTACCTCAAATAAGCTAAGATTATACTCTAAGAAGTCCTTCCCACGTGAATCACCCTCCGGACGGCTCGAATATTGCCAAAACAACCTAATCGGATCAATAAAAGCTATAGGAAAGAAGACCAAACGATAGAGCTACGATCTTGGTTCAATTATGCAAAGTCAACCCAAAACGTCAACCCCAGGCTCGCTCCCCGAAACCCAACCAAACTCACAAATTCCTAACACCAATTCTAATACGAGTCCAAATATATATGTTTCACCCAATCCCGACCTTAAATAATCCTTAATGTCATCAATTTTTACTTTAGAATTTTTTTTACTAAATCCTCAATTTCTTCAATTAGATTCACCAATTAATTGCTAAATTCAATGTTGGAATCATCAATAATAAACAAATCCAAGTCAAAAATACTTACCTCAATCCAAATTGAGAAAATTCTTCCAAAATCGCCCAAATTCGAGCTCTATAACTCAAAATGTGATAAAATAGCCAAAACCCTTGAAATAGAATACTTAAATGATCTGCTGAGGCATACACATCACGAACGCGTCATGTGCCTCACATTCGCAAAGCACAAAATAAAGACTGCCTCTCAAACCCTTACGCAAACGCAATGACTTGGTAGCGAATGTGATGCATTCCATAATAGAGCCTACGCGAATGTGATCCCTCCCTCACGAATGCGGAGACCAAAAGTCTGATCAGTTGTCCTCCCCTTTTACATGAACACATCTCCCACTTACAATCGCGAAGACCATTGTCTCCCCAAGCTCCGCGAACGTGGTCATCCCTTTTGGAATGAGAAGAACAAATATGCCTGCCACTCAATACTCTACGCGAACGCAACTCCCTTGTCGCGATCACGATGAACAAAACCAAACGCCAACATCAATAGTCCAAAATAAGGGAAAATGATCCAAAACCCATCATAAACACACCCAGGGCCTCTGAGACTCCGTCCAATCACACCAACCAATCCCAAAACATAACACGAACCTGATCGATCCACAAATCACACAAAACAATATCGCAACCATGGATCGCACCTCAATTCAAGCCTAAGGAACTAACCCAAAGTTTCCAAATTCAAAACTTACACCGAACATGCCTTAACACCTCGGAATGACCACAAATTTTGCATGTAAGTCCCAAATGACATAATGGACCTCTCCCAACTCCCAGAACCAAAATCCAAACCCGATATCAACAAAGTCAACCCTAAGTCAAGCCTATTAACCTTCCAAACCTTCAACTTTCCAACTTTTGCCAATCCAAGCCAAAATAATCTAGGTACCTCCAAATCCCGATATGGGCATACGCCTAAGTCCAAAATCACCATACGTAACTATTGGAACCATCAAACTGCCATTACAGGGTTGTCCACCCAGAAGTCAAACTCCGGTCAACTCTTAAAATATAAGCCTCCAACCAAGGAACTAAGTGTCCCAAATCAATCCAAAACCTTTCCGAAATCAAATCAACCATCCCCACAAGTCACGTAACCACAATTACACATGTCTAAAGAATCAAATAGGGAAAACATGACTAAAACACTCAAAACGACTCTCCCCCTCATAAGTAAATGTGTCCTCGAACGGGTATAGAAACATACCTGAAGTGTCAAAAAGGTGAGGATGGATCTGTATAACATGCTTAGTCTCCCTAGTCACGTCCTAGACCGGTTGAACTCTCTGTTGAACCTTCACCGATGCAATGTTCTTCGACTGCAACTTTCGGACCTGCCTATCCAAAATAGCCACTGACTCCTCAACATACGTCAAATCCTTGACCAATTGCACATAACTAAAATCTAACACATGTGATGGATCACCATAATAATTACGGAGCATGAAAACATGGAATACCAGATGAACTCCTGATAAGCTAGGTGGCAATGCAAGTCTGTAGGCCAACACACCCGCTCTCTCAAGAATATCAAAAAGGACTAATATACAGAGGGCTCAACTTACCCTTCTTCCCAAACCTCATCAAACCCTTCTTGGAAAAACTCTAAGTAGAATCCTCTCACCCACTATGAATGCCATATCACGAGCCCTCCTATCATCATAACTCTTTTTCCTAGACAGCGATGTATGAAGTCGCACCTGAATTAACTTCACTGCCTCCAAAGCATCATGGACCAAATTAGTGTGCAGCAACCTAGCCTCCCAAGGCTCAAACCAACCAATCGGAGAATGACATCGCCTCCCATATAAGGCCTCATAAAGAGCTATCTGGATACTCGATTGATAGCTGTTGTTGTAGGAAAAATCTGCTAGCGGTAGAAACTGATCCCATGAACCCCCAAAATCAATAACACTAGCACGTAACATGTACTCCATGGTCTATGGATGAAATATCGTACTCAGCTCGACTTGTGTGCCCAACGCATGATGTACGGCTCTCTAACATATAATGCAAACTGCATGTATCGATCTGAGATAATAGACACTGGCACACCATGAAGGTGAATAGTCTCATGAATATAAATCCAAGCCAGCTGCTCTGACGAGCAGGTAGTCATGACTTGAATGAAGTGTGTAGACTTGGTTGGTCTATCCACAATGACCCACACTACATCAAGTCTCCTCAAGATTTGTGAAAGTCCAACTACAAAATCCATAGTGATAGGCTTCCACTTCCACTCTGGAATATCAAGTCTATAATGTAATACACCCGGCCTCTGATGCTCGTACTTAAACACGCTGACAGTTCATACACTAAGCCACATAATCCACAATATATTTCTTCATTCTTCTTCACCAGTAGTGCTACTTCAAGTTATGTAACATTTTTGAAGCACCCAGATGAATGAAATACCACGAACTATGGGCCTCCTCAAGAATCAGCTCCTACAACTCATACATACTGGGCATACAAATCCGGCCCTGAAATCTCAACACCCCATCATCACCAATAGTTACCTCTTTGGCATCACTGTGCTGCATAGTGTCCTTAAGGACAAGTAAGTGGGAATCATTATACTGACATGCCTTGATGCACTCAATGAAAAAAGACTGTAAAACCACGCAAGCCAAAAATCGGCTAGCCTCTAAAATATCCAATCTCACGAACCTGTTGGACAAAGCCGGAACATCCAAAGCTAATGGTGTCTCCCCAGCTGGGATAAAAGCAAGACTTCCCATGCTCTCATCCTTCCTACTCAAAGCATCAGCCACTATATTAGCCTTCTCAGATGATAAATAATGGTTTAATCATATTCCTTTAGTAGCTCTACCCACCTCTGTTGCCTCACATTCAGATTCTTTTGTTTGAATAATTGTTGTAGACTCTTGTGATCCGTGAACACCTCACAAGACACGTCGATAAGATAATGCCTCCATATCATGAGGGCATGAAGAATGGCTGCCAACTCTAGATCTATACTAGTAGTTCCTCATGAGGATTCAACTGATGAGAAGCATAAGCAATCTCTCTACCCTCCTACATCAACACACACACCAGTGCCAATCCATAAAACTTCACAATAGACTGTATATGAACTGATGCTGAAGGCAAAATCGGAACTAGAACTGTGGTCAAGGCAGACTTGAGCTTCTGAAAGCTCTCCTCACACTCGTGAGACCACCTGAATGGGGTACCCTTCTGAGTCAATCTAGTCAAAGGTGTTGTAATGGACGAGAAACCCTCCACGAAACAAATAGAATACCTAGCCAAACCTAGAAAACTTTGTATCTAAGTAGCAGTAGAACGTCAGGGCCAACTCTGAACTACCTTAATCTTCTTTGGATCCACCTTAATCCCCTCACTGGATACCACATGGCCCAAGAATGCCACTGAATCATGCCAAAACTCGCACTTGGAGAATTTACGATATAACTTCTTCTCCTTCAAGGCCGGGAGCACGATCCTCAGGTGCTGCTCATGCTCCTTTTGGCTGCAAAAATATACCAGAATTTCATCAATGAACACCACCCTACTAGGAACATGATCCAGGGAGCCTCTCCACGCCAACCTCGCCAACCCCGGCATAGCCAACGTCACATTCTTAGCGTGACAATCTAGAATAGTGTGATATGGTGAAAACTAACCCATGCCAAAAATAACATCGAAATATACCATATTGAGTAACAGAAGGACAACCCTAGTCTCATATCCCGCAATCGTGACCAAACAAGAATGATAGACCCGGTCTACCACAATAGAGTCCCCAACAGGTGTAGACTATAAATAAGGGTACTCAAAGAATCACGAGTCATATCAAAATATGAAGCAAAATAGGATGACACATACGAATAAGTGGAACTCGGATCGAAAAATATTGATGCATCTCTATGACAGACCGAATTAATACCTATGCTAATAGCATCTGATTCAACTGCCTCAATTCTACCAGGGAAAACATAACAACGGGCATGGCCTCCCTCTCTAGGATGACATGTGCCTGCCTGCCCTCCACCTCTAACTGGCTGTGCATGGGGAGTAGCAACTGGAGCCAAAATCATAGCCTGAGTACCCTGCAGAAGTCCACCCCTCCGAAGCATAGGAAAATCTCTCACCATGTGCCTAGTATCACCATACTCAAAACAACCACTTTTTGGGTGTGGCTGCTGGTATTGAGCCTGACCCCGATGGCCAGAATAACCATTGTAGGAACCCCATACAAGAGGTACACTGGAAGATGGCTGTCCAAAATGAGTACTCGGAGGTCCCTGGCTAGTTGGAGCACTACAAGTAACCTGGAGTGCAAATTGAACTGGTCAAATGACAAAACCTCTGCCATGATGAGTTGTAGCTGAAGAATGGGAACCGCTAAATCTTCGAAAGCCTCGAGGGATCTTGGCCTCCTTATTCCCCCTCTCCTGGACACGGATACGCTTTAACCTCCAAACAATCTCTAGAACCTGATGAAATGGAGTATCAATCTCCAACTCCGGTGCCATCCCAAATCTAAGACCATAACCGAGTCCCTCAATAAATCTGCGGACTCTCTCTAATAGTGGAACCCAAAGCAGGTGTATGATGAGATAACTCATAAAACCTCATATCATACTCGGATGAAGTCATAGTCCCTTGGAGCAACTTCCCGAACTCGATGCGCAATGCATCCCTAGGGTCCATAGAACAAACTCCCTCAAAAGAGATCAGTGAATTGAGCCCAAGTAAGTGGCGCTGCATCAGCTGGCCTACTCTCCTCATAAGCCTACCATCATCTATATGCCGGCCCCGTCAGCTAGAAAGTGGTAAGGTTGACCCTGCTCAACTCCATTATGCCCATAGTGCGCAGAATATAGTGACACAAGTCTAGAAAACTATGTGCATCCTTAGAAACCGCGCCACTAAAAGTAGGAGGATGATAGTTCTTAAACATCTCTAACCTCTTTTGTTTCTCCTCTGATTCCACAGGCTAAACCCTAATCACGAGTTGTACTAACATAACACCTGGAGCCTAGTCAACATGTGCCCGCTGCTTAGGAGTACGGGTGGCTGGAGTCTGAGTTCCTCCCCTAGCCAGGGAATTAGCTGATGCATCTTGGATCAACCCGCCTGAGCTAAAGTACCAAACATGCTCAGAAAATGCGTGAAAGTCTCTTGAAGTCTAGGGGTAGAAATTGATGCCTCTGGTGCCTTCTCCCCAACTGTAACTATTGGTGCCTCCTGAATCACGACCCTTGCACAGCCCCGCGCTTCAGCTTGTGCTCTGCCTCTACCTCGGCCTTTGCCCCAGCCTCTAGTAACACTAGCACTGGGGGCAGCATCATCAATTACTGAAGTTTGTGTCCTCACCATTTGTGAGATAATAAAAAGACAAAGGCTCAAATTCTAAAATCAATAAATCCACACGATAAGGAATGAAAGAAGTGAAGTTTTCCTAATTGTTTTGTTGTCTCCTAAAGATAAGTACAGATGTCTCTATATCGATCCGTAAGACTCTTCTAAACTTGCTTATGACTCGTAGAACCCATTAACCTATAGTTCGGATACCAACTTGTCACGACACAAAATTCGGCCTTAAGGATCGTGATGGCACCTAGTTCCTAGAACTAGGTAAGCCTAGCACATAACACGATCAATAGAAAGTACCAACTTAAATATTAATGAAAGCTGAAGAGTGTCATAATGTAATCAAAAGCAGAATACAATAGTCATTGATAATCGTCTTAATGTATGCATATTTTGATATATATCGCCTCACATTTTGCTCATGTTTCATAGATTTTTGATGTATAATATAATGATTTGTACTAAATTGTGGTATTTCTATGTGTAGGAATCATTCAGATGCAATTTGGGATGAAATGGCGCGAAATTGGGAAGAAAAGGCAAAAAGTGAAATTTGAGGGCCACATGCAGCGTGGGGCGCTGCATGTGGCGCAATTTACAGTAGCCTCAGTTTTTGAGCACCAGGGCCAGCGCCCCACACTGCCCTGGACGCTCAAGACGGGAAAGTGGCCTTTTTTGACTAGGACTCGGTTATTTTGACCCCTAAACGCCACCAACTCATATAAAAACCAACCTAAAACTATTTTAAAAGGCAGGACGTGACTTTGAGAGCAGAAAAAGGGCAAAACACTCGGGAGAACGGATTGGATCAATTCTTCCTTCCCTTTCCTAGTACTCATTGATTTTATGTTTGAAAACCTTATTTTTGATGATTGTATGAAAATGAGTGGCTAAGAACCCTATTGTTCTAGGGTCATGGGTGATACATGAATGTTGATGTTTGAAGTTTAATTTGACGAAGTTGATTTTATCATATTGGGTTATTTTTTTAATTCTATTCTTAATTATTTTGCTGAGTAGCTAACAGTAAAATACTATCTACGTATCTAGAGTTGAACTCGAAAGTGAAAATTCTAGATTGCATATAGAATTAAATAGAGCAAATTCTTGAACCCGGGCATCAGGGAACGAATTTGCGGTTAGGATAGAAATATACCTAATTGTCTTGTTTGGTTGAAATACAGGAAGTGTAAATGCATTCTTGTTAATCTTAATTCCATAGATATATAGGTATTAAGTTAGCTTGAATAGGCGAATAAGAACTCGACAGATTCTTATGAGTAATATCAACCCTATCAATCAAAAATCCAGATAAATCAATTAGTTATTTTAAGCCAAGAATGCAACACGATTGTTAGCTAACCTGTGACCCTGGAATATCCTCTCCTACTAATTGTTATCCGAAATTGCTTCCTTGTTTGGTTGATTTCTAGTTAATTCATTGCTTGATAGTTTTAGGTAGTAAATTAGTCACTTATATATTTTGTGAGAAATCTCTTGAATCGATAAGTTAATTGAGTTTGAATAAGTCAAAATTTAATCTTAAGTCTTTGTGGGAATGATACTCTATTTACTACTCTATTACTTGACGACCAGTCATAAATCCCAAAATCAGGTAATACTGAGTAGAAGACTACAGAGAGTACACAAGAAATCTCAAAATACAACACTATTGGAATAAAATAAATAGTAGTAAGGAAACAATAGAAGGTGACTCCGATGATTACTCATAAACAATTCTCGAATATCCCTCCTTATATAAACTGGGAAAAGTTTTATGAAGTCATGAATATGGCTAAGTACCATGTATCCTCTATGGTAGTTAAATGGAATCCACCTAGGAATGGTTTTGTTAAGCAGAACTCAGATGGTTGCTCTAAGGGAAACTCAGGTCTTGCTGAAGGTGGTGGTACTGATAGGAATGATCAAGGAAAAATGATCACGGCTTATGCTACTCCTCTAGATGCATGACCAACAATATGGCTGAAGCAATGACCCTCAGACTGGCATTGAATGGTGCACAAATGTGGCATCACTGAGCTCAAAATTAATTGTGACTATAAATTGGTAGTAGACTAGATTAACAACAACAATGATCCACTATGGACTCTTTGGGATATTTTGGATAAGATAAAGTATTATCTGCAAGATTTTGTCAATTAGAACATTCAACATTGCTATAGAGAAGGTAACAAGGTGAAAGATTCACTTTCTAATTGGAGACTTAGTTGTACGGATACTACCTATATTTACGACAGTCCCCTCCTGCCCAGGGAAGCTAGGGGAGAGATGAATATGGACAGATTACAATTTCCTTCCTTCAGAGTTAACAAACATAGAAAATATGTCTTTGTGGAAAGAAACATGTATAGAATTCATCTATTAGACGTTCCTTGAGTTTGCACATTTTGTAAAGGAGGGGCTTGTAATACTACCCTCGTAAGTATTTAGAATTTTTTTTTGGGTGCTAAATTGGAAATCCTACTAGTCTTTATGAATGGAGGTTTTTCCATTAATAGTAGGTGCAGGGAGCTTTATCTCCTTTGTTATGTAAGGTTCATCATATGAATAAAAATATAATTTAACCAAAAAAAAGGTGACTCTGATGCCTGCAAGAGGAATAAAAGGTATACCTTGAAGTCTCTACGACTCTCACTCGACCCTCTATTGACGATCAAGATCCGATGTACCTGGATCTACACAAAAATTGTGCAGAAGCGTAGTATGAGTACACCACAATCGGTACCAGTAAATATCATGACTAACCTCGGTGGAGTAGTGACGAGGTTCAAGTAAAGACATTCACTAGTCAAAATATCATGTGCAGAATATCAACATAAAACTAACAAGGAAAAGTATAACAAAATACCAAAGAATAGGGTATGTGATAACACGACAAATTAACCAACAACTCGTAAAAACTCAAGGAAAAGTCATTTAATGAAAACAAGAATTTGATCAAAACAGAAACCCTCAGTTTCAACACATGAGCAATAACAAGAATCATCCCCCGATATATCTCATAATAATTCCCGGCAAGCCACGTTTATGTCGCTGCATGCACATAAACAATGGAATGCCACCCTTATATCGCCTGCATGTACATAAATAGCCACCCTTATCTCGCCGCATGCACATTAATATTGGAATGCCACCCTAATGTGTCGCATGCGAGTCTCAATCACAACATAACAATCAGCGCGCACAACACGTGCCCAAGTACCACAATGTCACAAAATCAACAATACCAAAGTCACAACGAGATATAGCCCACGTCTAAACACCAATATATACAAAAGAAAGTCATAATAATAAGTTAAGAGTGCGGGGAGTGAATAAAAATAAAATATGTTTCATATAACAAATAACCCCAATTCAAGGCATATTAATAGCCTAAAGTCTAATCTGGTCAATTACCATACATACGCCCGTGTACATACTCGTCACATTATGCACACATCGTTTCATGTAGCACAAATAAAGCAAATTAGGCCAAATCCTAAGGGAAAATTTCCCCACACATTGTTAGGTAAGATACTTACCTCAAATAAGCTAAGTCAATACTCTAAGAAGCCTTTCCCGCGTAAATCACCATCCGGACGGCTCGAATATGGAAAAAACAACTTAATAATATCAATACAAGCTATAGGAAACAAGACCAAACGATAAAGCTACGATCTTGGTTCAATTATGAAAAGTCAACCCCGCACCCGCATCCCAAAACCCGACCAAACTCCCAAATTCCGAATACCAATTCTAATACGAGTCCAAAATATATGTGTTTCACCCATTTCTGACCCAAAATCGTGCTTCAAGTTATCAAAATTACTGTAGAAAAGCTTTTACCAAAATCACCAATTTCTTCAATTAGATTAACCAATTAGTTGGTAAATTCATGGTTAGAATCATGAATAATAAATAAATCCGAGTAAAAAATACTTACCCCAATCCAAATCATGAAAATTCCTTCAAAATCGCCCGAATCCGAGATCTATAACTCAAAATGTGATAAAATAACCAAAACCCTCAAAATAAAGTACTTAAATGATCTGCCCAGGCATACAGATCATGAATGCAGCATGTGCCTCGCGTTCACGAAGCACAAAATGACAACAGCCTCTGAAACCCCTACGCGAATGCGATAACTTGATCATGAACGAGATGCATTCCATAACAGGTCCTACGCAAATGCGATCCCTCCCTCGCGAATACGGAGACCAAATGTCTGATGCCCAGCTGGCCTTCCATTCACCACGAACACGGCTCCCAAGTCACAATCGCTAAGTCTACTGCCTCCCCAAGCTCCGCGAACGTGGTCATCCCTTTGAGAACGTGAAGAATAAGTACTTATGCCACCCAATACTCTCCACAAATGCAACTCCCTTGTCGCAATCACACTGAAAAAAACCAGACACCAGCACAAGCAGTCCAAAATAAGGGAAAATGATCCGAAAAACACTCGGGTCCCCCAGGACTCCGTCCAATCACACCATCCATACCCAAAACATAACATGAACCCGCTCAAGCCTCAAATCACACAAA
This sequence comes from Nicotiana tomentosiformis, assembly GCF_000390325.3. Lineage (NCBI taxonomy): Eukaryota > Viridiplantae > Streptophyta > Magnoliopsida > Solanales > Solanaceae > Nicotiana > Nicotiana tomentosiformis. Next base: position 71,549,029 of record NC_090822.1, on the reverse strand, counting down.
ACAACATCGTAACGATGACTCACACCTCAATTCAAGCCTTAGGAACTAATCAAAATTTTCTAAATTCAAACCTTACACTGAACATGCCTATACACCTCGGAATAACCTAAATTATTGCATGCAAGTCCAAAATGACACAATGGACCTGTCCCAACTCCCGAAACCTAAATCCGAACCCAATATTAATAAAGTGAACCCTTGGTAAAACCTAATAACCTTCCAAACCTTCAACTTTTCAACTTTCGCCAATTCAAGCTAAAACAATCTAGGAACCTCCAAATCTCGATGCGGACATACGCCTAAATCCAAAATTACCATACGAAGCTATTGGAACCATCAAAATGCCATTTCGAGGTTGTCCACCCAAAAGTCAAACTCTGGTCAACTCGTAAAACTTAAGCCTCCAACCAAGGGACTAAGTGTCCCAAATAAATCCAAAACCTCCATGAACCCAAACCAACTATCCCCGCAAGTCACGTAACCACAATTACACATGTATAAAGCATAAAATAGAGGAAACAGAGCTAACAAACTCAAAGTGACCGGCCAGGTCATTACATTCTCCCCCTCTTAAATAAACGTACATCAAACGAGTAAAGAGACATACTTGAAGTGCCAAAAAGGTGAGGATATCAGCTTTGATATCATGTTCGGTCTACCCAGTCACCTCCTCAATCGGTTGATCTCTCCATTGAACCTTCACCGATGCAATGTTCTTCGACTGCTACTTCTGGACCTACCTGTCCAAATATCTATCGGCTCCTCAACATAGGTCAAATCCTTGTCCAATTACACTATGCTGAAATCTAACACATGTGACGGATCACCATAATACTTCCGGAGCATGAAAACATGCAACACCGGATGAACTCCTGATAAGCTGAGTGGCAATGCAAGTCTGTAGGCCACCTCACCTATTCTCTCAAGAATCTCAAAAGTACCAATATACAGAAGGCTCAACTTGCCCTTCTTCCCGAACCCTTCACATCCTTCATTGGAAAAACTCTGAGTAGAACCCTCTCACCCACCATGAATGCCACATCACGAGCCCTCCTATCAGCATAAATCTTTTGTCTAGATTGCACTGTACGAAGCCGCTCCTGAATTAACTTCACATTCTCGAAAGCATCACAGACCATATCAGTGCCCAACAACCTAGCCTACCAAGGCTCAAACCAACAAACCGGAGAAATACATTGCCTCTCATATAAGGCTTCATAAGGAGCCATCTAGATGCTTGATTGATAGTTGTTGTTGTAGCTGAACTCTGCTAGCGGTAAAAGGATCCCGTGATCCCGCAAAATCAATAACACAAGCACATAACATGTCCTCCAAGATCTGAATAGTGCACTCAGAATGATCGTTTGTTTGTGGATGAAATGTTGTACTCAGCTTGACTTTTGTGCCCAACTCACACTACTCGGCTTTCAAAAAATGCAATGTGAACTACATGCCTCGATCTAAGATAAATGACATGGGTACCCCATGAAGGCGAACAATCTCCTGAATTTAAATCCGAGCTAGTTGCTCTGAAGAGTAGGTAGTCATTACTGGAATGAAGTGTGCAGACTTGGTCAGTTTGTCCAGAATGACCCATAATGCATCAAATCTCCTCAAGGTTCTTGGAGTTCAACTACAACATCCATAGTGATAAGATCCAAAATATCAATTCTCTAAAATAATCCACCCAGTCTCTGATGCTCATAGTTAACATGCTGACAATTTAAACACCGAGCAACATAATCCACAATATATTTCTTTATTCGTTTCCACCAGTAGTACTGCTTGAAGTCATGGTACAAATTTGCAGCGCCCGAATAAATGGAATACCACGAACTATGGGCCTCCTAAAGAATCAGCTCCTGCAACTCATCCTTGGCCTCACTATGTTGTATTATGTCCTTAAGGAAAAGTAAGTGGTGATCATCATACTGACGCGCCTTGATGCACTCAAACAAAAATGACTGTGAAACCACACAATCAAGAACCCGACTAGGCTTCAAAACATCCAACCTCACAAACCTGTTGGCCAAAGTCTAAACATCCAATGCTAATGGTCTCTCCCCAGCTGGGATAAAAGCAAGACTACCCATGCACTTAGCCTTCCTACTCAAAGTATCGGCCATTATATTGGCTTTCTTGGGATGATAAAGAATGGTGATATCATAGTCCTTTAGTAGCTCTAACTACCTTTGTTGCCTCAAGTTCATATCCTTTTGCTTGAATAAGTGTAGTAGACTGCTATGCTCTAGTAACACCTCACAAGACATGTCGTAGAGATAATGCCTCCAAATCTTGAGCGCGTGAACAATGGCTACCAACTCTAGATCGTGTACCGGGTAGTTCCTTATGGGGATTCAACTGACGAGAAGCATAAGCAATCACTCTACCCTCCTGTATTAACACACACCCAATTCCAATCCGTGAAGCATCACAATAGACTGTATATGAGCTGATGCCGAAGGCAAAACCAGAACTGGAGTTGTGGTCAATGCAATCTTGAGCTTCTGAAAGCTCTCCTCACACTCGTGAGACCACCTGGATGGGGCACCCTTCTGAATCAATCTAGTCAAAGGTGCTATAATGGACAAGAAACCCTCCACGAAATGGCAATAATACCCAGCTAAACCTAGAAAACTTTGAATCATATTAGTAGCAGTAGAAAGTCGGGTCCAACTCTAAACTACCTTAATCTTCTTCAGATCAACCTTAATACCCTCACTAGACACCACGTGGCCCAAGAATACCACTGAATCAAGACAAAACTCACACTTGGAGAATTTAGCATATAACCTCTTATCCCTCAAGGTCTGAAGCACGATCCTCAGGTGTTGCTCATGCTCCTATTGGATGTAAGAATACACCATAATATCATCAATGAACACGATGAAGAAGGAATCAAGATACGGCTGAAACACATTGTTTATCAAGTGCATGAAATCTACTGGGGCATTGGTCAGCCCAAAAGACATCGTCAAGAACTCATAGTGGCCATAAATAGTCCTGAAAGCCATCTTCGGTATATCTGAAACTCGGATCTTCAACTGATGGTACCCCGATCTCAAGTCAATCTTCGAGAATAACCTACCACCCTGAAACTGATTAAATAAATCATCAATATACGGTAGTGGGTACTTATTCTTCACAGTAACCGTATTCAGCAGCATGTAGTCAGTATACATTCTCATAGAACCATCTTTCTTCTTCACAAATAGAAATAGAGCACCCCAAGGAGAAAAACATGATCTGATGAAACCCTTATCAAGCAACTCTTGAAGTTGTTCCTTTAATTCCTTCAACTCCACTGGTGAAATGCTCCGGCCTGAGCCATACGCTCAAATAGACCAACCATACTGACCAAAGCGCTCCGAACAAGTAGCATAGCACATAAAACCTGGGTAACCTGAGCTAGTCCCACCAACTCAACATGGTCTGAAATCTGCTCCTCAACGTGAGCTACTGGTGGCTCCACAGCAGTTGCTGGAGCAGGGCCCCTAGTTGCGGCGCATGCTCCACTTCTGCCTCTACCTTGGCCCCGGCCTCTCGTCGCCCTAGCCTGGGATACTTGCACCTACTCAGTTGTACTGGAAAAATATGTCCACACCATATGTGAGAGAATAGAAAATCAAAGACTCAGACTTAGGGATAAACAAAATTACACAACAGACAATGAAAGAAAGAGAAGTTTTCCTAACATCAATTTAGCCTAAGATAAGTACAGACATCTCCATACCGATCCACAAGTCTCTATAAGACTTGCTCATGACTTGTGAGACCTAATAAACCTAATGCTCTGATACCAATTTGTCACGACCCAAAATCCCATCGGAACCGTGATGACGCCTAACTGTGCTTTCTAGGCAAGCCAATAACCAATATGCATAAATAAACTTCAACAATCGTATTAAATAGTCTCAACATCAAAATAACATAAATAATTGAGGTCAAATAGTGATACAATTGAAAATCATCCAAAAATCTAGTGTCATCAAGTGCATGAGCCCTATAGAATACTAATTATGGCGTCTGAAAAAAATACAATATTTTTTGGAAGACGGAATTGTAATAACATGATATAAAGAGGGACTTCAAGGCATATGAATGGAACAATAGTGCTACCTCGTAATCTCCAACAAGTCATTATATATCTCACCGGCAACCATAATGATCAGCAACACATGGATCTGCATATAAAGTCCAGAGTATAGTATGAGTACAACCAACCCCATGTACTCAGTAAATAGCAAACTTAACCTCGGTCGGAAAGTAGTGACAAGGTTGGCAATGTTAAATACTCACTTTCAACAGCCAACAAAATCAATAATAGCATAATACTAGCAAAATAAAAAGCAGCTCAATATTATCAAGTTCAACTCAATCACATTAACAGGAAAATAAGCATGCTTTCCAAATATATCAGTTAAGGCATCGACTTTAAAGACATTAAATATCCAATAGCATAAGGAAAATACAACTTTATTCCTGCATCACAAGTATTCATGAAAGAATCAATAACATCACGGTCTAATCATCAAGTACACACAATCTCAGGGCATACATAATGCCTAGCACAAACACCCCTCAATCATACTCTCAGCACACTCACAGTGCCTTGCTCTAAGCCCCTGAATCATCATACACACACACACACACACTTATCACTATACGGGTGCCTAACATTAGTCCCTCACTAAGCACATATCAAGTGCCTGCACTTACAGGGCCTAAAGAAACACGGGTTAACACCTGACTCTGGAGGGGCGGATCCTAGCCCAAGCACCAATCAGATCAAAAGTCAAGGATAAATATCACTCAATCCAGTTCGGGGCCTTGACGCAAATGTCACCTCATAATCATTATCAACACGGATAAATGTCCCAAGATCACTCATCAATTCCCTCAAGTCTCAATGCCAACATCTCACAATAGCATAATTAAAATACTGCATGGAATATACCGACGTGTCATAGCTCAGCTCAAACTAGTGTCACACACACAAGGACACTATCAGCATGTGATTCAACATATAAAGTGTGCACGAAGACAAAGATATAACATACAGATATAATATCATGACTGAATAATGTGATTACGGTTAGGGCAAATAGCTCAACATAGCAAATATTGCTCTATCATGTCTCAAACATATAAATAGATAGCCTAGACATGCTTTTTAGTATGCATAATAGCTCACATAGTCAACATGTGTAGAACACATGGCATCAAAGAAAGCATGATAACACAACAAGGCATATAATAGGTTAGAATTCACACGGATTACGAACAATCATGGTGCGTGCATGTATAGTCGTCACCTCGCACATGCATCACCCCCAATATATAGAAAACATCACAGCAGGAAAACACCCTCAAGAGAAGCCTAGGCAAGATACTTACCTCAAAATCATGAGAATCAATACTCCAAAAATCCCTTGCCTCTTGAGTCAACCTCTGAACGGGTTAAATCTAGCTAAAAACAACTCCATAACGTCAAACAAGGCTACAACAACCAATTTTAAATAATAAAGATTCAATATTTATTTACTTACACAAAGTCAACCAAAACGTTAACTCGGGCCAGCTTCCTGAAACCCATCATATCTCAAAATGTCACGACCCATTCGAATAAAAGTCTAAATATATAAGTTTCATCCAAATAGGACTCCAAATCGGGGAACAAATCTCAATTAATCACTCTCTAGAATCTAGCACCAAAACCCCCCAAATTTCTACTTTCAAATCCCTGAATTTGCGTGTAATAATCCATGGGAAAATAAGATATAATGTAAAAATCAAGTATAAATCATTCACCCTAAAAGTGCTGAAGAATATTTTCCCAAAAAGCGCCTCAATCTGAGCTCCTAATCTCAAAATAGTGAAATTAAACCAAGCCCTCAAAATATATCTCCTACCAACAATTTCCGCATATGCGAACAAATCAATCTCTTTTGCGATGTCGCATATGCGCTACAATCCTAGAAGATATACAAACCACTTATCCAACCGACCCCTCACATTTGTGACCCTCTTCTACATCAGTGGATGCGCTTCTGCGCACTACCCTTGCACCAATGACCCCCGTATCTTTGTACCTCTATCACAGATGCGATCTCTTTGGACACTTATAAATTCCGCTTCTGCAGACATAATCCCGCACATGCGGCTCCGCACGTACGACTCACATGGCTGCTGGTGCGATGCACCAGATCTCTGCCAAAAAACAACAATGCCAACATGCAGTCAAATAATCCAAAAATCAATCCAATTCCTGAGTCCCATGGGACCCGTCAATCCTACCAACAAGTTTGAACACATTATACACACTTATTCAAATGCTCAAAATACTACAAATAACATCAAAACCAAGAATCGACGATCAAAACTGATCTCTTAAATTCCAAGCTTTCCAACTTTGCCGAACATGTCTGAATCAAGCCTAAACAATTCGGATTCCAACCAAACTTCACACACAAGTTCCAAACCATTAAATGAAACTATCCCACGTCCCGAAATAACAATATGAGTACGATAGCATCATATTTAACTCACGGTCAAACGTAAAAACTCTCCAAACCTTCAAGTTTCTAACTTTCGGTAAATAAAGCCAAAACATTCTAGGAACCTCCAAATCCAAATTCGGACATATGACCAAGTCAAAAATACCATATGAACCTATTGAAACTATCAAATTACCAATCGGAGACCGTTTACACAAAAGTCAAACCATGGTCAACTCTTACAAGTTAAACTTTTAACAATGGAACGAAATATTCCAATTCACTCCCAACCCCTAACCAAACCTACCATCCCCTCAAGTCACAAAACAACAAACAAACATACGTGAATCATCAAATGGGGAAACGGGGATAGAATACATAAAACGATCGACCGGGTCATTGCATTCTCCCCATGGTCATATACTTGTCTTATAGAACACTTAGGGTCATGACTTGTTGAATCGGGCATAAATAACTTCTTTTTTTTTCCACATTGAGCTTCTTTGTCAAGCCGTAGTCATATACTTGTCTTATCATTTTATAATTTGGTGGTTAAATGGCTTAATTCATTCATGTTAAATATTGGAGAAAATACATAATTATCCCACTGTATTGTATCACTTTATCAGTTGCACCCTTAAACTTTACAGGGGTCATGTGATCCCTCATGTCTTTATTTGAACAGTAATAAATACCACATTTTCAGGTTGTGTAGCATAGAGAGTGAATACACTCTCTCGAAGGAGAGTGAGAAGAAAAAAAAAATATTGAAACTTTATTTTTGAAGCATTTTTCTCGTTCTTTTTTTTTCTTTTCTTCTTCATTTTCACGTTGTTCTCCTACATTGTGTAGTTACTTGCCGAAAAAGATGTGATACCGGTGACGGAAGCAAATATAACATTACAATTATGCATTTTCCTTTCTATTTTATCTTTAAATTTATTCTTTCCCTTTTTTTTTTCACCTTTCTTTTTCATTTTTTTTCTTTGCAATATCTCTCACCCCAAAAATGGTGATTCCAGCAAGGAAATCTTCAGCTAATCCCATTTCACTATTTAAAATCTTTTGGGGACGAAAATAAATTGGGGAGGGGATGGAACGAAAATAAGAAGAATGAAATGGGAGAAAAATTGAAATTTAAAAAAATAAAAAGAAGAATGATTTAGTTGGGGGAAGGGACGAAATGAAGAAGCAGACTTTAGAAGGGGTGGGTTTGGGGAGAAGAAAAGGAAAAAAGAAAAATAAAAGGTAAACTAAATACTGAATAAAATGGACATTACATAATACTAAGAAAGAAAAACACGTGTCTAAATATGGTTGGTGTGTGTCATTCGCTATTTCAGTTTAAACTAAGGCTAGCCTAAAAATGGGGCATTTATTATAGTTCAAACAAAGACGAGGTGGTCACAGGACCCACACAAAGTATAAGGGTATAACTGGTAAAGTAATAAAATCCCAATTGAGTAATTATATATTTTTCATAAATATTATGATAAGACTTTTGAATGATGAAATTACTTATTGAATTGTTGAGGTGAATTGAATTACATAATTAGCCTAACCATCTTTTAGCCATATCTATTTTATTCGTATTTTCTATTATTATGATCTAGTACCTTTAATTATATTATCTCATACATATATTTATGAGTTGGAGAGTTGAACATTGTGAAAAGATGAGAATTTTCACACCAAGGACAACATGAGCAGATATTAATTATTGTTTAGGTTGTGTGGATCGGGTTGCACGCCACAACGGTAATATATGTGGATTGGATTACTGTAAGCCGGTCGTTTTGAGTATTGTATTCCCGTTTCACCATTTATTGCTTACTCTATACTCATTTATTAATATGTGACTTGCTGGGGTGATTGGTTTGGTTCCGGAGATGTTTCGAAATGAATTGCGATATTTTGTCCCAAGGTTGGAAGCCTAAGTTGAAAGAGTTTTTCGGATATTGACTTGTGTGTAAATGACTCTGGAATGGAGTTTTGACGGTTCTGATAGCTACGTATGATAATTTTGGACTTAGGAGTGTGTTCAGACATTGATTTGGAGGTCCGTAGATGATTTTGGCTTGAATTGGCAAAAATTGGAAAAGTTAAAGTTTTGAGAGTTGAGAGGTTTGACAGAGAGTTGACTTTATGGTTACCGAGCTCGGATTTTGGTTTCGAGAGTTGAAATAGGTCCGTTGTGTCATTTATGACTTGTGTGCAAAATTTGAGGTCAATCAGAGTTGATTTGATAAGTTTCGGCATCGATTGTAGAAGTTAAAAAAATTTATTAGTTTCATTAGGCTTGAATTGTAGTGTGATTCGTGTTTTTGATGTTATTTGACATGATTTTAGACCTCCACCAAGTTCGTATTATGTTTTAAGACTTGTTGGTACGTTTGGTTGAGGTCTTGGGGGCCTCAGGTGAATTTCGGATAGTTAACGGATCAAAAGTCGGACTTGAAGTATTGCTGAGATTGTTGATCTTCTGGTGTGATCGCACATGCGGTGGGATTGGCCACAAGTACGACACCGCAGGTGTGGCTGGAGTGGCGCAAAAGCGGAGTTTGGTCTGTCCGGGGGAGTGTCGCAGGTTCAGAGAAGAACCCCATTTGTGAGTCTGCAGAAGCGGAAAGTTGGTCGCAGGTGCAGAGTTTTGGATTTTGGCCTGGGCGCAGGTTCGAGCTTTTGGCTGCAGAAGCGGCAGGTCGGGGGTTAAGTATTTTTCCGCATAAGCGAATTTTTAACCGCATAAGCGGTACCACATAAGAGACTAAATGTCCCGCAAAAGCGGAACCACTGGCAGTGTATTAAATTCGAAGAGTTTCGAGATTTCTTCATTTTTGGACTTTGCAAGCTTGGTTAGAGGCGATTTGTGAGAGGGGTTTCACTAGATTTTAAGATTTAAGCAACTTTTGGTCGTTTTTATCTATTAATATTGAATACCCATTGAATTTACCACCTAAATTATGTGCTTTTAAGGTGGAATTTACGGAAATTTGGACTAGGGATTGGAGAGTAAGATTTGGGAATTTGAGTTTTGATTTGTGGTCAGAATTGGGTGATTTTGGTATGGTTGGACTCGTTGTTTAATGAGTGTTTGGATTTTATAAATTTTGTTGGATTTCGAGATGTAGGCCCAGGGTTGACTTTTTGAGTTGACTTTTTGACTTTTATTAAAGAACCTAGCTTTATCATATGGAATTATTTCCTATAGCTTGTATTGATCATATTAAGTTATTTGTGGCTAGATTCAAGTCGTTTGGAGGCCGATTCGCGAGGCAATGGCTTGTTGGAGTAGGAATTTGCGCGGTTTGAGGTAAGTAACACTTTTAAACTTGGCTCTGAGGGTATGGATCCCTAAACTACGTGTTATGTGGTTAGTTTTGAGGTGACGCACATGCTAGTTGATGGGCATGTGGGCGTGCACCATAGTAATTATGACTCGGTTGATTCTGTGCAACTGAGTAGTTAGAAATCATGTGTTATAGAAATTGAGTTGTGATTCATGTGAGAAATCATCTACACTCCATGTGTTAGAGAAATTGAGCTATGATTTATGTAAGAAATCATGTTTAGGCTATAAGCTGGTACTGTTGGGACCCGCTGAGGACGTTTTTATTGTTGAGTCATTGACTTAAATTATAGTTCTGTAATCAGTCGCATCTATCATTTGTATGTCATATCTCAGTCTCTGTTATCATTTATTGTACATTATGTTATCATTGTTTGGGCTGATTGGCATGCGTTTTGTGAGCCCCAGATACTGGAGAGATTTATGACTGAGTGGGGCCTGAGGGCCGGAGTGTGAGTGATATTGATGGGATCAGGCTACATGCCGCAACATATTTTATTGTTATAATGGGATCGGGTTGCACGTCGCATTAGGTGTTATTGATTCATAATGGGATCGAGTTGTGCGCTGCAGCATATTTATTTAGCGCTAGGGCAGGATCCGCCCCTCCGGAGTCTGACATACCAGCAGTGAGCGCATGTACCATAGAGTGCTGAGTAACTAAGTGAGATGAGTGAGAGTTGAGAAAGTCAAATTTAGTACTCTGAGAGTGTGAGTACGTGAGGTTGTCATTGTGATGCATTACATATGACATGCACATGTTACATGTAGATATAGAGATATAACATTCCTCATATCAGTCATACTTGGCATATTTTATCTGTTTTGAGCTTAAACTGTTAAACTTGAAAGCATGTCTATATTTTTGTACTGTGTACATACTAATTATGAGTTGTCTATGAGTTATTACCGTTATTTTACCTGTAATATATATACTGTTATAATTTGGATTTGGACTGTACCTATTTGAGCTTGTCAATGCTTTCACCCCAAGGTTAGTTCTGTTATTTATTGAGTACATTGGGTCAGTTGTACTCATACTACACTTTGCACTTCGTGTGCAGATCAAGGTACTTCTGGGTACAACGGTTGCTAGATTTGGAGCTTCATCTGTTTTGAGACTTTTGAGGTAACTGCTTTGGCATCTGCAGACCTCGACTCTCCTTCTTTTCAGTTATTTAGCATTGTTATATCTTTCTAGATAGTTGTATTAGCAGTTGACTGTGTTGATATTTTAGTAACTCATGTACTCAGTGACATCCAAATTTTGGGAATTTTGTATTGAGCCGCGGTACTTCTTATTAGTTATTTCTAAGCATTTGTAGCTGTTAAACTTATTTTATCATGTTTTTAATTCAAAAGGCGCAGTTATTTATGATTGTCGGCTTGTCTAATTTTGTGATACGCACCGTCATGACATGTTGAGTTTTGGGTCATGACAATTACACACTATAACAATAGTATATGTGGATCGGTATACACACTGCAACGGTAGTATATGTGAATCAGGGTAAATGCTGCAACGGTATTGTTATTATTTTTGGACCAGGTTGCATGCTAGAACGGCACTTCGATTTGGTATTGTTCCTCTGTAGTTAGGTGATTACTCATATTACTATACACCCTGTAAGTGCAAGCACCCAGATTGGTGCATAGTTTGGACGCCTGGCCAGTGTCAAATATATGGATTTGTGCTATGAGGTATTGAAAGTAGTTCATGGGCGTGCATTTGCACCCTCGATTCGTGCAGTAACCTTTATATAAGCTTTGAGTGACTTAAGTCATGATTATGAAAAGAATTGAGCATTTGACATCGTATTATATCCATTTGTATGAAAATCATGTCTAAATTTTGGATTTCTTATGCCTTTATCTTTGTAACTATTTGATGACACCATGCCTCATTTCTTGATTCTACTTATGTTCTCACTTGTCGACCCCTCGATACGACTTCTTTGAGGCTAGACTTGATACTTACTGAGTATCGCAGTTTTGCACTCATATTACTCTTCTGCAAATTTTGTGCAGGCTTGAGTTTGATTATCAGTGTGGCCCGAGAGAAGGCATAGCGGATTTTGGTGAAGACTCTTGGTGAGCTACTCTGTGGATCGATTCGCAGCTTATTGAGTCTTTTTCTATTTTTCTCTATCTGTTGTTTTTTCCTTCATGCACTACTTGTATTATGATTGAGTTTTGCATATATTATTAGTTGCTTATTGACTCAAAATATGTCATGACCCAAAACTCCATCAAGTCGTGATGCCACCTAACCTAATTCGTTAAGTAAGACAAACAATATAGGTTACTACTACAATGAGAAATCATCAATATTATAAATAAAGCCGCAAAAGACTTCAATACGACTACCCCAAGGACTGGTAGTACAAGTCATGAGCCACTAGGATTTAGATTTATAAAGCCGGTGAAGGGAACAAATACAACATCTGTTTGAAAGTTACATAAATACAAATGAAATCCTAATCTACCACGAACAAAAGGTAACATGTATCTTGTATGTTGGTACGTCTCCAATGTAAAGCTACGTCTTCAACAACTACTCAGCTCTAGAATCTGCACGCAAGGTACAGAAATATAGTATGAGTACAACCGACCCCATGTACTCAATAAGTATCTTGAGTAGCCTCAGAAAAGTAGTGACGAGGCTTTTAAGTCAAAAGATACTCAATTTGCAGAACTTGTGCAGCTCAATAACATGTATAATACAGAGAAACTATTGCAGAAAGAAAGTTATCGAATAAAGAATATCAACAGTAAAGGTGTCTAACATGATCTGATTCCATATCAATTGCCAAATAACACGTTCAAGAGAAACTTTCAAAAATCAAATATATCAATTCATGGTGACAACTTACCTTTTTCATCAATCTGTTAAGCTACCAACAACTCAACAAAATAGGAGATATCAACTCCACCTAGGTAATTCCGTCCTGACAACCAAATCATCAAATAACAACAGAGGCTTATATTAACATGTTACATGCCACGTAAAAACATGTAAAATGCACGACAAATCATAAAGAATTCACTTGCATAATCAAGGTAGTACCTAGTTTTTAACAAATCATCAAATAGAAACACAAACATATGGCACCTCGTGCCCACATTTCTATCACAATAATAATATCCACCATTATCACTCCGCCCTGGCACAAAAACAATATCCAACCTATCACTCTGCCCTAACACAATATCATAATATCCCACCGTATCTCTCAGCCCTAACAAAAAAGTAATATCCAACTATATCGCTCCGCCCCGATTCAATATCAGAATATCCCACTGTATCGCTCCGCCCAGATACAATATCGCAATATCTCAACGTATTGTTCCGCCCTGACACAATATCACAATATCCCATAGCTCCTCCTTAACACAATATTGCAATATCTAACTGTATCGCTCCACCCTGATACAATATCTCAATATCATAATATCCCATTGTATCGCTCCGCCCTGATACAAAAACAATATCCAACCGTATCGCTCCGCCCTTACACAATATCATATGTCACCATCAAAAGTTCCTCCTTAGGAGTCGTGATGGCACCTAGTCTCCAAACTAGATAAGTCAGTCACTTAACATAGTTAGAGCAATAAAAATATCATATAATGAAAACATAATTTAACATAAATGCAGAAATAGGAGTAAAATAGGCCAAAGCAGTAATACTCAACATAACTTCCCAAAACTAGGTGGTACAGAGTCACAAGCTCTAACTGAATACACGAGTACAACTCAAAAATATGGTACTGTCTGAAATACATAAACAATAGAAATGAAACAAGAGGGTCATGCAGGGATACCTTGAAGTCTCCGGTGTATGAAATTCTTCACTACCAATCAGTCCGGTCCGAAGTACCTAGGTCTACACAAAAATATGCAGACGCTTAGAATGAGTACACCACAATCGGTTCCCAGTAAGTATCAAGACTAACCTCGGTAAAGTAGTGACGAGGTACAAATCGTTTGATACTCACAAGACAAATAACATGTGCAATGAATATATCCAAGAAAACTAATAACTGAAATATAACTAAAAACACTGTTCCCAATCCCTTTAGAACATGTAATGACAACTTAGTGTAGTTAAATCAAATAGAGGTGAAGTGTGTGATAAAACGTCAAATACAGTCATTAACTAAAATACGGGCAAAACAGAAGCCTTCAGAAACAATTATGAGATAAAATCAACAATCCCCATCTCAACACAATCACAACAACATTAAGAACACCCTCAAATATCACATAACATCATCAATAATGCCACCCTTATTACGCCGCATGTGCACGTAAATATGATATGCCATCCTTATTTCGCCACATGCACATATAGCCACCTTTTTTAGCACCACATGCACAACAATAGATAAATTCGCACGACAAAACCTCATGCTGACACCCCCAATCAATTCGCTCAACATGCCCAAAAGTGCCACGGTACCACAAAATAATAATGCCAAGTGCAACAATATCACAACAATGGTACCAAAGTTTCATCAAAGTATAAGTTCACAACTGCCAACAACCGTGCACGAGGACATAACAAATAATCATAGAAGTGGAGGGGCGTTCAATAAATAAATCATGAAGGCATATTAATCCCTTTTATGATTAATCCATATAAGTGGAGGGGCGTTCTAACTTCAAATGATCAATTTATGTTTTAGAAAGTTTTTTACTAAAATCCCTAATTTCTCCAATTCAAATCATCAATCAAACAGTAATGTCGAAGTTAGAATCATGAAAGATAAACAAATCCGAGTCGAAAATACTTACTCCAATCCAAATCATGAAAATCCCCCCTCCCCAAAAGTTATCCAAAATCGTGATCTCTAAATTACAATGTGATAAAATAACCAAAACTCTCGAAATAGAATATTAATAGTCTGCCCAGGTATACTCATTGCGATAGCGGCACAAACCGCGCGATCGCGAAGAACAAACTCACCCAGCTGCCAAAACGTTCTTCGCGAACGCAACATACCAGTTGCGAACGCGATGACCAATTCCCAAGTAACTACGCAAATGTGATGCTTCACTCACAAACGCGGATAACAGATACCTGATGCTCCATTCCAGCCTTTTCTTCAATGCGATCGCGACACACGATCGCGAAGGCCACAACTTCCCAATCTTCACGAACGCGCTCGTCACTATGCAACCGCGAAGAACAAAATGCCTTCCACCAAAATTACCCTACGCAAATGAGACTCCATGGTCACGATCACGATGAAGAAAACCAGATAATAGTCATCAGCAATCCAAAACAGGAGGAAATGGCCCATAGCCTATCCGAAACACACCCAAGGCCCCTAGGACCCCGTCCAATCCCGCCAACCAATCCCAAACCATAACACGGACCTACTCGATGCCTCAAATCAAACATAACAATACTTAAAATATAAATCGCACCTCGATTCAAGCCTAATGAACTAATCGAAGTTTTTAAATTCAAAACTTACGTCGAACAAGCCTAAACAACTCCAAATGTCCTCCAATTTTGCATGCAAGTCCTAAATGACACAAAAGACCTATACCGACTTCCGGGACCAAAATCCAGACCCGGGATCAATAAAGTCAAACCTCGGTCAAATCTATCAATCTTCCAAACCTTTAACTTTCCAAATTTTGCCAATTCAAGACAAAACAACCTAGGAACCTCCAAATCCAAATCCGAAGATACGCCCAAGTCCAAAATCACCATACGAAGCTATTAGAACCATCAACATACCATTCCGGTGTCATATACATAAAAGTCAAACTCCGGTCAACTCTTACAACATAATCCCCCAACCAAGGGATTAGTGTCCCAAATTAATCCAAAACTCTCCCAAAACCAAAATAATCACCCCGGCAAGTCATGTGACAACAAATATACATATGTAAAACATAACAAATGAGGCTTAATACTCAAAACGACCAGCCAGGTCGTTACATTCTCGCCCTCTTAAATAAATGCTTGTCCTCGAACGAGTATAGAGATACCCCTGAAGTGCCAAAAAGGTAAGGATATCGGATCTGTATATCATGCTCGTGTCACGCCCCGACCTTGAGGAGCGCGACTAGCGCTCAACCGAGATACCCCAGTCAAGCAAGCCTACTTAATGCCTTCTACCCAATCTTCCCCAATAAAAATAAAAGAACCATTAACAAGAGATAAGCATGAGAAGGGTAAAACGTTCCAAATTCTATTTCCATTACTCAAGGATATTCATTTATGATTTCTAAAATTTTACAAGTTTATAGATATGATGAAAAATAGGTTCGCCAAATACCAACACTTCAAGTTCAATTTCCAACATCAGAGACCACCCATAACCTGTCTATGGAGTCTCTAAGTACAACGGAAGTGAAGAATAGATGTGTCGGCGACAAGGCCCCAACTATACCTCAAAGCACAAAATACAACGTTAAATTACATAAAGCCCAGAATAGAGTAGGGCTCACCAAAACCTGTTGAGTAGAGGGTAACTGTTAACGAGGATCACGACCGCCCACTGATGAACCACCTGCATCCATTGAAGATGCAGCGCCCCCGGCAAAAGAGACGTTAGTACTGTTACGCGGCGCCTTCCTGAAGTTCCTTGGAAGGGCGACGTAAGGCTAGGCAACCGATGTCAGTACGGTTGCTGTCCGCCAACTGAGGTCCCCTCCGTACGCTAGACTAGATTGTCAGTGCCGTACGGGAAAACCAATGTCATGAGCAATTGAAAGAGAGCAGAAAAGAGAATTGAGAATGAAAGAAAGCTTGATTGCATTGAATGAAAGCTATTACAGAAAACAAGACGGTGTCGGGGGGGAGAGACACCAGTACAGAGAATTGTTTGCTTGCTTGAAAGTTTTGATTGCTTGGTCCCCCTTAATAATGCTTAAAAAAATAAACCAAAGTTACATGACTAGACCTATGAAAGCTGGAAAATCACACTTAAAGAAAATGCAGCAAAACTACTCTATATTTACAATGAAAAGGACTTAGTCTTCTACAAAGCAGCAGCAAGTCCGTTGGCAGCAACTTTGTCTTTAGCATCAGGGTCTGCGCGCGCGGCATTGTCTGCGCGCGCGGCGCTGTTGGCTTTTGCCTGTGGCTGGGCGCTGGCGATGGCTATCGGTGGGGCGACAGAGGCACATGCGCGCTTGTCACTTGGAGCTGCCGAGACCACGGGGCCGACCGTGGCGACGGGCGTTGGGAGGCTGGCCAGGACGCCACGGGGCGCGTCCAAGGGATCATGGGGCATGGCTGGAAAGCCGCCCATGACATTCTCCCCCACCTGAGTTGGCGACGTCCTCGGCGCCTTCCTTGCAAGGTAATCATCAATCAGGCTCTTGTAGGCTTTGAGGTTTGTTCCCCTCTCCCAAGTATTCTCCTCTGCATCACATCCCTGCCATTTCACCAAGAACTCCTGGTGATCTTTTCTTGAGGCGTGAATAACTCGATCATCAAGAATAGCTTCAGCACGCCTTTTTCCGGTTGAATTGGGGCCTCGAATACTTGGTATTGTGAGTTGGCTTCGTGAAGGATCCTCCACATCTTCCCGAAAAGGTTTCAGGAGACTGACATGGAAAACAGGATGGATTTTCCACCAAGCTGGGGTATCCACCCGGTATGCAACTTTCCCAATGCGCCTTTCAATGGACAAGGGTCCAATATATTTTTGCAATAGGCGAGGGTCATGGACCCCTGCAAACAAGTACCGCTTTGGGATTTTGACCATCACTTTGTCTCCCACCTGGTATTCCACAAAGCGGCGATTCTGATCAGCATGCCTCTTCATCCGCTTTTGGGCTTTGACAAGATAGCTCCGCACTATCTCCAAATTTTGCTTCCATTCTTTTGAGAAGCTGGCAGCCCGAGGAGATTTTGACATGTTTGGTGCGTTCACTGTGTGTGGGAGTAGCGGTTGCTGTCCGGTAACAATTTCAAAAGCGCTTTTGTTGGTACTTGAGCTCTTTTGTGAATTGAAACACAGTTGAGCAGCATCCAGAAGCTTCACCCAATTCTTCTGCGATCCGGTCACAAAGTGCCGGAGATATTCCTCTAGCATGCCATTGAATCGCTCCGTCTGGCCATCAGATTGCGGATGAAAACTTGAGCTATGACTCAATTTTGACCCGAGGCACTTAAAGAGTTGGGTCCAAAAATTGCTAGTGAAGCGTGAGTCGCGATCACTAACAATGTCTTTAGGTAAGCCCCAATACTTGACGACATGAGAGAAGAATAGTCGAGCTGTATCTTCTGCTGATATATATTGTGGGGCTGCTATAAAGGTAGCATACTTGGAAAACCGATCCACCACAACCAAGATAGTTGTGAGATCTCCGACCTTGGGCAATCCGGTGATGAAGTCCAGGGAAACGCTTTCCCAAGGTCTTTTTGGTACAGCTAGTGGTTCCAAGAGCCCTGCCTGCGTCAAGCGGTCTGACTTATCTTTCTGGCATACTAGACAAGTCTTCACATACTGAGCGACGTCATCGACCATTTGAGGCCAATAATATGCACGGCGAAGCAATGCCATGGTGCGTTCCTCGCCGGGATGACCGGCCCACAAAGTATCGTGGCATTCTGCAAGAAGAGTCCGTCGCAGATCTCCTCCTTTAGGAACATAAAGTCGGTTCCCTTTCACCTTCAGGAACCCATCTTCGGTGTAGAACTGGCGAGTCTTGCCCTGTCCTACCAAATCAACCAAATACTGTGCAGCAGGATCCTTGATGAGTAGATCCTGTATCTGGTCTTTTATGGTGGTGGTTACTTCGCTTCCCTTTAGGGCGGCGAGAACACACATCGATGCTAGATCAGCTCTCCGACTGAGTGCATCAGCAACATGATTGGTCTTTCCACTTCGGTACTCCAGGTTGAAGTGAAATTCCGCTAGGAGTTCCTGCCACCTAGCCTGTCGTCCATTCAGCTTTGGCTGGGTCATGAAATGGCTAACGGCTGTATTGTCTGTCTTGACCACGAATGGGGCTCCCAGTAGATAATGCCTCCAAAGGCGTAAGCAATGAACGACAGCCAATAATTCTTTCTCATGGGCGGCATAGCGTCGCTCTGCATCCTTCAGTTTCCGGCTCTCGTACGCTACGGGATGCCCTTCTTGTAGCAATACTCCACCAAGTGCATAGTCGGAGGCATCCGTTTGCACTTCGAATGGCTTGGCCAAGTCAGGGAGGGCCAAGACTGGGCTACTGGACATAGCCATCTTCAATGCGTCGAAGGCCTTTGCCCGCTTGGGGCCCCAATCCCACGGGGTGGCCTTCTTGAGAAGTTCTGTCAGCGGCACTGCAATGAGGGAGTAACTTTTCACAAACCGCCGATAGAAGTTGCATAGGCCAAGGAACGACCTCAAGGCATGTATATCCTTAGGAGGCGGCCATTTTGTAATGGCCTGAATCTTCTGCTGGTCCATCTTGATCCTCCCTTCCTCGATGACATGTCCGAGGAAGTCAATTTGTTTCTGAGCAAAGGAGCACTTGGATAGCTTCGCATATAGTTCGTGCTCCCGCAATCGGGCTAGGACCTTCCGCAAATGCTCCAGGTGTTCTTCTAGTGTCTGGCTATATACCACAATGTCATCCAAATAAACCACGACGAATTCATCAATGTATTCTCGGAAGACTTGGTTCATCAAGGTGCAAAATGTGGCTGGCGCGTTAGTCAAGCCAAAGGGCATAACCAGGAAGTCGTACGACCCATATCTTGTCACACAGGTCGTCTTGTGCTCATCACCATCGGCAATCCGAACTTGCCAATAACCTGTCCTCAGGTCTATTTTGGTGAATACCGTCGCACCACCCAGTCTATCAAACAAGTCTGCCATTAGCGGAATAGGGTACTTGTTTTTCACGGTGATTTTGTTTAGAGCCCGGTAATCCACGCAGAGTCGCAAACTACCATCATGTTTCTTTTGGAATAGCACAGGGGACCCGTATGGGGACTTAGAGGGCACAATGATCCCTGTGTCTAGCATTTCCGTCAATTGTCTCCGAAGCTCGGCGAGTTCGGGTTGTGACATTCTGTATGGCGCCCGGGCAGGTGGCTTCGCACCCGGCACCAACTCAATCTCATGGTCCACAGTTCGCCTAGGCGGAAGACGCTTTGGCATGTCTTGTGGCATGATGTCTTCAAATTCCAGAAGTAACTCCTTCACGGGTGCAGGAATGGGACCCGAGGAGCGTTCTATATCTTCCATGCAGAGGGTAGCCAGGAACGTGGGTTCATGTCTTTTTACCCCCTTCTTCAACTGCAAGGCCGAGATGTTCTCGGCTGCCATCTTCATGGGAATGCACGGAATAATGCAGGGCTTGGCCCCATTTGCCCCCATCATCAGCAGCATGTCTGCATACGGTGCGGGCATGGTATTGGTCTGTCTCAGGAATTCCAACCCCACGATTAACTCAAAGTCATCTATGATCACTACGCGCAGGTTGAACTTTCCTTCATAAGGGCCAAGCTTCACTGGTACTTCTTTGGCTATTCCACCCACTGGTTGAGGTGGTGAGTTGATAGCCTTCACACGACCTTTGCCCTTTCCTACGACTAGTCCAAGACGCTCCACCTGAGTCGAGGCTAAGTAGTTGTGGGTGGCACCTGTGTCTATCATTGCCCGAATGGGCTTGCCATTTACCTTCATGTCAACGAACATTAGGGTCCTCTCTTGATGAGGAGGAGTCCTCAAATTCGCCTTCTTATTTCCTTTCCTGGCAATTGGACAGGGGTCCTTCTTCTTGCGGATACCGGCACTGGTACCCGCTAAGGGCTCAGAAATGGAGCCAACAATTGCATTGAATGCACCTACTGGCTCGGTCTGGTCCGCATCATCGGCGTCGTCATCCGTCCCATCCTCAAAAGCTTGATGGGCATTCATCTGTGCATGTGGACATTCATTATTCCAATGTGGTCCGCCGCAATGGCGACATCCTGAGGGGGGCTTCCTCCCCCGATCATTGTTGTTAGATGCAGCACTAGTACTGCCGGAAGAGGGAGTCTTGGATTTGGGTGCACTCCGGTCTCCTCCACTTCTGCTAGGGCCACTAGTGTTTGGTTGGCCCCCTTTGTATCCTCCTCGGACAGGCTGTTGAGGCCTATCCTTCCGGGCTTCCACTTGGTAATCCCCAAGGCACTCTGCTGCTTGGATTGCCTTAGGCAACGTGTCTACCCTTTGTCTCTGCAACTCCATCCGGGCATAAGGTTTCAACCCTTCCAGGAAGGTGAAGAGTTTGTCTTTGTCCCCCATGTCACGGATGTTCAGCATGAGCGCGGAGAATTCCCGCACGTAATCTCGCACTGATTTGGTCTGGCGGAGCTCCCGCAACTTTCTCCTGGCATTGTACTCAACATTTTCGGGGAAGAACTGTAGGCGTATGGCTGCCTTCAGTTCCGCCCATGTGTCGAGGGCATCTTCACCTGCCTTGATGGCTTCGTACTTCACCCGCCACCAGAGTTTGGCATCACCCTGAAGATACATGGCAGCAGTTGCTACCTTCTTAGCTTCTTCCAGGCTTCCCACGGCATCGAAGTATTGCTCGATGTCGAAAATGAAATTTTCCACTTCTTTGGCATTCCGAGCTCCACTGTATGGCTTTGGCTCAGGAATTTTCAGCTTTTGTGCCATGGGGGCGAGGTTCACACCACCCCCAAATTGGTTTCCGCCTCCTCGAAGTAGGCCTTGTAAAGCAGCATTGACAACATTGAGCTGGCCTGTCAAGTTGTCAATGGTTTGTTGCATGGCAGTCACCCTGTCTGCCTCTTGTTCCCTGTTGGCTAAATCCTCGGCACGCTCCTGCTGGAGGACCTCAAATTTACCAAAAATTTCAGCTGCCTCTGTGGCTGCTGTTTGCCGGTCTCCTTCAGAGTCGCGGCTGATGTTTTCTATGTCAACTTCGGCCTGGATGAGTCTGCGGTCTAGGTCGTCCAACCTTTGCACTAGGCTGGTTTTTAGATCGGGCACCATTTCCACGATGGGCCGTAATGCGTCAACCGTTCCCTCAAGGGTCGCGATGCGATCCCCATAATTCACCATGGTCAGAAATGGTGGTAATTGCAATGTGATCCCTCGTCCGATGTCGAGCCTAGGCTCTGATACCAACTGTTACGCGGCGCCTTCCTGAAGTTCCTTGGAAGGGCGACGTAAGGCTAGGCAACCGATGTCAGTACGGTTGCTGTCCGCCAACTGAGGTCCCCTCCGTACGCTAGACTAGATTGTCAGTGCCGTACGGGAAAACCAATGTCATGAGCAATTGAAAGAGAGCAGAAAAGAGAATTGAGAATGAAAGAAAGCTTGATTGCATTGAATGAAAGCTATTACAGAAAACAAGACGGTGTCGGGGGGGAGAGACACCAGTACAGAGAATTGTTTGCTTGCTTGAAAGTTTTGATTGCTTGGTCCCCCTTAATAATGCTTAAAAAAAATAAACCAAAGTTACATGACTAGACCTATGAAAGCTGGAAAATCACACTTAAAGAAAATGCAGCAAAACTACTCTATATTTACAATGAAAAGGACTTAGTCTTCTACAAAGCAGCAGCAAGTCCGTTGGCAGCAACTTTGTCTTTAGCATCAGGGTCTGCGCGCGCGGCATTGTCTGCGCGCGCGGCGCTGTTGGCTTTTGCCTGTGGCTGGGCGCTGGCGATGGCTATCGGTGGGGCGACAGAGGCACATGCGCGCTTGTCACTTGGAGCTGCCGAGACCACGGGGCCGACCGTGGCGACGGGCGTTGGGAGGCTGGCCAGGACGCCACGGGGCGCGTCCAAGGGATCATGGGGCATGGCTGGAAAGCCGCCCATGACATTACACATGCATGGCTTAATCTTTGAGACAAGCATATGACTACTGGCAGGATCAACCAGGTAGCATTCCTCATTGACGTCGGCACCGCATGAGCATGGCCGACCCAAAGGCCACGGCCAAGTCCAAGACGAGCACGACCGTCATTCGTAAGGAGCATTCTTTGGGCAGATAGGAGCCAATGAAGACCCCATGCCCATTGCGTTTACCGAATCCGAGAGTCCGAGCATACTAGTCATGGACCTATCTCAACGTATTGTTCCGCCCTGACACAATATCACAATATCCCATAGCTCCTCCTTAACACAATATTGCAATATCTAACTGTATCGCTCCACCCTGATACAATATCTCAATATCATAATATCCCATTGTATCGCTCCGCCCTGATACAAAAACAATATCCAACCGTATCGCTCCGCCCTTACACAATATCATATGTCACCATCAAAAGTTCCTCCTTAGGAGTCGTGATGGCACCTAGTCTCCAAACTAGATAAGTCAGTCACTTAACATAGTTAGAGCAATAAAAATATCATATAATGAAAACATAATTTAACATAAATGCAGAAATAGGAGTAAAATAGGCCAAAGCAGTAATACTCAATATAACTTCCCAAAACTAGGTGGTACAGAGTCACAAGCTCTAACTGAATACACGAGTACAACTCAAAAATATGGTACTGTCTGAAATACATAAACAATAGAAATGAAACAAGAGGGTCATGCAGGGATACCTTGAAGTCTCCGGTGTATGAAATTCTTCACTACCAATCAGTCCGGTCCGAAGTACCTAGGTCTACACAAAAATATGCAGACGCTTAGAATGAGTACACCACAATCGGTTCCCAGTAAGTATCAAGACTAACCTCGGTAAAGTAGTGACGAGGTACAAATCGTTTGATACTCACAAGACAAATAACATGTGCAATGAATATATCCAAGAAAACTAATAACTGAAATATAACTAAATACACTGTTCCCAATCCCTTTAGAACATGTAATGACAACTTAGTGTAGTTAAATCAAATAGAGGTGAAGTGTGTGATAAAACGTCAAATACAGTCATTAACTAAAATACGGGCAAAACAGAAGCCTTCAGAAACAATTATGAGATAAAATCAACAATCCCCATCTCAACACAATCACAACAACATTAAGAACACCCTCAAATATCACATAACATCATCAATAATGCCACCCTTATTACGCCGCATGTGCACGTAAATATGATATGCCATCCTTATTTTGCCACATGCACATATAGCCACCTTTTTTAGCACCACATGCACAACAATAGATAAATTCGCACGACAAAACCTCATGCTGACACCCCCAATCAATTCGCTCAACATGCCCAAAAGTGCCACGGTACCACAAAATAATAATGCCAAGTGCAACAATATCACAACAATGGTACCAAAGTTTCATCAAAGTATAAGTTCACAACTGCCAACAACCGTGCACGAGGACATAACAAATAATCATAGAAGTGGAGGGGCGTTCAATAAATAAATCATGAAGGCATATTAATCCCTTTTATGATTAATCCATATAAGTGGAGGGGCGTTCTAACTTCAAATGATCAATTTATGTTTTAGAAAGTTTTTTACTAAAATCCCTAATTTCTCCAATTCAAATCATCAATCAAACAGTAATGTCGAAGTTAGAATCATGAAAGATAAACAAATCCGAGTCGAAAATACTTACTCCAATCCAAATCATGAAAATCCCCCCTCCCCAAAAGTTATCCAAAATCGTGATCTCTAAATTACAATGTGATAAAATAACCAAAACTCTCGAAATAGAATATTAATAGTCTGCCCAGGTATACTCATTGCGATAGCGGCACAAACCGCGCGATCGCGAAGAACAAACTCACCCAGCTGCCAAAACGTTCTTCGCGAACGCAACATACCAGTTGCGAACGCGATGACCAATTCCCAAGTAACTACGCAAATGTGATGCTTCACTCACAAACGCGGATAACAGATACCTGATGCTCCATTCCAGCCTTTTCTTCAATGCGATCGCGACACACGATCGCGAAGGCCACAACTTCCCAATCTTCACGAACGCGCTCGTCACTATGCAACCGCGAAGAACAAAATGCCTTCCACCAAAATTACCCTACGCAAATGAGACTCCATGGTCACGATCACGATGAAGAAAACCAGATAATAGTCATCAGCAATCCAAAACAGGAGGAAATGGCCCATAGCCTATCCGAAACACACCCAAGGCCCCTAGGACCCCGTCCAATCCCGCCAACCAATCCCAAACCATAACACGGACCTACTCGATGCCTCAAATCAAACACAACAATACTTAAAATATAAATCGCACCTCGATTCAAGCCTAATGAACTAATCGAAGTTTTTAAATTCAAAACTTACGTCGAACAAGCCTAAACAACTCCAAATGTCCTCCAATTTTGCATGCAAGTCCTAAATGACACAAAAGACCTATACCGACTTCCGGGACCAAAATCCAGACCCGGGATCAATAAAGTCAAACCTCGGTCAAATCTATCAATCTTCCAAACCTTTAACTTTCCAAATTTTGCCAATTCAAGACAAAACAACCTAGGAACCTCCAAATCCAAATCCGAAGATACGCCCAAGTCCAAAATCACCATACGAAGCTATTAGAACCATCAACATACCATTCCGGTGTCATATACATAAAAGTCAAACTCCGGTCAACTCTTACAACATAATCCCCCAACCAAGGGATTAGTGTCCCAAATCAATCCAAAACTCTCCCAAAACCAAAATAATCACCCCGGCAAGTCATGTGACAACAAATATACATATGTAAAACATAACAAATGAGGCTTAATACTCAAAACGACCAGCCAGGTCGTTACATTCTCGCCCTCTTAAATAAATGCTTGTCCTCGAACGAGTATAGAGATACCCCTGAAGTGCCAAAAAGGTAAGGATATCGGATCTGTATATCATGCTCGTGTCACGCCCCGACCTTGAGGAGCGCGACTAGCGCTCAACCGAGATACCCCAGTCAAGCAAGCCTACTTAATGCCTTCTACCCAATCTTCCCCAATAAAAATAAAAGAACCATTAACAAGAGATAAGCATGAGAAGGGTAAAACGTTCCAAATTCTATTTCCATTACTCAAGGATATTCATTTATGATTTCTAAAATTTTACAAGTTTATAGATATGATGAAAAATAGGTTCGCCAAATACCAACACTTCAAGTTCAATTTCCAACATCAGAGACCACCCATAACCTGTCTATGGAGTCTCTAAGTACAACGGAAGTGAAGAATAGATGTGTCGGCGACAAGGCCCCAACTATACCTCAAAGCACAAAATACAACGTTAAATTACATAAAGCCCAGAATAGAGTAGGGCTCACCAAAACCTGTTGAGTAGAGGGTAACTGTTAACGAGGATCACGACCGCCCACTGATGAACCACCTGCATCCATTGAAGATGCAGCGCCCCCGGCAAAAGAGACGTTAGTACATATGGAATAGTACTAGTATGCAAAGCTAAATGTCCTCTTTCGAAATAAAATTCCAATATAAGAAGGGGAGAAAACTATGGAAACAACAAGTAATAATCAACAATATCCAAATGCCAAGTTTAAAACATAACAATTTTCAAAATACGGATATAATATATATTTTTGGTTGGGAGATGATTAGCACCGATATACTATCGTGTTTTAGAATGGAGTCCGATCATGGCCTGATCGGCAATGTCGTCTCACCCAAAGACATTTGATCTACACAAAGCAGCCTCGCCGCCTCACCCCAATGTGTGCGGGTGGAGGTGTAATCATAATCACAATCTCTACACAAAGCGGCCATGCCACCTCACCCCAATGTATGCTAGTGGATGTGTATTAACAATCACAATATATACACAAAGCGGTCATGCCATCTCACCCCAATGTGTGCGGGTGGAGGTGTATTCATAATCACAATCTCTACACAAAGTGGACCTGCCGCCTCACCCCAATGTGTGCGGATGTAGGTGTATTCACAATCACAATCTTTATACAAAGAGGCCCTACCGCCTCACCCCAATGTGTGCGGGTGGAGGTGTATTCTAGGGTTTGGTTATGTCAACCTACCCTTCCTCGGTGACTAACGATACACCCAAAAAAATATTTTGTTTAGCACACAAAAGAAACAGAAATACAAATACATTCACCTCATGACCTTTCACATCATATATAGTTTGATTAATACTTTCAACCATATTAATATGACTCCCCATTCAAGGCACGATGGCCGTAACTCGTATTCCACACTTTCATTTCTTTACTTTCAAGGATGATCACCTCAACATCAGCTTATAGAATATTCTGGAACCATAACTTCAAATTCATTAATAATGGAAACTTTAAACACAATAGGTTTCTTACCATAGAATGGGACAACCTGACCAATAATAGAAACACATGTTAAAATCATAAACGAGCAATACACCATTTATTTTTGAAATACTTTTTCCCAAAAGGGCAATACATAATTTCCACTTGTGAGTAGGTGAGAACTCGAGTCACATTGGAATTACTTACATATGAGAGCATGGTGATTTATGCTTGAAATACGAATTCATTTCAAGTGCTCTAGTTACAATAATTATAGCCACATTTTATACCTCACTCTTACTTCTTCCACTTCCGAATTTAGTCATGGTTTATCAACAATCAGGACACTCGTAAATTGAGATTTAATATGTATATAACAATAAGAGTCTTATAACATTAAGTTTTCTTTCATAACTTAGCATAATAACTTGCAATGAAAACATGATTGAAATTACAATATTCTGATACATTGGTCACATTTGAAAATATTCCCGAAGGAGAGCACAATACGATAGGAGAATTCGGTACACATGTCTAGTACATATCTTTCAACACAACCTTATTCGGAATAGTAAATTTATAAGGGATAACTCGGAACATATGAGCTAGGAACTTGGGCCAACCACACTAGAAACTTACGGGGACATCATGGAATTCGATTCTAAAAGAGAGGCTTATCTAACATACCTTGTTTGAGATTTTCTTAATTTACTACAATGCCACAACACTTCTAGCAATGACAATCTATAGGAATATAGCAAAAGTCGGATAATAATTAGAAGGATTCCCATGATGTAACTCTCTTAGGAATTTTGTCAAACACCTAGTATGCAAAATAGACTACAAAGCTCTAAAATGGTAATCCCTTCTTCCCTCAACAAATTTCAATAAGAAACTAACCAAAATGGTTCATTAACCCCACATACTACAAACTATTGTCATATGCATGGCCTATTTCCAATCCCACAATATACTTGAACTCATAACCTCTTGCATGAAATCTTAGGAGTAGGACTTACCCGGATAGATGATAATCTAGTGATTAAGCATCCTTGATTCTTGAAGATTGGTGCAAGAATGGGTGATTAGAATACTACATTTCCTCCCTCTCTCTCTAAAATACTCTTACATCTCTATAAAATCATCAGACAATCGCTTCTAAATGAGCCCCTAAGGCTATTTATCAAAATGGGGTCGGATTATAAAAATAGGAAAATGGACCCTCCGAACTCAGGTATGCGATCGCATAACAGATATGCAGCCCGCAAAAATGATCGTAAAAGTGGTACCAAAAGCTGGACAGGTCTGCGGTCCGCATACCACTTATACGGCCGCAGAGTGGACCACAGAATCACTCTCCAAAATTCTTCATGCCAAATCTACGATGGATGCGTGGACAGCGAAACAACTATGAGATCGCATAATGGACCGCAGAACAACCTTCAAAATTCAACAAATTCTCTGCTCAACTCCGCGATGATTATACGGCCCGTGGAGTGGTTCTGCGGTCGCGAACTTGACCGCAGAACTGCCTTCTTCTGCCAAAGAAATTTCCAGCAACTCCTCAGTACATTCTTCAACCCAAAAAGTCCATACTACAATCCTCAAACACATAAGTTTATCTCGGCACCACAAAACCTAAAATTCCTTGGCGAAAGTTTTTATGGGGCCTTATAGCTTGTGTCCTAAGTTGTGTCCTCGACTGGTTGACCACTCCACTAAACCTTCACTGATGCATGTTCTTCAAACCCAACTTCAAGACTTGCCTGTCCAAAATAGCCACTGGCTCCTCAACATAGGTCAAATCCTTGTCCAATTGCACTTAGCTGAAATCTAACACATGTGACGGATCACCATAATACTTCCAAAGCATGGAAACATGAAACACTAGGTGAACTCACGATAAGTTAGGTGGCAATTCCAATATGTAGGCCACCTCACCAACTCTCTCAAGAATCTCAAAAGGACCAATATACCAAGGGCTCAACTTGCCCTTCTTCCCGAACCTCATCACGCACTTCATGGGTGAAACTCTGAGCAGAACCCTGCCACCCACCATGAATGCCACATCACGAGCCTTCCGATCAGTATAACTCTTCTGCCTAGACTGTACTGTACGAAGCCGCTCCTGAATAAACTTCACATTCTCCAAAGCATCACAGACTAGATCAATACCCAATAACCTATCATCCTTAGTATCAAACCAACTAATCGTAGAACAATATTGCCTCTCATATAAGGCTTCGTAAGGAGCCAATTGGATGCTCGACTGATATCTGTTATTGTAGGCAAACTCTGAGAGCGGTAGAAACTGATCCCATGAACCCCCGAAATCAATAACAGAAGCCTATAACATGTCCTCCAATATCTAAAGAGTGTGCTTGGACTGTCCGTCTGTCTAGGGAAGAAATGTTGTACTGATCTAGACACCTGTGCCCAACTCTAGTTGCACGGCTCTCCTAAAATGTGATGTGAACTGTCTGCCTCGATTCGAGATAATAGACACTAGCACACCATGAAGGCGAGCAGTCTCCCAAATACAAATACGAGCTAGTTGCTTAGAAGAGCAGGTGGTCATGGCTAGAATGAAGTGTGTAGACTTGATCAGTCTGTCCACAATAACCCACACAACATTGAATCTACTCAAGGTCCGTGTAAGTCCAACAACAAAATCCATAGTAATACGCTCCCACATCCACTCCGGAATATCAAGCCTCTGAACCAAACCACCTGGTCTCTAATGCTCGTACTTCACATACTAACAGCTCAAACACCTAGCAACATACTCAATAATATCCTTCTTCATCCTCTACCACCAATAGTGTTGTCTCAAGTCCTGGTACATCTTCGCGGCACCCGGATGAATGGAGTACTGCGAACTATGGTCCTCCTCAAGTATCAACTCCCACAATGCATCCACATGCGGAACACAGATCGGACCATGCATCCTCAACACCCTATCATCCCCAATAGTAACCTCCTTTACATGATTGTGCTACATCGTGTCCTTAAGGACAAGCAAGTAGGGATCATTATGATGACGTCCCTTGATGTGCTAAAACAAAGAAGATCGTGAAACCACGCAAGCAAGAACCCGGCTAGGCTCCGAAACATCCAACCTCATGAACATGTTGGCCAAAGCCTGAACATCCAAAGCTAATGGTCTCTCCGCAACTAGAATAAAAGCAAGACTACCCATGATCTCAACCTTTCTACTCAAAGCATCAGCCACCATATTGGCCTTCCCGGGATGATAAAGAATGGTAGTATCATAGTCCTTTAGTAGCTCTAACTACCTCTGTTTCCTCAAGTTCATATCCTTTTTCTTTAATAAGTGTTGTAAACTCCTATGATCCATAAATACCTCAGATGACACATCATAAAGATAATGGATTGAAATCTACCAACTCCAAATCATGCACTAGGTAGTTCTTCTCATGGGGCTTCAACTGAGGCGAAGCATAAGCAATCACTCTACCCTCCAGCATCAACACATTCTTGATGCCTAATCCTTGAAGCAAGACAATAGACCGTATAAGAACCCAATACTGAAGGAAAAACAAAACTGGAGTTATAGTCAAGGCAGTCTTGAGCTTTTGAAATCTCTCCTCACACTCGTCAGACCACCTGAATGGGGCACCCTTTTGGGTCAATCTAGTCAAAGGTGCTGCAATAGATGAAAGGCCCTCCACGAAACGGCAATAATACCCAGCCAAGTCTAGAAAACTCCGGATCTCAGAAGCAGAAGATGGTCTGGTCCAACTCTAAATTGTCTCAATCTTCTTCGGATCCACCTTAATCCCTCGCTGGAGACACGTGGCCCAAGAATGCCACCGAATCAAAACAAAACTCGCACTTAAAGAATTTATCATATAGCTTCTTCTCCCTCAAAATCAGTAGCACGATTCTCAAGTGATGCTTATGAACCTCCCGGGTGAGAGAATACACCAATATGTCGTCAATGAACATGATGACAAAGGAATCAAGATACGGCTAGGACAAACTGTTCATCATGTGAATAAAGGATGCTGGGGCATTGTTCAGCCCATAAGACATCACCAGAAACTCATAGTGCCCATAGCGGATCCTGAAAGTCGTCTTCAAAATATCTAAAGCCCGAATCTTCAATTAATGGTACCCCAACCCCAAGTCAATCTTCGAGAATATGTTAGCACCCAGTAGTTGATCAAACAAATCATCAATATGTGGTAGTGGTTACTTGTTCTTGACTGTAACCTTTTACAGTTGCCTCTAGTCAATACACATCCTCATATAGTCGTATTTCTTCATCACAAATAGAATTGGAGCACCCCAAGGCGAGACACTCGGTCTAATGAAACCCTTATCAAGCAACTCCTAAAGTTGTTCCTTTAATTCCATAAACATCACTGGTGCCATGCAATATGGTGGAATAGAGATGGATTGAGTGTCTGTCACCAAGTCAATACCAAAATCAATATCCCTATCGGGTGGCATGCCGTGTAGGTCTGCTGGGAACACATCTAGAAACTCTCTCACTATTGGAACTGACTCAATGGTAGGAGTATCAGCACTAACATCCCTCACAAAGTCTAAATATGCCAAGCACCCATTCTCAACCATCCGATATGGCTTTAGAAATGATACCACCATACTAGGAACATGACCCAACGTACCTCTCCTATCTAACCTCGGTAACCCAAGCGTGGCCAATATCATGGTCATAGCGTGATAATCCTGAATAGCGTGATGTGGGGACAACTTGTCCATGCCCAAAATTACATCAAAATCCACAATTTTGAGTAGCAAAAGATCAACAAGGGTCACATAACCCCCGATAGTGACCAAACATGACATATAGACGTGGTCTACCAGAATAGAATCCCCCACGAGTGTAGACAGTGTTTGATGGCACAACCCCAGTCCTACTGGAGAAAGCATAACAATGGGCCTATCCTCCTCTTGTAGCATGACCTCTACCCACCTGTCCTCCACCCCTTGCTGGTTGTGCAGGTAGAGTAGCAACTGGAGCAGCGTGCATGGCGTGTGTACCTTGTGGAGGTTCAACCCTACTAAGTTGAATGAGTACTCAAAGGTCCTTGAATAGCTGTGGCACTGCGAGTGGCCTGATAAGCAGACTGAACTGGTCGAGTGATAAAACCTCTGCCATGACGGATTGTCACGCCCCAAACTTGGGGAGCGCGACCGGCGCTCAACCGAGTGAACCCGGTCGAGCAAGCCTATTAGATTTTCTTCTACCCAAACTCATCCATGAATAAGGATAATACATATTTTTTTAAATTAGACAATAGTGTGATCATGCCTACAATACCAATTCATTACCATTAGTTACTTCATTTAATAAGTCTCAAAACACACACACACCTTCATGGTTCAAAGTGGAACAAGTGATTTAATCACAACACAACTTGTTTATCATTCCCAACACCCATATACAACCCACACTTAGTCTATGGAGCCTCTAAAGATACAAAAATGTACAATGACAGTACTGGCAACAAGGCTCCGGCTATACCTCAAAATACAATAACACATACGAAACAAAAGATGCACAACCCCATAATGAGATGGGGCTCACCAAGTCAGCTGGGAAGAATGAGCACCGCTTTCACTGGTCAGTAACCTCCGTTGTGGAACCACCTGCATCCATTAAAGAAGCAGCGCCCCCCGAAAAAGGGACGTTAGTACATGTCGAATATTACTAGTATGAAAACCAAACACTAATTTAAGAACTCGGAAATACAATATGAACATAATGAACCAGGGCGACAATAGAATAGCATAGATAGCCGGTTATACCAAAAGAAGCTTATCAAGAGCTGTCATTAACATTTATAGAATTCAAGATGAGATCCTCTGTAACTATTTTCACATAAATCGCCGCCGCCTCGCCTCAATGTATGCAGGTGGAGGTATAAGAACAATACCAAATCTCTACTCAAGAGGCCCTGCCGCCTCACCCCAATGTATGCGGGTGGAGGTGTAAACACAATACCCATTTTCATACAAAGCGGCCCCGCCGCCTCATCCCAATATATGCGGGTGGAATTGCATCAATGATACCAATACCTACACAAAGCGGCCATGCCACCTCACCCCTATATATATAGGTGGGTGGTGGTGCAACAACAGTACCACAATCATACACAAAGCGGTATTGCCGCCTCACCCCCAATGTATGCAGGTGGAGGTGTAAACCCAATCACAATCTCTACACGATTTGGCATAATAACTTCCTCATAAATCACGGGTTGGAATTATAGCATGTAGACATACAATCCATAGTTTGGAACACATCCTCAATTTATAATGCAATATAATAAGAGCATTTGAAATACGAATTTAACATATATCTTTATCACAAAACTTATTCAGAATACTTGATTTGTAATAAATATCTTGGAACTTACAAGGATATTGGGGTTCCAATTCATAAAGAAGAGTTTAGCAAACATACCTCAATTGAGCTTCCTTAAACTCTAAAATATTCCGGAATTTGTAGCAACTTCAATCTATTTTAGAAATATAACAAGATGATCATGGTTCTATCTCATTTGAGCATTTTATCAAACACTAGATGTGCATTAAGGTTTCAATGTCCTTTTATGGAGGATTCCATCGTCCCACAACCCACTCTTTACTATTTTTAGCTCACAATCTTCCAACACATGCATGCAAAATAAACAACTCCCATACCCAAGAATTATCTTGCTAATTACCCATTCTTAGATAACACATGCATGAAAAATAAACAACTCCCATACCCAAGAATTATCTTGCTAATTACCTATTCTTAGATAAATTTAGAAATTAAGAGCTAAGGTGTAGAATCTTACCTCTAGGATGAAGACCTAGTGAGTTTTCCTTCTTAATCTTCAAAGATTCGAGCAAGAATTGAAGGACAATTTGTTGAAGATCACTCTCCCACTCTAGGGCACTCTCTCACCCTCAAAATAACAGATTTTAGCTCAAAAATAGTATAAATCATCTATTTAATGAAGAAGGGTCGGGTTATAAAAACCCAAAAATGAAGCTCCGGAACAGGATCTGCGGTGGCATATGCGATCGCATAATGATTATGCGGTCCGCGAAATGGACCGCGAAATGGCCCTCCGAAACTGGGCTGGTCTGCCCCACTGTGCGGCCGTTATGCGGTCCGTAGACCTTGTCTGCTGTCGCATAGTGTGTCGCATAACTTTTCTGCGGTCGCATAACGCGCCGCATAACCTCCCTCCGCAAAATTTCCAAGATGGACATGCTATCAGAGTGCAGCTCACAAAATCGATTTGCGGTCCTATAATGGACTGCAAAATGACATAAAAAATTCCCCAGTTGCCTGCCTCACTCTGCGGCCATTATGCGATCCGCAGAGTAATTCTCCGGCCATATAGTGGGCCGCAGAAGTGCATATCTTCTGCCCAAAATTTTTCTTTACTTTCTAGTGTATTGTTCAACCCAAAAAGTCCGAGCCGTGACGAGCAAGCTCGCCATGAAGAATTTAAATAATCCTCAAACACGTAAGCCCAGTTCGGCACCATGAAACATTATATTTCCTTTGCTAAATTTTACGGGGTATTACATGGATCTTTCCCCTAGAGTATGAGCCCCCGAATCCTCCAGAACCATAAGGCTCTCTTAGCCTACCTATATTCCCCTCCTGACCACGAATATGCTCTAAACTCCAATCAATCTCTATAACCTGTTGGAATGAACTATCAGTCTCCAGCTCCTGTGCCATCAGAATTTTGAGACCAAAACTGAGCCCCTCCAAACTGACAAGACAACTCACTAAACATCATAGCGTACTCAAACAAGGTCATAATCCCCTGGCGCAACTGCTCAAACTATATGCGCAATGCATCCCTGGGAGTCTATGGGACGAACTCCCTCAAAAATAGATAAGAGAACTGAGCCCAAGTAAGGGGCGATGTATCAACTATCCTACTCTCGTCATAAGCCTACCACCACCTATACACCGACCCCTTCAGCTGGAAAGTGGTGAGGCCAACCCCGCTCACCTCCACTATGCGCATAGTGCATAGAATACGGTGACACTGGTCCAGAAAACCCTATGCATCCTCAAAAGTTGCACCACTGAAAGTAGGGGGAAAATATTTATTGAACCTCTTAAGCCTCTTCTTCTCCTCTTCTAATGCCACTGGCCTGACCTCAGGATGAACCGCAAGCACAGGCTGTACCAGCATATCACCCAGAGCCTAATAAATATGAGCACACTACTCTAGAGTACAGGCAATGAGAGTCTAAGCTCCTTCCCCAGCCTGAGAAGTAGCTGGTGCAACTGGGATCAATCCCGGCTGAGCCAAGGTACCAAGCACGCTCAGGAATTGTGCCAAAGCTGCCTGGAGTCCAGGGGTAGCAACATGCGTCTTAGGTTCTTTCTCGCCAACCAAAGCTACTGGTGGCTCCTCAGTCGCTGCTCTAGCAGGTGCTCCAGCAGAAGCACGTGCCCTTCATCGGTCTCTACCTCATCACCAGCCTCTGGCGGCTCTAGCAAGGGGCACGAGTGTCTGTTTGCTGATCTGGTAGGGCGTGTCCTCGGCATCAGTAAGAGAATAGAAAAACAAATCTCAAACTCCGAAATCAATAAATCTGCATGAAAAGGAATGAAAGAAGTGAAATTTCCTAATAGCTTTGTAGCCTTTCGAAGATACGTACATACGTTTCCGTACTGATCCGCAAAACTATACTAAACTTGCTCATGACTCGTAGAACCTATTAACCTAGAGCTCTAATACAAACTTGTCACGACTAAAAATCCATCCTTATGGGTTGTGATGGCACCTAGTGTCCAAACAAGGTAAGCCGGTCACTTAACATTATTTAGAACAATACAAACATGACATAACGAAAACAAAATTTAACATAAATGCATAAATAGGAGTAATACAGGCCAAAGCAACAATACTCAAACGTAACTTCCCGGAACTAGGTGGTACATAGTCACAAGCTCTAACTGAATACATGAGTACAACTCAAAAATACGATACTGTCTAAAATACATAAACAATAGAAATGAAACAAGAGGTTGACTTCGAGGCCTACAGTAGGATCATGTCAGCATACCTTGAAGTCTCTTGTGTATTAAATGCCTCACTACCGATCACTCCGGTCCGAAGTATCTGGCTCTGCACAAAAATATGCAGAAGCGTAGTATGAGTACAACATAATCCAAGAAAACTGATAATTGAAATATAACTGAAAATAGTGATCACAATCCCTTTAGAACATGTAATATCACCTTGGTGTAGTAAACCCATCTTTGATCGTAAAACATTAAATAGATGTGAGGCATGTGATACACGTCAAATACAGTCATTAACTCAAATAAGGGCAAAACAGAAACCTTCAGAAACAATTATGAGATAAAATCAAAAATCCCCGTCACAACACAATCACAACAACAATAAGGACACCTCGAAATATCACATAACATCATCAATAATGACACCCTTATTAAGCAGTATGTGTACATAAATATGATATGCCAACCTTATTTCACCGGATGCACATATAGCCACCCTTATTTTGCCATGTGGGCAGCCCGAGACAACCCCACCCTTATTTTTCCCTACATGCACAACAATAGACAAAATCACACGGCAAAACCTCATGCTGACAACCCCAATCAATCTGCTCAACATGCCCATTAATGCTAAGGTACGACAAAATAATACTACCAACTACCACAATATCACAACAATGGTACCAAAGTTTCATCAAAGTATAAGTTCACAACGTTTAACAACTGTGCACGAGGACTTAACAAATAATCATAGAAACGGAGGGGTGATCAATAAATAAAGCATGAATAGGGATAAGTATATAAAAAGGATCTCAACACGTTTCATATAAAGTTCATTATTACATTAAAGCATATTAATAGCCTACTATCTATTCCGGTCAAAGTCACCTATAGTACCCGTATAAACACACGTCACATCATATACACGTTACTTTTCACATCATAGAAGTCAACAAAATAGGGTTAGAACCTAAGGGATATTCTCTCACATAAGTCTAGGCAAGATATTTACCTCAAACAGGATAAATCAATCCATTAATAAGCATTTCCCGCACAAATCCACCTCTGAATGACTCACATCTTGCCAAAACAACTTAATGTCATAAATAAACGCCATAGGAAACTATTCTAGATAATAAACTTACAAATTATAGGCCCGTAACTCGGAACCCGGTAAAACTCACAAATTTTGGATACCCATTCCGATACGAGTCCAACCATACCAAAATCATCCGATTCCGACCTCAAATCTGCGTTCAAATCATCAATTTATGTTTTAGAAATATTTTTACTAAAATCCCCAATTTCTCCAATTCAAATAATCAACCAAACACTAAAATCGAGGTTGGAATCATAAAATATAAAAACAATCCGAGTCAAAAATACTTACCACAATACAAATTTGAAAATCAACCCCAAAATCGAGCTCCCTAACTCAAAATGTAATAAAATAACCAAAACCTTCGAAATAGAGTATTAAATGGTCTGCCTATGTATACTCATCGCGATCACAACACAATCCTCGCGATCATGAAGAACAAACTCACCCAGCTGCCAAAACCATCTTCGCGAATGCGACACGCCAATCGCGAATGCGAGGATCAATTCCCCAGTAACTACGCAAATGTGATGCTTCGTTCGCGAACGCGGAGAACAAATACATGATTCTCCTTTCCAGCCTTTCCTTCAACACGATCGTGGCACCAAGCTCGAGATCGCGAAGGCCATAGCCTCCCAAGCTTCGCGAAAGCGGTCATCACTACACAACCGCGAAGAACAAAATGCATGTCACCAAAATTACCCTATGTGAACGCGACTCTATGGTCGTGATCGTGATAAAGCAAACCAGATTGAGGAAATGGCATGTAGCCCATTCGAAACACACCCAAGGCCCCCGGGACTCTGTCCAATCACACCAGCCAATTCCAATACATAACTCGAACTTACTCGAGGCCTCAAATCATACATAAAAATATCAAAACTACGAATCGCACCTCAATTCAAGCCTAATGAACTAATCCAAGTTTCCAAATTCAAAACTCACGTCGAACAAGCCTAAACAACTACGAATGACCTCAATTTTTGCATGCAAGTCTCAAATGACACAACAGAACAATACCAACTCCTGGAACCAAACTTCGGACCCAGTATCAATAAAGTCAACCCTCGGTCAAACCTATCAATCTTCCAAACTTTTAACTTTCCAACTTTCGCCAATTCAAGCCAAAACAGCCTAGGAACCTCCAAATCCAAATTCAGACATATGCCTAAGTCCAAAATAACCATATGAAGTTATTGGAACCATCAAAATACCATTCTTGGGGCGTCTACATAAAAGTCAAACTCCGGTCAACTCTTATAACTTAACTCAAATCAATCCAAAATTCTCCCGAAATCAAAACAATCACCCCGGCAAGTCACGTAACCAAAAATACACATATGTAAAACATTAAATAGGTGAAACAGGGCTAAAATACTCAAAACGACTGGCCGGATCGTTACATCATAATATCCCACCGTATCGCTCTGGCCTGACACAATATCATAATATCAATTTGTGTCGCTCTGCTCTGACATAATATCACAGTATCCCACCATATCCCTCCTCCCTGACACAAAAACAATATCCAATTGTATCGCTCCGCCCTGACAATATCACAATCACACGAAAAGGACCTTGTGCCATCACCCATATCACTCCACCCAACATGTCAACATATTCCACAATCACAACAATGCAAGACAACAAATTATCATCAAAGACATATCCTCATAACTCATCAATAAAGAGCGCAACAATAAGATAACGATAAGAAATATGTATGGGTTCAACATATAAAACATAATTGCGTCAAAATCAAATATAACAATAAAGTTCGAGTAGTCATACAAAGGATCACATAGTATCACAGAGTGCACACGTCCCAATCAAGGCGCAACACAAGAAGAAGTACATGTGTGTGTTCATAACCTACGTTTATCAACCTCTGAGGCAAGTTTTGCATAAATTTCAAGCTTAAGTACATCATGTTCAAACTAAGACACCAATAGCCTTATTAGCCCTAGCATGGTTTATTATACTAATATGGTCATTTAATTTAATAATATATAGAATCAAGTAGAACACGCAACCAATCAAGGCATAGAGCAATCTAAAATCTACCCTGAGCATGAAAACCCAGGGCAAATATATATACGCTCGTCACCTCATATATACATCACTCCTGCATGAAACAAATAATACAAATTATTAGGATAAAACCCCTCAACCAAGGCTACGCAAGACACTTACCTCAAACAACCTAAATATATACTCTAAAACACCTTACTGCATGAATCGACCATCGTACGGCTCCAATATAGCCAAACATAACTCAATAACATCAAATAATTCAATAGGAATCAAACATTAATGATAAAGGTCGAATCTTTAATCAAATACTCAAAGTCAACCCGGGCCCGCACCCCAAAACCCGACAAAACTCAAAATCTCGAACACTTATTCGAATACGAGTCCAAATATACAAGTCTCATCCAAAACCAACTCCTCCCTGACATAATATCACAGTATCCCACCAAATCCCTCCTCCCTGGCACAAAAACAATATCCAATTATATCGCTCCGCCCTGACAATATCACAATCACACGAAAAAGACCTTGTGCCATCACCCATATCACTCCGCCCAACATGTCCACATATTCCACAATCACAACAATGCAAGACAATAAATTATCATCAAAGACATATCCTCATGACTCATCAATAAAGTGCGCAACAACATGATAACGATAAGAAATATATATGGGTTCAACATATAAAACATAATTGCATCAAAATCAAATATAACAACAAAGTTCGAGTAGTCATACAAAGGATCACATAGTATCACAGAGTGCACACGTCCCAATCAAGGCGCAACACAAGAAGAAGTACATGTGTGTGTTCATAACCTACGTTTATCAACCTCCGAGGCAAGTTTTGCATAAATTTCAAGCTTAAGTACATCATGTTCAAACTAAGACACCAATAGCCTTATTAGCCCTAGCATGGTTTATTATACTAATATAGTCATTTAATTGAATAATATATAGAATCAAGTAGAACACGCAACCAATCAAGGCATAGAGTAATCTAAAATCTACCCTGAGCATGAAAACCCAGGGCAAATATATATACGCTCATAACCTCATATATACATCACTCCTGCATGAAACAAATAATACGAATTATTAGGATAAAACCCCTCAACCAAGGCTACGCAAGACACTTACCTCAAACAACCTAAATATATACTCTAAAACACCTTACTGCATGAATCGACCATCGTACGGCTCCAATATAGCCAAACATAACTCAATAACATCAAATAATTCAATAGGAATCAAACATAAATGATAAAGGTCGAATTTTTAATCAAATACTCAAAGTCAACCCGGGCCCGCACCCCAAAACCTGACAAAACTCAAAATCTCGAACACTTATTCGAATACGAGTCCAAATATACAAGTCTCATCCAAAACCAACTCCTCCCTGACATAGTATCACAGTATCCCACCATATCCCTCCTCCCTGGCACAAAAACAATATCCAATTGTATCGCTCCGCCCTGACAATATCACAATCACACGAAAAAGACCTTGTGCCATCACCCATATCACTCCGCCCAACATGTCCACATATTCCACAATCACAACAATGAAAGACAACAAATTAGACATATCCTCATAGCTCATCAATAAAGTGCGCAACAACATTATAACAATAAGAAATGTGTATGGGTTCAACATGTAAAACATAATTGCGTCAAAATCAAATATAACAATAAAGTTCGAGTAGTCATACAAAGGATCACATAGTATCACAGAGTGCACACGTCCCAATCAAGGCGCAACACAAGAAGAAGTATATGTGTGTGTTCATAACCTACGTTTATCAACCTCTGAGGCAAGTTTTGCATAAATTTCAAGCTTAAGTACATCATGTTCAAACTAAGACACCAATAGCCTTATTAGCCCTAGCATGGTTTATTATACTAATATGGTCATTTAATTTAATAATATATAGAATCAAGTAGAACACGCAACCAATCAAGGCATAGAGTAATCTAAAATCTACCCTGAGCATGAAAACCCAGGGCAAATTTATATACGCTCATCACCTCATATATACATCACTCCTGCATGAAATAAATAATACGAATTATTAGGATAAAACCCCTCAACCAAGGCTACGCAAGACACTTACCTCAAACAACCTAAATATATTCTCTAAAACACCTTACTGCATGAATCGACCATCTTACGGCTCCAATATAGCCAAACATAACTCAATAACATCAAATAATTCAATAGGAATCAAACATAAATGATAAAGGTCGAATCTTTAATCAAATACTCAATGTCAACCCGGGCCCGCACTCCAAAACCTGACAAAACTCAAAATCTCGAACACTTATTCGAATACGAGTCCAAATATACAAGTCTCATCCAAAACCAACTCCTCCCTGACATAATATCACAGTATCCCACCATATCCCTCATCCCTGACACAAAAACAATATCCAATTGTATCGCTCCGCCCTGACAATATCACAATCACACGAAAAAGACCTTGTGCCATCATCCATATCACTCCGCCCAACATGTCCACATATTCCACAATCAAAACAATGCAAGACAACAAATTATCATCAAAGACATATCCTCATAACTCATTAATAAAGTGCGCAACAACATGATAACGATAAGAAATATGTATGGGTTCAACATATAAAAATAATTGCGTCAAAATCAAATATAACAACAAAGTTCGAGTAGTCATACAAAGGATCACATAGTATCACAGAGTGCACACGTCCCAATCAAGGCGCAACACAAGAAGAAGTATATGTGTGTGTTCATAACCTACGTTTATCAACCTCTGAGGCAAGTTTTGCATAAATTCCAAGCTTAAGTACATCATGTTCAAACTAAGACACCAATAGCCTTATTAGCCCTAGCATGGTTTATTATACTAATATGGTCATTTAATTTAATAATATATAGAATCAAGTAGAACACGCAACCAATCAAGGCATAGAGTAATCTAAAATCTACCCTGAGCATGAAAACCCAGGGCAAATTTATATACGCTCATCACCTCATATATACATCACTCCTGCATGAAACAAATAATACAAATTATTAGGATAAAACCCCTCAACCAAGGCTACGCAAGACACTTACCTCAAACAACCTAAATATATACTCTAAAACACCTTACTGCATGAATCGACCATCGTACGGCTCCAATATAGCCAAACATAACTCAATAACATCAAATAATTCAATAGGAATCAAACATAAATGATAAAGGTCGAATCTTTAATCAAATACTGAAAGGCAACCCGGGCCCGCACCCCAAAACCTGACAAAACTCAAAATCTCGAACACTTATTCGAATACGAGTCCAAATATACAAGTCTCATCCAAAACCAACTCCTCCTTGACATAATATCACAGTATCCCACCAAATCCCTCCTCCCTAGCACAAAAACAATATCCAATTATATCGCTCCGACCTGACAATATCACAATCACACGAAAAAGACCTTGTGCCATCACCCATATCACTCCGCCCAACATGACCACATATTCCACAATCACAACAATGCAAGACAATAAATTATCATCAAAGACATATCCTCATAACTCATCAATAAAGTGCGCAACAACATGATAACGATAAGAAATATGTATGGGTTCAACATATAAAACATAATTGCATCAAAATCAAATATAACAACAAAGTTCGAGTAGTCATACAAAGGATCACATAGTATCACAGAGTGCACACGTCGCAATCAAGGCGCAACACAAGAAGAAGTACATGTGTGTGTTCATAACCTACGTTTATCAACCTCTGAGGCAAGTTTTGCATAAATTTCAAGCTTAAGTACATCATGTTCAAACTAAAACACCAATAGCCTTATTAGCCCTAGCATGGTTTATTATACTAATATAGTCACTTAATTGAATAATATATAGAATCAAGTAGAACACGCAACCAATCAAGGCATAGAGTAATCTAAAATCTACTCTGAGCATGAAAATCAAGGGCAAATATATATACGCTCGTCACCTCATATATACATCACTCCTGCATGAAACAAATAATACGAATTATTAGGATAAAACCCCTCAACCAAGGCTACGCAAGACACTTACCTCAAACAACCTAAATATATTCTCTAAAACACCTTACTGCATGAATCGACCATCTTACGGCTCCAATATAGCCAAACATAACTCAATAACATCAAATAATTCAATAGGAATCAAACATAAATGATAAAGGTCGAATCTTTAATCAAATACTCAATGTCAACCCGGGCCCGCACCTTAAAACCTGACAAAACTCAAAATCTCGAACACTTATTCGAATACGAGTCCAAATATACAAGTCTCATCCAAAACCAACTCCTCCCTGACATAATATCACAGTATCCCACCATATCCCTCTTCCCTGACACAAAAACAATATCCAATTGTATCGCTCCGCCCTGACAATATCACAATCACACTAAAAAGACCTTGTGCCATCACCCATATCACTCAGCCCAACATGTCCACATATTCCACAATCAAAACAATGCAAGACAACAAATTATCATCAAAGACATATCCTCATAACTCATCAATAAAGTGCGCAACAACATGATAACGATAAGAAATATGCATGGGTTCAACATATAAAACATAATTGCGTCAAAATCAAATATAACAACAAAGTTCGAGTAGTCATACAAAGGATCACATAGTATCACAGAGTGCACACGTACCAATAAAGGCGCGACACAAGAAGAAGTACATGTGTGTGTTCATAACCTACGTTTATCAACCTCCGAGGCAAGTTTTGCATAAATTTCAAGCTTAAGTACATCATGTTCAAACTAAGACACCAATCGCCTTATTAGCCCTAGCATGGTTTATTATACTAATATAGTCATTTAATTGAATAATATATAGAATCAAGTAGAACACGCAACCAATCAAGGCATAGAGTAATCTAAAATCTACCCTGAGCATGAAAACCCAGGGCAAATATATATATACGCTCGTCACCTCATATATACATCACTCCTGCATGAAACAAATAATACAAATTATTAGGATAAAACCCCTCAACCAAGGCTACGCAAGACACTTACCTCAAACAACCTAAATATATACTCTAAAACACCTTACTGCATGAATCGACCGTCTTACGGCTCACATATAGCCAAACATAACTCAATAACATCAAATAATTCAATAGGAATCAAACATAAATGATCAAGGTCGAA
The DNA here is from genome assembly GCF_000390325.3 of Nicotiana tomentosiformis. NCBI lineage: Eukaryota > Viridiplantae > Streptophyta > Magnoliopsida > Solanales > Solanaceae > Nicotiana > Nicotiana tomentosiformis. The sequence continues at coordinate 71,504,667 of NC_090822.1, read as the reverse complement.
TCTTTATTCAAATACTCAAAGTCAACCCGGGCCCGCACCTTAAAACCTGACAAAACTCAAAATCTCGAACACTTATTCGAATACGAGTCCAAATATACAAGTCTCATCCAAAACCAACTCCTCCCTGACATAATATCACAGTATCCCACCATATCCCTCCTCCCTGACACAAAAACAATATCCAATTGTATCGCTCCGCCCTGACAATATCACAATCACACGAAAAAGACCTTGTGCCATCACCCATATCACTCCGCCCAACATGTCCACATATTCCACAATCAAAACAATGCAAGACAACAAATTATCATCAAAGACATATCCTCATAACTCATCAATAAAGTGCGCAACAACATGATAACGATAAGAAATATGTATGGGTTCAACATATAAAACATATTTGCGTCAAAATCAAATATAACAACAAAGTTCGAGTAGTCATACAAAGGATCACATAGTATCACAGAGTGCGCACGTACCAATCAAGGCGCGACACAAGAAGAAGTACATGTGTGTGTTCATAACCTACGTTTATCAACCTCCGAGGCAAGTTTTGCATAAATTTCAAGCTTAAGTACATCATGTTCAAACTAAGACACCAATAGCCTTATTAGCCCTAGCATGGTTTATTATACTAATATAGTCATTTAATTGAATAATATATAGAATCAAGTAGAACACGCAACCAATCAAGGCATAGAGTAATCTAAAATCTACCCTGAGCATGAAAACCCAGGGCAAATATATATACGCTCGTTACCTCATATATACATCACTTCTGCATGAAACAAATAATACGAATTATTAGGATAAAACCCCTCAACCAAGGCTACGCAAGACACTTACCTCAAACAACCTAAATATATACCCTAAAACACCTTACTGCATGAATCGACCGTCTTACGGCTCCAATATAGCCAAACATAACTCAATAACATCAAATAATTCAATAGGAATCAAACATAAATGATAAAGGTCGAATCTTTAATCAAATACTCAAAGTCAACCAGGGCCCGCACCCCAAAACCTGACAAAACTCAAAATCTCGAACACTTATTCGAATACGAGTCCAAATATACAAGTCTCATCCAAAACCAACTCCTCCCTGACATAATATCACAGTATCCCACCATATCCCTCCTCCCTGACACAAAAACAATATCCAATTGTATCGCTCCGCCCTGACAATATCACAATCACACGAAAAAGACCTTGTGCCATCACCCATATCACTCCGCCCAACATGTCCACATATTCCACAATCACAACAATGCAAGACAACAAATTATCATCAAAGACATATCCTCATAACTCATCAATAAAGTGCGCAACAACATGATAACGATAAGAAATATGTATGGGTTCAACATATAAAACATATTTGCGTCAAAATCAAATATAACAACAAAGTTCGAGTAGTCATACAAAGGATCACATAGTATCACAGAGTGCGCACGTACCAATCAAGGCGCGACACAAGAAGAAGTACATGTGTGTGTTCATAACCTACGTTTATCAACCTCCGAGGCAAGTTTTGCATAAATTTCAAGCTTAAGTACATCATGTTCAAACTAAGACACCAATAGCCTTATTAGCCCTAGCATGGTTTATTATACTAATATAGTCATTTAATTGAATAATATATAGAATCAAGTAGAACACGCAACCAATCAAGGCATAGAGTAATCTAAAATCTACCCTGAGCATGAAAACCCAGGGCAAATATATATACGCTCGTTACCTCATATATACATCACTTCTGCATGAAACAAATAATACGAATTATTAGGATAAAACCCCTCAACCAAGGCTACGCAAGACACTTACCTCAAACAACCTAAATATATACCCTAAAACACCTTACTGCATGAATCGACCGTCTTACGGCTCCAATATAGCCAAACATAACTCAATAACATCAAATAATTCAATAGGAATCAAACATAAATGATAAAGGTCGAATCTTTAATCAAATACTCAAAGTCAACCAGGTCCCGCACCCCAAAACCTGACAAAACTCAAAATCTCGAACACTTATTCGAATACGAGTCCAAATATACAAGTCTCATCCAAAACCAACTCCTCCCTGACATAATATCACAGTATCCCACCATATCCCTCCTCCCTGACACAAAAACAATATCCAATTGTATCGCTCCGCCCTGACAATATCACAATCACACGAAAAAGACCTTGTGCCATCACCCATATCACTCCGCCCAACATGTCCACATATTCCACAATCACAACAATGCAAGACAACAAATTATCATCAAAGACATATCCTCATAACTCATCAATAAAGTGCGCAACAACATGATAACGATAAGAAATATGTATGGGTTCAACATATAAAACATAATTGCGTCAAAATCAAATATAACAACAAAGTTCGAGTAGTCATACAAAGGATCACATAGTATCACAGAGTGCACACGTACCAATCAAGGCGCGACACAAGAAGAAGTACATGTGTGTGTTCATAACCTACGTTTATCAACCTCCGAGGCAAGTTTTCCATAAATTTCAAGCTTAAGTACATCATGTTCAAACTAAGACACCAATCGCCTTATTAGCCCTAGCATGGTTTATTATACTAATATAGTCATTTAATTGAATAATATATAGAATCAAGTAGAACACGCAACCAATCAAGGCATAGAGTAATCTAAAATCTACCCTGAGCATGAAAACCCAGGGCAAATATATATATACGCTCGTCACCTCATATATACATCACTCCTGCATGAAACAAATAATACGAATTATTAGGATAAAACCCCTCAACCAAGGCTACGCAAGACACTTACCTCAAACAACCTAAATATATACTCTAAAACACCTTACTGCATGAATCGACCGTCTTACGGCTCACATATAAACAAACATAACTCAATAACATCAAATAATTCAATAGGAATCAAACATAAATGATAAAGGTCGAATCTTTAATCAAATACTCAAAGTCAACCCGGGCCCGCACCTTAAAACCTGACAAAACTCAAAATCTCGAACACTTATTCGAATACGAGTCCAAATATACAAGTCTCATCCAAAACCAACTCCTCCCTGACATAATATCACAGTATCCCACCATATCCCTCTTCCCTGACACAAAAACAATATCCAATTGTATCGCTCCGCCCTGACAATATCACAATCACACGAAAAAGACCTTGTGCCATCACCCATATCACTCCGCCCAACATGTCCACATATTCCACAATCAAAACAATGCAAGACAACAAATTATCATCAAAGACATATCCTCATAACTCATCAATAAAGTGCGCAACAACATGATAACGATAAGAAATATGTATGGGTTCAACATATAAAACATAATTGCGTCAAAATCAAATATAACAACAAAGTTCGAGTAGTCATACAAAGGATCACATAGTATCACAGAGTGCGCACGTACCAATCAAGGCGCGACACAAGAAGAAGTACATGTGTGTGTTCATAACCTACGTTTATCAACCTCCGAGGCAAGTTTTGCATAAATTTCAAGCTTAAGTACATCATGTTCAAACTAAGACACCAATAGCCTTATTAGCCCTAGCATGGTTTATTATACTAATATAGTCATTTAATTGAATAATATATAGAATCAAGTAGAACACGCAACCAATCAAGGCATAGAGTAATCTAAAATCTACCCTGAGCATGAAAACCCAGGGCAAATATATATACGCTCGTTACCTCATATATACATCACTTCTGCATGAAACAAATAATACGAATTATTAGGATAAAACCCCTCAACCAAGGCTACGCAAGACACTTACCTCAAACAACCTAAATATATACCCTAAAACACCTTACTGCATGAATCGACCGTCTTACGGCTCCAATATAGCCAAACATAACTCAATAACATCAAATAATTCAATAGGAATCAAACATAAATGATAAAGGTCGAATCTTTAATCAAATACTCAAAGTCAACCAGGGCCCGCACCCCAAAACCTGACAAAACTCAAAATCTCGAACACTTATTCGAATACGAGTCCAAATATACAAGTCTCATCCAAAACCAACTCCTCCCTGACATAATATCACAGTATCCCACCATATCCCTCCTCCCTGACACAAAAACAATATCCAATTGTATCGCTCCGCCCTGACAATATCACAATCACACGAAAAAGACCTTGTGCCATCACCCATATCACTCCGCCCAACATGTCCACATATTCCACAATCACAACAATGCAAGACAACAAATTATCATCAAAGACATATCCTCATAACTCATCAATAAAGTGCGCAACAATATGATAACGATAAGAAATATGTATGGGTTCAACATATAAAACATAATTGCGTCAAAATCAAATATAACAACAAAGTTCGAGTAGTCATACAAAGGATCACATAGTATCACAGAGTGCGCACGTACCAATCAAGGCGCGACACAAGAAGAAGTACATGTGTGTGTTCATAACCTACGTTTATCAACCTCCGAGGCAAGTTTTGCATAAATTTCAAGCTTAAGTACATCATGTTCAAACTAAGACACCAATAGCCTTATTAGCCCTAGCATGGTTTATTATACTAATATAGTCATTTAATTGAATAATATATAGAATCAAGTAGAACACGCAACCAATCAAGGCATAGAGTAATCTAAAATCTACCCTGAGCATGAAAACCCAGGGCAAATATATATATACGCTCGTCACCTCATATATACATCACTCCTGCATGAAACAAATAATACGAATTATTAGGATAAAACCCCTCAACCAAGGCTACGCAAGACACTTACCTCAAACAACCTAAATATATACCCTAAAACACCTTACTGCATGAATCGACCGTCTTACGGCTCCAATATAGCCAAACATAACTCAATAACCTCAAATAATTCAATAGGAATCAAACATAAATGATAAAGGTCGAATCTTTAATCAAATACTCAAAGTCAACCAGGGCCCGCACCCCAAAACCTGACAAAACTCAAAATCTCGAACACTTATTCGAATACGAGTCCAAATATACAAGTCTCATCCAAAACCAACTCCTCCCTGACATAATATCACAGTATCCCACCATATCCCTCCTCCCTGACACAAAAACAATATCCAATTGTATCGCTCCACCCTGACAATATCACAATCACACGAAAAAGACCTTGTGCCATCACCCATATCACTCCGCCCAACATGTCCACATATTCCACAATCACAACAATGCAAGACAACAAATTATCATCAAAGACATATCCTCATAACTCATCAATAAAGTGCGCAACAACATGATAACGATAAGAAATATGTATGGGTTCAACATATAAAACATAATTGCGTCAAAATCAAATATAACAACAAAGTTCGAGTAGTCATACAAAGGATCACATAGTATCACAGAGTGCACACGTACCAATCAAGGCGCGACACAAGAAGAAGTACATGTGTGTGTTCATAACCTACGTTTATCAACCTCCGAGGTGAGTTTTGCATAAATTTCAAGCTTAAGTACATCATGTTCAAACTAAGACACCAATCGCCTTATTAGCCCTAGCATGGTTTATTATACTAATATAGTCATTTAATTGAATAATATATAGAATCAAGTAGAACACGCAACCAATCAAGGCATAGAGTAATCTAAAATCTACCCTGAGCATGAAAACCCAGGGCAAATATATATATACGCTCGTCACCTCATATATACATCACTCCTGCATGAAACAAATAATACGAATTATTAGGATAAAACCCCTCAACCAAGGCTACGCAAGACACTTACCTCAAACAACCTAAATATATACTCTAAAACACCTTACTGCATGAATCGACCGTCTTACGGCTCACATATAGCCAAACATAACTCAATAACATCAAATAATTCAATAGGAATCAAACATAAATGATAAAGGTCGAATCTTTATTCAAATACTCAAAGTCAACCCGGGCCCGCACCTTAAAACCTGACAAAACTCAAAATCTCGAACACTTATTCGAATACGAGTCCAAATATACAAGTCTCATCCAAAACCAACTCCTCCCTGACATAATATCACAGTATCCCACCATATCCCTCCTCCCTGACACAAAAACAATATCCAATTGTATCGCTCCGCACTGACAATATCACAATCACACGAAAAAGTCCTTGTACCATCACCCATATCACTCCGCCCAACATGTCCACATATTCCACAATCAAAACAATGCAAGACAACAAATTATCATCAAAGACATATCCTCATAACTCATCAATAAAGTGCGTAACAACATGATAACGATAAGAAATATGTATGGGTTCAACATATAAAACATATTTGCGTCAAAATCAAATATAACAAAAAAGTTCGAGTAGTCATACAAAGGATCACATAGTATCACAGAGTGCGCACGTACCAATCAAGGCGCGACACAAGAAGAAGTACATGTGTGTGTTCATAACCTACCTTTATCAACCTCCGAGGCAAATTTTGCATAAATTTCAAGCTTAAGTACATCATGTTCAAACTAAGACACCAATTGCCTTATTAGGCCTAGCATGGTTTATTATAATAATATAGTCATTTAATTGAATAATATATAGAATCAAGTAGAACACGCAACCAATCAAGGCATAGAGTAATCTAAAATCTACCCTGAGCATGAAAACCCAGGGCAAATATATATACGCTCGTCACCTCATATATACATCACTCCTGCATGAAACAAATAATACGAATTATTAGGATAAAACCCCTCAACCAAGGCTACGCAAGACACTTACCTCAAACAACCTAAATATATACCCTAAAACACCTTACTGCATGAATCGACCGTCTTACGGCTCCAATATAGCCAAACATAACTCAATAACATCAAATAATTCAATAGGAATCAAACATAAATGATAAAGGTCGAATCTTTAATCAAATACTCAAAGTCAACCCGGGCCCGCACCCCAAAACCTGACAAAACTCAAAATCTCGAACACTTATTCGAATACGAGTCCAAATATACAAGTCTCATCCAAAACCAACTCCTCCCTGACATAATATCACAGTATCCCACCATATCCCTCCTCCCTGACACAAAAACAATATCCAATTGTATCGCTCCGCCCTGACAATATCACAATCACACGAAAAAGACCTTGTGCCATCACCCATATCACTCCGCCCAACATGTCCACATATTCCACAATCACAACAATGCAAGACAACAAATTATCATCAAAGACATATCCCCATAACTCATCAATAAAGTGCGCAACAACATGATAACGATAAGAAATATGTATGGGTTCAACATATAAAACATAATTGCATCAAAATCAAATATAACAACAAAGTTCGAGTAGTCATACAAAGGATCACATAGTATCACAGAGTGCGCACGTACCAATCAAGGCGCAACACAAGAAGAAGTATATGTGTGTGTTCATAACCTACGTTTATCAACCTCCGAGGCAAGTTTTGCATAAATTTCAAGCTTAAGTACATCATGTTCAAACTAAGACACCAATTGCCTTATTAGCCCTAGCATGGTTTATTATACTAATATAGTCATTTAATTGAATAATATATAGAATCAAGTAGAACACGCAACCAATCAAGGCATAGAGTAATCTAAAATCTACTTTGAGCATGAAAACCCAGGGCAAATATATATACGCTCGTCACATCATATATACATCACTCCTGCATGAAACAAATAATACGAATTATTAGGATAAAACCCCTCAACCAAGACTACGCAAGACACTTACCTCAAACAATACTCTAAAACACCTTACTGCATGAATCGACCATCGTACGGCTCCAATATAGCCAAACATAACTCAATAACATCAAATAATTCAATAGGAATCAAACATAAATGATAAAGGTCGAATCTTTAATCAAATACTCAAAGTCAACCCGGGCCCGCACCCCAAAACCTGACAAAACTCAAAATCTCCAACACTTATTCGGATACGAATCCAAATATACAAGTCTCATCCAAAACCAACTCCTCTCTGACATAATATCACAGTATCCCACCATATCCCTCCTCCCTGACACAAAAACAATATCCAATTGTATCGCTCCGCCCTGACAATATCACAATCACACGAAAAAGACCTTGTGCCATCACCCATATCACTCCGCCCAACATGTCCACATATTCCACAATCACAACAATGCAAGACAACAAATTATCATCAAAGACATATCCTCATAACTCATCAATAAAGTGCGCAACAACATGATAACGATAAGAAATATGTATGGGTTCAACATATAAAACATATTTGCGTCAAAATCAAATATAACAACAAAGTTCGAGTAGTCATACAAAGGATCACATAGTATCACAGAGTGCGCACGTACCAATCAAGGCGCGACACAAGAAGAAGTACATGTGTGTGTTCATAACCTATGTTTATCAACCTCCGAGGCAAGTTTTGCATAAATTTCAAGCTTAAGTACATCATGTTCAAACTAAGACACCAATTGCCTTATTAGCCCTAGCATGGTTTATTATACTAATATAGTCATTTAATTGAATAATATGTAGAATCAAGTAGAACACGCAACCAATCAAGGCATAGAGTAATCTAAAATCTACCCTGAGCATGAAAACCCAGGGCAAATATATATACGCTCGTCACCTCATATATACATCACTCCTGCATGAAACAAATAATACGAATTATTAGGATAAAACCCCTCAACCAAGGCTACGCAAGATACTTACCTCAAACAACCTAAATATATACCCTAAAACACCTTACTGCATGAATCGACCGTCTTACGGCTCCAATATAGCCAAACATAACTCAATAACATCAAATAATTCAATAGTAATCAAACATAAATGATAAAGGTCGAATCTTTAATCAAATACTCAAAGTCAACCCGGGCCCGCACCCCAAAACCTGACAAAACTCGAAATCTCGAACACTTATTCGAATACGAGTCCAAATATACAAGTCTCATCCAAAACCAACTCCTCCCTGACATAATATCACAGTATCCCACCATATCCCTCCTCCCTGACACAAAAATAATATCCAATTGTATCGCTCCGCCCTGACAATATCACAATCGCACGAAAAAGACCTTGTGCCATCACCCATATCACTCCGCCCAACATGTCCACATATTCCACAATCACAACAATGCAAGACAACAAATTATCATCAAAGACATATCCTCATAACACATCAATAAAGTGCGCAACAACATGATAACGATAAGAAATATGTATGGGTTCAACATATAAAACATAATTGCGTCAAAATCAAATATAACAACAAAGTTCGAGTAGTCATACAAAGGATCACATAGTATCACAGAGTGCACACGTACCAATCAAGGCGCGACACAAGAAGAAGTACATGTGTGTGTTCATAACCTACGTTTATCAACCTCCGAGGCAAGTTTTGCATAAATTTCAAGCTTAAGTACATCATATTCAAACTAAGACACCAATTGCCTTATTAGTCCTAGCATGGTTTATTATACTAATATAGTCATTTAATTGAATATTATATAGAATCAAGTAGAACACGCAACCAATCAAGGCATACAGTAATCTAAAATCTACCCTGAGCATGAAAACCCAGGGCAAATATATATACGCTCGTCACCTCATATATACATCACTCCTGCATGAAACAAATAATACGAATTATTAGGATAAAACCCCTCAACCAAGACTACGCAAGACACTTACCTCAAACAAGCTAAATATATACACTAAAACACCTTACTGCATGAATCGACCATCGTACGGCTCCAATATAGCCAAACATAACTCAATAACATCAAATAATTCAATAGTAATCAAACATAAATGATAAAGGTCGAATCTTTAATCAAATACTCAAAGTCAACCCGGGCCCGCACCCCAAAACCTGACAAAACTCGAAATCTCGAACACTTATTCGAATACGAGTCCAAATATACAAGTCTCATCCAAAACCAACTCCTCCCTAACATAATATCACAGTATCCCACCATATCCCTCCTCCCTGACACAAAAATATTATCCAATTGTATCGCTCCGCCCTGATAATATCACAATCACACGAAAAAGACCTTGTGCCATCACCCATATCACTCCGCCCAACATGTCCACATATTCCACAATCAAAACAATGCAAGACAACAAATTATCATCAAAGACATATCCTCATAACACATCAATAAAGTGCGCAACAACATGATAACGATAAGAAATATGTATGGGTTCAACATATAAAACATAATTGCATCAAAATCAAATATAACAACAAAGTTCGAGTAGTCATACAAAGGATCACATAGTATCACAGAGTGCACACGTACCAATCAAGGCGCGACACAAGAAGAAGTACATGTGTGTGTTCATAACCTACGTTTATCAACCTCCGAGGCAAGTTTTGCATAAATTTCAAGCTTAAGTACATCATGTTCAAACTAAGACACCAATTGCCTTATTAGCCCTAGCATGATTTATTATACTAATATAGTCATTTAATTGAATAATATATAGAATCAAGTAGAACACGCAACCAATCAAGGCATAGAGTAATCTAAAATCTACCCTGAGCATGAAAACCCAGGGCAAATATATATACGCTCGTCACCTCATATATACATCACTCCTGCATGAAACAAATAATACGAATTATTAGGATAAAACCCCTCAACCAAGGCTACGCAAGACACTTACCTCAAACAACCTAAATATATACTCTAAAACACCTTACTGCATGAATCGACCATCGTACGGCTCCAATATAGCCAAACATAACTCAATAACATCAAATAATTCAATAGGAATCAAACATAAATGATAAAGGTCGAATTTTTAATCAAATACTCAAAGTCAACCCGGGCCCGCACACCAAAACCTGACAAAACTCGAAATCTCGAACACTTATTCGAATACGAGTCCAAATATACAAGTCTTATCCAAAACCAACTCCTCCCTGATATAATATCACAGTATCCCACCATATCCCTCCTCCCTGACACAAAAACAATATCCAATTGTATCGCTCCGCCCTAACAATGTCACAATCACACGAAAAAGACCTTGTGCCATCACCCATATCACTCCGCCCAACATGTCTACATATTCCACAATCACAACAATGCAAGACAACAAATTATCATCAAAGACATATCCTCATAACACATCAATAAAGTGCGCAACAACATGATAACGATAAGAAATATGTATGGGTTCAACATATAAAACATAATTGCGTCAAAACCAAATATAACAACAAAGTTCGAGTAGTCATACAAAGGATCACTTAGTATCACAGAGTGCACACGTACCAATCAAGGCGCAACACAAGAAGAAGTACATGTGTGAGTTCATAACCAACGTTTATATACCTCCGAGGCAAGTTTTGCATAAATTTCAAGCTTAAGTACATCATGTTCAAACTAAGACACCAATAGCCTTATTAGCCCTAGCATGGTTTATTATACTAATATGGTCATTTAATTGAATAATGTATAGAATCAAGTAGAACACGCAACCAATCAAGGCATAGAGTAATCTAAAATCTACCATGAGCATGAAAACCCAGGGCAAATATATATACGCTCGTCACCTCATATATACATCACTCCTGCATGAAACAAATAATACGAATTATTAGGATAAAACACCTCAACCAAGGCTACGCAAGACACTTACCTCAAACAAGCTAAATATATACTCTAAAACACCTTACTGCATGAATCGACAATCGTACGGCTCCAATATTGCCAAACATACCTCAATAACATCAAATAATTCAATAGGAATCAAACATAAATGATAAAGGTCGAATCTTTAATCAAATACTCAAAGTCAACCCGGGCCCGCATCCCAAAACCTGACAAAACTCAAAATCTCGAACACTTATTCGAATACGAGTCCAAATATACAAGTCTCATCCAAAACCAACTCCTCCCTGACATAATATCACAGTATCCCACCATATCCCTCCTCTCTTACACACAAACTATATCCAATTGTATCGCTCCGCCCTAACAATATCACAATCACACGAAAAAGACCTTGTGCCATCACCCATATCACTCCGCCCAACATGTCCACATATTCCACAATCACAACAATGTAAGACAATAAATTATCATCAAAGACATATCCTAATAACTCATCAATAAAGTGCGCAACAACATGATAACGATAAGAAATATGTATGGGTTCAACATATAAAACATAATTGCGTCAAAATCAAATATAAAAACAAAGTTCGAGTAGTCATACAAAGGATCACATAGTATCACAGAGTGCACACGTCCCAATCAAGGCGCAACACAAGAAGAAGTACATGTGTGTATTCATAACCTACGTTTATCAACCTCCGAGGCAAGTTTTGCATAAATTTCAAGCTTAAGTACATCATGTTCAAACTAAGACACCAATAGCCTTATTAGCCCTAGCATGGTTTATTATACTAATATAGTCATTTAATTGAATAATATATATAATCAAGTAGAACACGCAACCAATCAAGGCATAGAGAAATCTAAAATCTACCCTGAGCATGAAAACCCAGGGCAAATATATATACGCTCGTCACCTCATATATACATCACTCCTGCATGAAACAAATAATACGAATTATTAGGATTAAACCCCTCAACCAAGGTTACGCAAGACATTTACCTCAAACAACCTAAATATATACTCTAAAACACCTTACTGCATGAATCGACCATCGTACGGCTCCAATATAGCCAAACATAACTCAATAACATCAAATAATTCAATAGGAATCAAACATAAATGATAAAGGTCGAATCTTTAATCAAATAATCAAAGTCAACCCGGGCCCGCACCCCAAAACCTGACAAAACTCAAAATCTCAAACACTTATTCGAATACGAGTCCAAATATACAAGTCTCATCCAAAACCAACTCCTCCCTGACATAATATCATAGTATCCCACCATATCCCTCCTCCCTGACACAAAAACAATATCCAATTGTATCGCTCCGCCCTGACAATATCACAATCACACGAAAAAAGACCTTGTGCCATCACCCATATCACTCCGCCCAACATGTCCACATATTCCACAATCACAACAATGTAAGACAATAAATTATCATCAAAGACATATCCTAATAACTCATCAATAAAGTGCGCAACAACATGATAACGATAAGAAATATGTATGGGTTCAACATATAAAACATAATTGCGTCAAAATCAAATATAACAACAAAGTTCGAGTAGTCATACAAAGGATCACGTAGTATCACAGAGTGCACACGTCCCAATCAAGGCGCAACACAAGAAGAAGTACATGTGTGTGTTCATAACCTACGTTTATCAACCTCCGAGGCAAGTTTTGCATAAATTTCAAGCTTAAGTACATCATGTTCAAACTAAGACACCAATAGCCTTATTAGCCCTAGCATGGTTTATTATACTAATATAGTCATTTAATTGAATAATATATAGAATCAAGTAGAACACGCAACCAATCAAGGCATAGAGAAATCTAAAATCTACCCTAAGCATGAAAACCCAGGGCAAATATATATACGCTCGTCACCTCATATATACATCACTCCTGCATGAAACGAATAATACGAATTATTAGGATAAAACCCCTCAACCAAGGTTACGCAAGACATTTACCTCAAACAACCTAAATATATACTCTAAAACACCTTACTGCATGAATCGACCATCGTACGGCTCCAATATAGCCAAACATAACTCAATAACATCAAATAATTCAATAGGAATCAAACATAAATGATAAAGGTCGAATCTTTAATCAAATAATCAAAGTCAACCCGGGCCCGCACCCCAAAACCTGACAAAACTCAAAATCTCAAACACTTATTCGAATACGAGTCCAAATATACAAGTCTCATCCAAAACCAACTCCTCCCTGACATAATATCACAGTATCCCACCATATCCCTCCTCCCTGACACAAAAACAATATCCAATTGTATCGCTCCGCCCTGACAATATCACAATCACACGAAAAAAGACCTTGTGCCATCACCCATATCACTCCGCCCAACATGTCCAAATATTCCACAATCACAACAATGTAAGACAATAAATTATCATCAAAGACATATCCTAATAACTCATCAATAAAGTGCGCAACAACATGATAACGATAAGAAATATGTATGGGTTCAACATATAAAACATAATTGCGTCAAAATCAAATATAACAACAAAGTTCGAGTAGTCATACAAAGGATCACATAGTATCACAGAGTGCACACGTCCCAATCAAGGCGCAACACAAGAAGAAGTACATGTGTGTGTTCATAACCTACGTTTATCAACCTCCGAGGCAAGTTTTGCATAAATTTTAAGCTTAAGTACATCATGTTCAAACTAAGACACCAATAGCCTTATTAGCCCTAGCATGGTTTATTATACTAATATAGTCATTTAATTGAATAATATATAGAATCAAGTAGAACACGCAACCAATCAAGGCATAGAGAAATCTAAAATCTACCCTGAGCATGAAAACCCAGGGCAAATATATATACGCTCGTCACCTCATATATACATCACTCCTGCATGAAACGAATAATACGAATTATTAGGATAAAACCCCTCAACCAAGGTTACGCAAGACATTTACCTCAAACAACCTAAATATATACTCTAAAACACCTTACTGCATGAATCGACCATCGTACGGCTCCAATATAGCCAAACATAACTCAATAACATCAAATAATTCAATAGGAATCAAACATAAATGATAAAGGTCGAATCTTTAATCAAATAATCAAAGTCAACCCGGGCCCGCAACCCAAAACCTGACAAAACTCAAAATCTCGAACACTTATTCGAATACGAGTCCAAATATACAAGTCTCATCCAAAACCAACTCCTCCCTGACATAATATCACAGTATCCCACCATATCCCTCCTCCCTGACACAAAAATAATATCCAATTGTATCGCTCCGCCCTGACAATATCACAATCACACGAAAAAAGACCTTCTGCCATCACCCATATCACGCCGCCCAACATGTCCACATATTCCACAATCACAACAATGCAAGACAACAAATTATCATCAAAGACATATCCTCATGACTCATCAATAAAGTGCGTAACAACATGATAACGGTAAGAAATATGTATGGGTTCAACATATAAAACATAATTGCGTCAAAATCAAATATAACAACTAAGTTCGAGTAGTCATACAAAGGATCACATAGTATTACAGAGTGCACACGTCCCAATCAAGGCGCAACATAAGAAGAAGTACATGTGTGTGTTCATAACCTACGTTTATCAACCTCCGAGGCAAGCTTTGCATAAATTTCAAGCTTAAGTACATCATGTTCAAACTAAGACACCAATAGCCTTATTAGCCCTAGCATGGTTTATTATACTAATATAGTCATTTAATTGAATAATATATAGAATCAAGTAGAACACGCAACCAATCAAGGCATAGGGTAATCTAAAATCTACCCTGAGCATGAAAACCCAGGGCAAATATATATAAGCTCATCACCTCATATATACATCACTCCTGCATGAAGCAAATAATACGAATTATTAGGATAAAACCCCTCAACCAAGACTACGCAAGACACTTACCTCAAACAAGCAAAATATATACTCTAAAACACCTTACTGCATGAATCGACCATCGTACGGCTCCAATATTGCCAAACATAACTCAATAACATCAAATAATTTAATAGGAATCAAACATAAATGATAAAGGTCGAATCTTTAATCAAATACTCAAAGTCAACCCGGGCCCGCAACCCAAAACCTGACAAAACTCAAAATCTCGAACACTTATTCCGATACGAGTCCAAATATACAAGTCTCATCCAAAACCAACTCCTCCCTGACATAATATCACAGTATCCCACCATATCCCACCTCCCCGACACAAAAACAATATCCAATTGTATCGCTCCGCCCTTACAATATCACAATCACACGAAAAAGACCTTGTGCCATCACCCATATCACTCTGCCCAACATGTCCACATATTCCACAATCACAACAATGCAAGACAACAAATTATCATCAAAGACATATCCTCATAACTCATCAATAAAGTGCGCAACAACATGATAACGATAAGAAATGTGTATGGGTTCAACATATAAAATATAATTGCGTCAAAATCAAATATAACAACAAAGTTCGAGTAGTCATACAAAGGATCACATAGTATCACAGAGTGCACACATCCCAATCAAGGCGCAACACAAGAAGAAGTACATGTGTGTGTTCATAACCTAGGTTTATCAACCTCCGAGGCAAGTTTTGCATAAATTTCAAGCTTAAGTACATCATGTTCAAACTAAGACACCAATAGCCTTATTAGCCCTAGCATGGTTTATTATACTAATATAGTAATTAAATTGAATAATATATAGAATCAAGTAGAACACGCAACCAATCAAGGCATAGAGTAATCTAAAATCTATCCTGAGCATGAAAACCCAGGGCAAATATATATACGCTCGTCACCTCATATATACATCACTCCTGCATGAAACAAATAATACAAATTATTAGGAAAAACCCCTCAACCAAAGCTACGCAAGACACTTACCTCAAACAACCTAAATATATACTCTAAAACACCTTACTGCATGAATCGACCATCGTACGGCTCCAATATAGCCAAACATAACTCAATAACATCAAATAATTCAATAGGAATCAAACATAAATGATAAAGGTCGAATATTTAATCAAATACTCAAAGTCAACCCGGGCCCGCACCCCAAAACCTGACAAAACTCAAAATCTCAAACACTTATTTGAATACGAGTCCAAATATACAAGTCTCATCCAAAACCAACTCCTCCCTGACATAATATCACAGTATCCCACCATATCCCTCCTCCCTAACACAAAAACAATATCCAATTGTATCGCTCCGCCCTGACAACATCACAATCACACGAAAAAGATCTTGTGCCATCACCCATATCACTCCGCCCAACATGTCCACATATTCCACAATCACAACAATGCAAGACAACAAATTATCATCAAAGACATATCCTCATAACACATCAATAAAGTGCGCAACAACATGATAACGATAAGAAATATGTATGGGTTCAACATATAAAACATAATTGCGTCAAAATCAAATATAACAACAAAGTTCGAGTAGTCATACAAAGGATCACTTAGTATCACAGAGTGCACACGTCCCAATCAAGGCGCAACACAAGAAGAAGTACATGTGTGTGTTCATAACCTAGGTTTATCAACCTCCGAGGCAAGTTTTGCATAAATTTCAAGCTTAAGTACATCATGTTCAGACTAAGACACCAATAGCCTTATTAGCCCTAGCAGGGTTTATTATACTAATATGGTCATTTAATTGAATAATATATAGAATCAAGTAGAACACACAACCAATCAAGGCATAGAGTAATCTAAAATCTACCATGAGCATGAAAACCCAGGGCAAATATATATACGCTCGTCACCTCATATATACATCACTCCTGCATGAAACAAATAATACAAATTATTAGGATAAAATCCCTCAACCAAAGCTACGCAAGACACTTACCTCAAACAAGCAAAATATATAATCTAAAACACCTTACTGCATGAATCGACCATCGTACGGCTCGAATATAGCCAAACATAACTCAATAACATCAAATAATTCAATAGGAATCAAACATAAATGATAAAGGTCGAATCTTTAATCAAATACTCAAAGTCAACCCTGGCCCGCACCGCAAAACCTGACAAAACTCAAAATCTCGAACACTTATTCGAATACGAGTCCAAATATACAAGTCTCATCCAAAACCAACTCCTCCCTGACATAATATCACAGTATCCCACCATATCCCTCCTCCCTGGCACAAAAACAATATCCAATTGTATCGCTCCGCCCTGACAATATCAGAATCACAAGAAAAAGACCTTGTGCCATCACCCATATCACTCCGCCCAACATGTCCACATATTCCACAATCACAACAATGCAAGACAACAAATTATCATCAAAGACATATCCTCATAACTTATCAATAAAGTGCGCAACAACATGATAACGATAAGAAATGTGTATGGGTTCAACATATAAAACATAATTGCTTCAAAATCAAATATAACAACAAAGTTCGAGTAGTCATACAAAGGATCACATAGTATCACAGAGTGCACACGTCCCAATCAAGGCGCAACACAAGAAGAAGTACATGTGTGTTTTCATAACCTACGTTTATCAACCTCCGAGGCAAGTTTTGCATAAATTTCAAGCTTAAGTACATCATGTTCAAACTAAGACACCAATAGCCTTATTAGCCCTAGCATGGTTTATTATACTAATATAGTCATTTAATTGAATAATATATAGAATCAAGTAGAACATGCAACCAATCAAGGCATAGAGTAATCTAAAATCTACCCTGAGCATGAAAACCCAAGGCAAATATATATACGCTCATCACCTCATATATACATCACTCCTGCATGAAACAAATAATACGAATTATTAGGATAAAACCCCTCAACCAAGGCTACGCAAGACACTTACGTCAAACAACCTAAATATATACTCTAAAACACCTTACTGCATGAATCGACCATCGTACGGCTCCAATATAGCCAAACATAACTCAATAACATCAAATAATTCAATAGGAATCAAACATAAATGATAAAGGTCGAATCTTTAATCAAATACTCAAAGTCAACCCGGGCCCGCCCCCCAAAACCTGACAAAACTCAAAATCTCCAACACTTATTCGAATACGAGTCCAAATATACAAGTCTCATCCAAAACCAACTCCTCCCTGACATAATATCACAGTATCCCACCATATCCCTCCTCCCTGACACAAAAACAATATCCAATTGTATCGCTCCGCCCTGACAATATCACAATCACACGAAAAAGACCTTGTGCCATCACCCATATCACTCTGCCCAACATGTCCACATATTACACAATCACAACAATGCAAGACAACAAATTATCATCAAAGACATATCCTCATAACTTATCAATAAAGTGCGCAACAACATGATAACGATAAGAAATGTGTATGGGTTCAACATATAAAACATAATTGCGTCAAAATCAAATATAACAACAAAGTTCGAGTAGTCGTATAAAGGATCACATAGTATCACAGAGTGCACACGTCCCAATCAAGGCGCAACACAAGAAGAAGTACATGTGTGTGTTCATAACCTACGTTTATCAACCTCCGAGGCAAGTTTTGCATAAATTTCAATCTTAAGTACATCATGTTCAAACTAAGACACCAATAGCCTTATTAGCCGTAGCATGGTTTATTATACTAATATAGTCATTTAATTGAATAATATATAGAATCAAGTAGAACACGCAACCAATCAAGGCATAGAGTAATCTAAATCCTACCCTGAGCATGAAAACCCAGGGCAAATGTATATATGCTCGTCACCTCATATATACATCACTCCTGCATGAAACAAATAATACAAATTATTAGGATAAAATCCCTCAACCAAAGCTACGCAAGACACTTACCTCAAACAAGCTAAATATATACTCTAAAATGCCTTACTGCATGAATCGACCATTGTACGGCTCCAATATAGCCAAACATAACTCAATAACATCAAATAATTCAATAGGAATCAAACATAAATGATAAAGGTCGAATCTTTAATCAAATACTCAAAGTCAACCCGGGCCCGCACACCAAAACCTGATAAAACTCAAAATCTCCAACACATATTCGAATACGAGTCCAAATATATAAGTCTCATCCAAAACCAACTCCAAATCGGGGTTCAACTATCAATTTTTTACTTTAGAATAGTTTTGCCAAAACCTCCAAAATACACTTTCCTATCTTTCAAGTCAAAACCCCTTCTTTTCTTCTTTGAGGTTCCTTGATTTAGAGCCAAAATCAATGATAGATTTATGTTATAATCATAAGTTTGAGTTAGGTTTACTTACCCCAGTGAAGTAGATGAAAAATCCCTCAAAAATTGCCTCTTCCCGAGCTCGAAAACTGTGTGAGAAAAAGTGACTAATCATGAAATAAATAAAAAAAAAAAAATATATATATATATATATATAGCGGTTATCCCAGCCTGAATCAGATGCCAGGTGATCCCAAAACTCATATTTTATAAACCCAATATATTCCTTGCGAGATTATACCCATGATAGTCTTTTGAATCACCCAATTTGTCCTTAAAATGAGGGAGATATAATGTTTTGAAGTTTTAAAGGAAATTTGAAAATTTCAGGGACATAACCGGTATTTTTGAAATTGTTGCAGTAGAAAACCAGCAAAGGCAAAATCTTCGTTTAGGACCCCGAATTCATTTGGAATCTCCCGAACACAAACTATATATGCATTTCAATCATAAAATACGCTACGAACCAGCTCACACACTCAAAAAACCGAAAAGATATCGTCTTGATCCGATATTGACTGTGGTCAAACCCCAAATCCTTAACTTAACTAGTCTCTCAACCAATGATCCAAAACACACTCGAGCCCCTCGGGACCCCATCCAATCATTACAACAAGTACAAATACATTATCTAAACTTATTCAAAGTCTCAAAACACCCAGGGGAACATTACAACAAAGAATCGAGACTCAAAACGAATAGAATTTCTCTTAAGTTGTTAAATATTTATTTTTTCAAAAGAGTGTCTGAATTACAATTACACACTTCGGATTACTTCCAAAATTTGCTCACAAGTTCAATTCAACTATATAGACCTATCCAAAGTCTCGAAACACAAATTGGAGTCCAATAACATCAAAGTCAACTCATGGTCAAACTTTGAACTCTTAAGTTCTTCAAATTGCCAACTTTGGACAAATAGTGTCGAATTCTTCTATGAACCTCCAAAACAAAATTCGAACATGCATACAAGTCCAAAATCATCATACAAACCTATCAGAACTATCAAAATATGATTCCCGGTCTGCTTACACAAAAGACAAACTTTGGTCAACTTTTCCAACTTAAAGCTTCCAAATCGAGAGCGGTTCTTCCAAATCACTCTCGAACCACTCGAAAACAAAAATTGACCATACTAGGAAGTCATAACACATCATATGAAGCTACTCAAAGTCTCAAACTACCGAATGAAATGTTAAAGCTCAAAACAGCTAGTCGAGTCCTAACATTCTCCCCCACTTAAATATTTGTTTGTCCTCGAATGTGCTAAAAGTCATTCTGAAGTCATTAAATCACCCGATAAGCTCACCATACACATACCCATGAGTAATCCCACGCCACCAAAATCCATCTAAGTCCATTGGAACAACCCCGACTGAAGATCCTTTCTTCAACCTTAACCCATAAATCGTAGGACCAAATATCAACATCCAAAATTCCTTATAAGATCTGATTCTCACATATACACATTGTATATGTTTAAACAAGTTTCTCCAAGTCCTAACCATTTTCTAAGATACAATCACACGATGTACCACATAACTTATGTACTCATAGTAGTAACTTCTTACCATAATAGGTGCTCATTACTAAACTCGGTACAGGTAGCATACCATATATCAAATAGAACCTAGTTCCAAATCTTCACAACACAGCTAATGATGAAAGAAACATGTAAAAACTCATAACCACCCATTATATCAAAAAGTAGTAGAACTCTCTCGCCCGACAAGAACCATCGTCAAATTCTAAGTTGACTAATGACATCTTTCTCTAAGCATACCTTCTCCTAATCCAATTGCACAAATTCCAGGTCTAATAACCATATCTCACCTAGTACAAGTTCCTCGTCTGACACGCCACACCAAAAGCCACCAAGAGCCACATACGATGCAATTCGTGCACCCAGCAAGCAACAACTCAAATGTGAACAACAATGGAAAGAGAACTAAATAAGAGAACTATCTAACAAGTCCAACAAGTACAACCCCCAACGGTGCCATACTATGACTCCATCCCACAAGGAAGAAGCAAAACACATGAATGACTACGAAGAATCTCATCCTACCATAACCCCATTACAGCACATAGCCCAGTCCAAACACATCGATCGACATAGAATACCCAAGCCATAATGCTCATAATAAACAACCATATATGTATCAATAGCAAACACGCAAAGTGCATGACCATAACCATATAGAAAAGGATAGCACAATATACCACTGATAGAAAAAGCATGACTAAGGTTCAATAAGCGACTCAACATCCCAAGAGCCATCTCGTTCCAAATCTCACCACCAGGACAAAACAGAACCATATCATACGTGTGAATAGCCAAGTAATCTCACAACCCATCGTAGCATAAGATATCAACATATGAAACAAATCAGGGCATGGATAATATCCTCTCCACCCAATGACACACCAGCAATAAATGTTGCACAAGAATGACCAAACTCGACATGGTGTAGGATACATATTCTCACTAGGCCTACCAACGGGCCCTGAATCAATCCTGATCATCCTTAAATAGGTAAATAACCTTCCAAAAGTCTGTAGTAACCTATCCATAACACATACCATCAGCTGTCTAACTCTTAACATATCTTCACAATTCACAACCAAGGAATAGTCTGCTTCTAAGAATACCCAGTCTATAAACCTAAAGAATACATGAATCTCCATATCTGATTCCAATTCCACCAATAAAATGACTGACACATCACTCATACACAATCATCTCATATAAAATACTCATATAAGTCTTCCGGGCAACATAGAAAAAACCTGAACATCCGCAGTCAACAACCATGCGATTGATGTAATACTAGTCAGGCATCCACAAATCAATATACAATGTGCCTTCCAAAACACCCACCCTTCTCAGGAGATACAAGATAGAGCTAGCATCCTCTTAAACATCCAAAAAACTCCCATGATGTCTAAAACTCATGACCTTTCTTTTGAAAGTAAACTACAACCTTATTCATACAATCCCAATGCCTCACGACTGACTGCATCTAACATACTACAATATAAAAGTATGTGAATCTCATTATCAACTGAATCACAAGTGTGATAAATGCTCCATCAATCAGAAACCTTCTTCTTAACTCAATACAGGAGAACATGGCAACACACATCAAACTGCATATGCCCGTAGAAGACATCAACCTCAGGCCTTGTTCAAAACCATCATGAACCCTTCAAAACCCATTAGCACATAGCCAAGCCATCAGAGCTGGATCTATCTAAATCCACCAAGTCACGCAGACTACCAAACCCAAAGTAACTCAAATCGAAATGCTCGCTTTAAAGATACATTCTACGAATCCAAAGTTATTTCTTTCATCTCTCTAATACTGCCATGTAGAGTGAGCAATAATATAAACGTACCGCAAGTCTCACCACCATGCAATTCAGATCTCAAGTCCTATCCATACACAAATTTAAAAATCCTTAAATACCACATATGAATCTTGAACTCATCGTAACCTTCTCTATAATCATCCACTCTACTCCAATCTTTGATGAACAGCCAATACGTACCGAACAACATGTGCTCCACTGGCACATGAATATCAATAAGAAGCACCCAAGCAGTTCGTTTTCCTTGCACACTACATCCCTAACGAATATCAACCTTGAATCATCCCAAGTTCTCTATATACCCATAAGGTGTAGTACATCATGTATCTAACTGATCCCTTGCTCGAAATCATCCTCGATGAAAATTTTCTCAAATCATAGCTAATCCACAAGCACGTCCTAGTCTAGGAACTAATATAATGCATGATCATGCAATCCGATCATCAATAGCACTCCCCCAGTTAGTCGAAGCCATAGAACACATATTTCTAACCCATATTACCCTTACTTTTTAACTGCCTCGATCTCGCACTGCTAATTAACCGAATACTTCATAAACACATATAACACCAGTCATAAAACACTCCAAAGACTTTCCAAGTGCATATTCATCCTTGTGATAGTCGTGCAAACTTCCTCAAGCCCTCTGAAATGGTAGTATAGTTATTCCGCTAAATAAAAGCCTCATAAGAATCACAAAACCTCAAATTTTCTTGCATGAGATAACTCACCTGCTTAGCCTCCGACAATACCACTCTATGGCCCTACTATAGTTACAACCACTATGCAATCAATCATCGTGAATTCATACTCGTCAACTAGATTCAAGAATACACTTCATCCCACAAATGAACAACTGAAAGATCTACCAACACATCCACATCTAAGCCTAGACAACACATTGAGATCAATGATCAAGCATCCATAACCCCCTAGTTCATCTGCAATATCACAAGTCGTCGGTGCGTAGCTAATATCGAGTACGTAATATCACATACGAGTAACTAAGAAGAAATTGAAGATACAAGCTTCAAGTTGAAACAAGGTCAAACGATACGGAAAGAAAGAAGGGAAGTTTCCTAGATGCCCTGTAGCCTCTCGAAGATAGGTATGGACGCCGACATACCGATCCGCAAAACTCTACTAGACAGTTGCTCTTGACTCTTAGAAACTATGAACATAGAGCTCTGATACCAACTTATCACGACCCAAAATCCAACTAAGTCATGATGGCACCTAACCTAATCCACTAGGTTAGCCAAACAATATAAGTTACTACTACAATCAGAAATCATCAATATTATAAATAAAACCATAAAAGAATTCAATACGACTACCACAAGGACTGGTAGTACAAGTCATGAGTCACTGGATATAGATTTATAAAGCTGGTGAAAGGAATAAATACAACATCTATTTGAAAGTTACATAAACATAAACGAAATCCTAAGCTACCATGAACAAAATGTAGCATGAATCCGGTACGCTGGTATGTCTCCAATGTAAGGCTTCGTCTTTCACAGCTACTTAGCTCCAAAATATGTACGCAAGGGTAGTAGTGTAGTATGAGTACAACCGACCCCATGTACTTAGTAAGTATCTTGACTAACGTTAGAGAAATAGTGACGAGGTCTTTAAATCAAAAGATACTCAATTTCCAGAACTCGTGCAGCTCAATAACATGTATAACATAGAGAAAATATTCTAGAAAGACAGTTATGGAATAAAGAATATCAACAATAAAGGTGCCCAACATGATCCGATTCCATATCAATTGCCAAATAACACGTTCACGAGAAACATTCGAAAATCAAACATATCAATGCATAATGACAACTTCCTTTTTACATCAATCTGTTACACTATGAACGACTCAACAAAACAGGAGATATCAAATCCAGCTAGGTAATTCCATCCTGACAACCAAATCGTCAACAATAGAGGCATAGATTAACATGTTAAATGTCATGTAAAAATATGTAAAATGCATGATAAATCATAAAGAATTCACTTGAATAATCAAGGTAGTACCTAGTTTTTAACAAGTCATCAAATAGAAACACAAACATATGGCACCTGATGGTACGCTATAACTATATGCTTTGGCCACTATTTGCATTCTAATTTGATGCACTTTACTGATGTTTGAGTGCTAAATAGTAGTAAATTGCTCTGACTAATTGATTTATGTTTTTGCAAGAGAAATTTCGGGCTACAATGGGGTTCGGAATCGTTTTGAGCCAATATGGAGTGTTGGGCCAAGTAAAAGATTATGGAGTACATTGGGAGCTCATTCAAGGATCAATGGAGGTTCGCGCATTTAAAAAGAAGAAATAAAACGAGAGCAGAAAATGGCCCAGGTGCACGGCCGCGCACTGGGCCGCGCAAGTCAGACAGAAACTTTCAAATGTGCGCGGCCAGATGCGCGGTCACCTTCCCAGGTGCGCGTTCGCGCATGTCTTTCCGAGGAAAAATTCTACAGGGCTAAATTTATAATTTCGAGGGCAACTTTCCTTGACCTATATGAAGCCCAACTCGTCTAAAAAGAGGGTATCTTCAATTTGAGAAGGGATTTTTCGAGGGAGAAGAAGACGAAAGCAACGGGAAATTGATATACTTGATCAAATTCACTCAATACGAAAGTTTGGGTGAAATTTGGGAATTGTAATGTCTTCTTGTTCTTCTAGTACTCTCATTTTGAATACTTTCTTCGTTATGGAGTAAGTCTCCTTAGGGTTGTTGACAAATATTGTGAATAAATCATTGTTTTTGGTTTTACTCTGTGTTAATTACCCGACTTTAATTAATGAATTCTTAATTGAATTGCAAGGCTTATTGTAGTCTTACTTTAATCGAAAGAGAAGTTTACTGCTATTGGCTTTATGTTATCTTGATTGGGTTGATTTTACGTCTCTTTTAAGTATTCGAAAGAGCTTAAGGAGTTATTGATTTACCAGTCCATGAGAATAATCGAGAGGTGTTCTCCGAAAGATCGTTCATTCACTAATTTTATGCATACATTCATAGGGCCTGTTATTGGGTTACATAAGGAAATCAAATACATTCGAAAAATGAATTGAAATCTTTGAAGTAGCCTAATCATCTGTTGAAATCGAAAGAATCAATAGAAGTTAATAGTGAATCTAGCATAGAGTTACCTGGAACAATAGTTGATCACATATCTTGTCATCACCCTACCTTATCTCATTGATATCCCTTTATTTTTACTAATCATTCGGGTATCATCAGTTTCTTACAGCTGATAATCGTAGTTTATTTGTAGTCAATAATAACATAAATCAAAAGGTTGATTATCCTGGATAGTGTTAAGCTGAAGAATTAATAGAACATTATTGAAACCAATCCATGTGGAGACGATTCAATACTATACTATGTTTGACTAGCGTGCACAAGTTTATACGCCGGTTTTGCGCTCGTCAGCACCTCGTGCCCACATTTCTATCACAATAATAATATCCACCCTTATCACTCCGCCCTGGCACAAAAATAATATCCAACCTATCACTCTGCCCTAACACAATATCGTAATATCCCACCGCATCGCTCCGTCTTAACAAATAAATAATATCACACTGTATCGCTCCGCCCTGACACAATATTACAATATTCCACTGTATCGCTCCGCCCTGACACAATATCACAATATCCCATTGTATTGCTCCACCCTGACACAAAACCAATATCCAACTGTATCGCTCCGCCTTGACACAATATCACAATATCCCACTGTATTGCTCCGCTTTGACATAATATCAAAATATCCAACCATATCGCTTCGCCCTGACACAATATCACAATATCCCATCGTATTGCTCCGCCCTGGCACAAAAATAATATCCAACTGTATTGATTCGCCCTGACAATATCACAATCGCACAGTAAAGACCTTGTACCATCACCCCAATCAATCCGCCCAATATGTTCACATGTTCTATAATCACAATAATGCAAGACAACAAATTATCATTAAAGTCATATTCTCATAACTCATCAATAAATGCGCAAGGACATGAGAACGACAGAAATATGCGGATAGGCTTCATCATATAAAACATAATTGCAGCTAAATCTAATATAGCAACCAAGTTCGAGTGGTCATACAAAAGATCATATATGTATCACAGAGTGCACACATCCCAAGCAAGGCACAACACAAGAACAAGTATCGGTGTATGTTCATAATCTACGTGTATCTACCTCCGAGGCAAGTTAAGTATAAATCTCAAGATTTAGTCTATCATGTTCAAACTATAACACCAATAGCCTTAACATAAGCCCTAGCCTTGTTTTTATGCTCATATAGTCAACTAATTGAATAATATGTATAATCAAGTAGAACAAGCAACCAATCAAGGCATAGAGTAATTTAAAATCTACCCCGAGCATGAATACCCAAGGCACATTTATATAAGCTCATCACCTTATATATACATCTCCCCTGCATGTAGCAAATAATACCAATTAGTAGGAAAAATCTCTCAACCAAAGTTAGGCAAGACATTTACCTCAAACAAGCCAAATCAATAATCTAAAAATGCCTTCCCGCAAGAATCGACCTCAGAACGGCTCGAATCTCGCCAAAAACAACTCAATAATATCAAATAATATCATAGGAATCAAACCCAAATGATAAAGGTCGAATCTTTAATCAAATACTCAAACTCAACCAAAAAGTCAACTCGGGTCCGCACCCCGAAACCTGACAAAACTCATATATCCCGAACACCTATTCAAATACGAGTCCCAATATACAAGTCTCATCCAAAATCAACTCCAATTCGGGGTTCAAATCTCCATTTTTCACTTTTGAAAACTATTATCAAAACCCCTAAAATACATTTTCTTTTCTTTCAAACCAAATACCTCTTTTCTTCTTTAAGATTCCTTGATTTAGAGCCAAAATCAATGATACATTCATGTTATAATTATAAATTCAAGTTAGGTATACTTAATCCAAGGAGTATATGAAAACACCCTCAAATATCGGCTCTTCCCAAGCTTCAAAACCTTGTGAGAAAAAGTAACTAAATCGCGAAATTAGTTTAAAAAAACATACAGTAGTTGTCCCAGCCCGAATCAGATGTTAGATAATCCTAAAAATCACATTTGAAAAGTCCAACATAATCCTTGCGAGATTACACCCACTATAGCCTTTTGAATTACCCAAGTTGGACGTAAAATGAGGGAGATATGATATTTTGAAGAAAGTCCAAAAATTTCAGGGACAAAACTGGTATTTGTGGAATTGTTGCACCAGAAACTCAGCAATCGCAAAATCTTTGTTTTAGCACCAAAAATCATTCGGAACCTCCCGAACACAAATCATATATGCATTTCAATTATAAAACATGCTACGAACCTGCTCGTGCACTCAAAACACCTAAAAGTGATCGTCTTGACCCGATATTGACCGTGGTCAAACTCCAAATCCTTAACGTAATTAATCTCTCAACCAATAATCCAAAATACACTCAATCCCCTCGGGACTCCATCCAATCATACAAACAAGTACAAATATACAATCCAAACTTATCCAAATGCTCAAAACACCAATGGGAACAACAGTCGCGCCCCTTTTTTCTTCCTAACGAATGCGGGGTTTCGACGTGTGACAACACTTTTAAAAGGAGGAGATTAAAAGAGAAGAGTCGCCACCTAACAATTTTTAAGGTGCATTAGGGCAACTATTCTGCAGATAACTCTGTTTGACTAGTAAAAGTCACCAAAGATAGGGTAAGGGCTCAAATTACCTCAAAGAGAAGGTGTTAGGCACTCTTCGAGATCCACAACTGTGCGTCCCGGCCGAACTTAGGACTATGTGGATTATGTAATTATACTAGGTGATCAAATAAACATAAAGAATATAAAGGTTGGAGAAGTTCATTATAATGCAATTGGTACAAATTTTAAGGACTACAAGGATACAACTACAATGTTTAAACGACTAAATGTAGATATCTAGTGTATAAAAAGGGGGGTCCTATATTATTTAGCCTAAAGGATAACCCCTGCAACATAAATAATACTTCGCAACTCCTTTTAGATAGGAGTTTCTCATATTATTCAGCGGACACAGACTATCATCTCCTACTACCCAATTACTATGTTAAAGTTGTTTACCTAAAGGCACTCTAATTTAATTCTAAGTCGTATCCTATGAGTGCACTACCCGTCCCATGCCTATGATCCAGGAGGCATTAGACCTCTATTTGGGTGGTTCTCGACTTTACTTAGGCTTCTCAAAATGATAAAACTAAGCGACATTCAAAACAAGTAGGACTTCACGTAAAGGTAGCTAAAGGCCCAAGTTAGCCTCCACATGTAAACTAATGCACGCAGGCAGATTTTACATTAGGCAGTAGATAATCCTAGAATTGAGGCAAATTAGAGTCATTAAGCCCTATAGACATGGTTTCTATGTGACTTTGATTTTAAGCGCACAGGCAGTGCTGATTATGTTGAAACAATGAATTTACATATTATAGGTGTTACAAATCCTATATGCATAATCACTAAATGAGGAAATAAAGTCGTTTCAAAGCTTGAAAAAATTACCCACGTTTGATTTTATTAGAATACTTTCTAGGCGAATAACAATATCCTATAGGTAGGATTTCTAAGAGTTGGCAATTGAAACTGATTCTATAATACTTTGTCCCTATAGGCATGTTTTCTAGGCGATCAATATGATAGAAATAGCAATAACAATAGCAAATTAATCAATTAAGATCCTATAGACATGATATCTAGATGAGGATCAGTAGGACATAAGTTAATAACAATCCTATGGGCGTGGTATCTAATGAGTATGTTGCAGTTACGCCAATTTAGCGAACAGTCGTTGACACAGATTTCCTATAGACATGCTGTCTAATAATGCAAAATATTAGGCGTAGTAAAACAGGTTGAGTGTGTGATTCCCTATAGGCATGGTTTCTACTAGTGTATATGGAAAATAAATAGCATATATGGCAGGTTGAATAAAATAACAAGTAATTCATGTAAATCCTATAGGCATGTTTCCTACCCTTTTATGAAAACATTAGAATATACATGTTTTCCCAATTTCACTAACACCCCAATTGTTTGTTATTACCAATTATTATAGGCCCAAAGAATATAAATATAAATATTACACGTGAATAAGGCTACAGGCCCAAGAGCAAGCCTAAAAAATAAAGATAACACAGTGTTGCTTGGGCCTTCAACAAGCTCAATTTGCACAAATAGCATGTCCCGGTCCAAACATCTCTCAAATAGGAGACTATGTCCATCGGCATAGCCCAAAGTCACAAAGGAACTCATGCCAGTCCAAACGGTCACAAATTGACCACATGACCCAAATAAATTATTGAATCACACAAAAATTTATTAAGCAACCCCGTTTACATATTCAACAAACACAATAAGAGAGGCAAGCTAAGTGCCAGAGACAACTTAAGTTCCACCAGCAAAGAGGGTGGCCAAAGGACCCCAAACCCTAGTGTGTCAGAGTTCATAGGAGTCTCAAATGGACCCCGAGCAGTGCTCATCCTAGGGAGATCAATAGAGAGAGTTTTGGTAGCCTTGTCTTTTAGTCGGCCAAGAGCAATAGATTCAGAATAATATAGATAATAGATTAGAGTGAGAGAACAATAATTTGGTGATAAAAATTGAAGAGG
Organism: Nicotiana tomentosiformis; assembly: GCF_000390325.3. NCBI lineage: Eukaryota > Viridiplantae > Streptophyta > Magnoliopsida > Solanales > Solanaceae > Nicotiana > Nicotiana tomentosiformis. Next base: position 71,473,729 of record NC_090822.1, on the reverse strand, counting down.
TGCACTTGTACTTTAGAAGCAGACATAGTAGAGTTGATTAAACACAAAACATGCCAGTTAAGAGAATCAACAAGACTTAGAGGACATGTTGGTATTATAGGTTCAAATACTTAGCAAGAGATAGCACATTGGCAGAAAAACATATTGAGAGTTAGGGGAATCGGGTTTTCTGAGATTATAAGATCAACGTATAAGGGTGCACAATGCCACACAAATTCAGAATAGAGCATTAACCTAAAGGACTTCAAATGTCAGTTTAGTACAATGAAAGTTCTTGCATGACGGTTCTAATAAAGTCCCAGATTGCATATCAACATACTCATGGTACAGCTTGGCCAATATCATGAAAATCTTAACATGATGGGGAATAGATCATAGTACAGAAACTTATGGCATAAAAAGGGGTAGATTAGCTACTCATTAACATACATAAGAGGGAAAAAGGGATGTTTATCTAAAATCTTAGGTGGTGCTGAAGATCAGGATTACAAATAGCAATGAAGCAGTATTACAACATAAAACCCATATAGTTGTGGCTAGTATACAAAGAACAGTTGATTAAACCCAAGACTCAACACTAAATGATTCATTCAAAGTAGAGGGATGTTTTCATAGAGTTTTAGTAGTATCCAAAGCAAGGCATGAAGAGGATTCTATAACTAACAACAGATAGTCATGAAAATCACATTTAAAAGAACACATAAGATAGGCATGCATTGAAACTCAAAATTAAAACATGTTCAGATGCTAGAAAAAATACAGAGGTACATAACTGATTCCAGAAGAGAACAAGGAAAATCAACATAGAAGTGCAGGCCATAGTAAAGAACACATATTAGACTAAGACAAACTAAGAACAAACAGGAAATAATTACAGGTACTAAAATGCATCCAACTATCAAAATAGAGAATAATAGGGGAGTATTGAACGATATCATAGCAGTGCAATATCAAGGATTCACAATTAAATCATGCTCACAGGATTCAAACATATATAGGTATGCAGAAGAAAAATATTTAATATTGCAAACGTTAAAAGCAATAAAGAGTAGCAAAATTAGATAGGCAACAAAATAATAAGGAGCTTAGAATACTTGTAGCAAGAACCCTAGGTCTCCGATGCTTCAGAGTTCATAAGAGCCTCGTAAGGGCCCCGAGCAGTGCTTGCACCGGAGGAGGTAGATAATATTATGGCCATGGCTTTCAGCCGGCCGAAGAGCAAAGTATTTCAGAGAAGATGAACGGGTGAGAGAGGTATTGAGTGTAATAGCAGTGATCACTTTCGGTTTCTTTTTTTTTCTAGAGGGGAATTGGGGAGGGGTTTATATAGTAGTAGAGATCAAGCAAACAAACAAGAAAAAACTGTAAAATCAAACATAAATAAAGAAATAATAACATGCAGAATCAATTTAATCGGATTAGGAGAAAAATTAGGTAAATCCCAGTTCAGGATGGAGAACTAAAAATTAGTCAAAAATTCACTGAATCGTACCCGTACGACCTTGCCATGATGTATATGGACGAAATATCGTCCAAATACCGAAGGGTGAAGCTGATCTCCCTTGATTCGGAGACTGATTGCCAAAAAAAGGGGCAAATACTAAGTAATACTACAATCTTGTAAGTAATACTGAGGTAACACATAAAAGTTAAGAAAATCACAGAAGGAATCTATGATTGAACCGGATTTGGAGAAGATTGAGAAAGGGCGACTAGGGTTTCTGAAGTAGAGGGGACAGCGTTTAGAGGCGGCGGACGGGTGAAATGGGTTAGGGTTGTTTGGGTGAAGGGATATAAAGAGATGGGTAGGTTAATTTTGGGTCGTTGATCATTTGAGATCAACGACCAAGATCAAAAGGGGAAGTGGAGCGGGTTATTTTAAAGGGTGCCAACCGGGTTAGGTAATTAGGGGTCGTTTGGATTGGGCCAGGGATTTGGGTCTTGTTTGGTCCGAAAATTATCTCAAAAATTGGACCACCTTTTAAATAAGAGATTAAAAGGGAAATAATTTAATAAAACATAGTGAAATAAATATATAAAAATTCTATTTATACAAATTAATACTTAAAAATAATAGTAAAAGTATATAAAAATGTAAATTATTATTTTGACTTTGAATAAAATGACAAATGCAATACAATTGCAAAATATAGGCTATTATTGTAAGATTGTGCGAATAGCCTAAAAATACTAATATAATTATATGAAATGAAGTAAAAATATTTGAAGCATGTATATAGGTGCAAATAATAGTTTGAATGATTAAGTCATCAAAAGAAATAATTTAAAGAAATAATTGGTAAATATTCAGGTAATTTAAATGCAAGAAACTTAATTTTAAAACTCTGAAAATTATGGAAACTTATAAAAATGCTCATATAGATCTTGTAAATTAAATAGTGATGCAGAATGACATTTTGAAAGTAGACATGCTATTTGAAAAAATATGAGGGCAAAATTGGGTATTAACAGTTGCCCCTCTTTACCCGGGAATGATGAAAGAGTTATCAGGTAAAGAAAATGATGACCGATTTTGGCCGAATTGAGCGGGGAATGACGTGACTTGAAAAATGGAGGCCGAACACTGGTTCTTGAGTTGCCTACATATCCCTGGTATTACGGGAATCAGGCCGTGTGTAGTTCTGGATCCAACGGTGAACAAAACCGATGGAGTTGTTATAGGAATGGTCGTATATTTCGGAAAGGGTTCTTTTGGATAGGATAGTATCGGATGAATTTATGTGGAGTCATGAATGTGAATTTGAAATGTCACGGGTGTGTCATGAGGTAGATATCTGAACGGTCATAGAGTAAAAGGTAAGAAATTACTGATAATCGGTTACGTTTGAAGTAATTGAAGGATGTGAACATTGCGAACGGAAATCGGAGCGAAGATTGCTCCTGTTTGTAGAAAGGTTACCTCCTGGATTACCTGCAAAACTCAAAACACGGTGCATACGAATATATATATGGGATATTGCGAAAATTTAAACGTGATGCAAATTCACTTTGGACCATAAAGGTTGTCTTTGGACGATGAGGATGATATCCTAAGACCATGACGTCATGGGCCATGAAGCGTATGATAAGGGATTCGCAAGCTATGAAATGGTGTCCTCGGGCTATGAGGATGGTGCCTCTCGACTATGAAGCCTTTGAATAATGATGCGCAATTTCGAGAGATCCGCAGGCCATGGAATGATGTCTTCCGGCTGTGAGGATGATGCCTTCGGACTATGATGCCTTTGGACAAAATGGCAATGTTTCAGCCAATGAAATGCAAGGATATGGCAGTATCGATTATTTGATAAAAGAAACAAGTGATTCTTGGTTATACGCTAGGACGATACAAGATAAGGCTTAGTCTTATATAAGATGAGGGCAATGCTTAGCCCGATTTGAAGGAGGGAGACAATTCTTAGTCTCATGCAAGAAACACAGTGCTTAGCCTTATGCAGAGGATGGAGACAACTCTTAGTCTCGCGCAAGGAAAGGCAATGCTTAGACTTATGCAGTGTAGTGGAGACAATATTTAGTCCTATGCAAAGAAAGGCAATGCTTAGCCTTATGCAGGAAACAGAGATAACGCTTAGTATCGTGCGGGGAAAGGCATGGCTTAGCCTTATGCAAGGAAGGGAGACAGTGTTTCGTCTTATGCAAGGAAAGGCAGTTCTTAGCCTTACGCAATTACAGAGGCAATGCTTAGCCTCACGCAAGAAATGGAGACAGTTCTTAGTCTCATGTAAAGGAAGGGACACAAGGCTTAGTATCATGCAAAGGAAAGGCAGTGCTTAGCCTTATGCAATTACAAAGGCAATGCCTAGCCTGATGCAAGAAAGGGAGACAATGCTTAGTCTTGTGCAAAGAAAGGCAGTGCTTAGCCTTATACAATTTTGGAGGCAATGCTTAGCCTCATGCAAGGAAAGGGAGATAATTCTTAGTCTCATGTAAAGAAAGGCAGTGCTTAGCCTTATGCAGTTACAGAGGCAATGCCTAGCCTCATGCAAGAAAGGGAGACAATGCTTAGTCTCATGCAAGGAAAGGAAATTCTTAGCCTTATGCAATTTAGGAGGCAATGCTTAGCCTCATGCAAGGAAAGGAGACATTGTTTAGTCTCATGTAGGCAGTGCTTAGCCTTATGCAATTATGGAGGCAATGCTTAGCCTCATTCAAGAAAAGGAGACAGTTCTTAGTCTCATGCAAAGGAAGGGAGACAAGGCTTAGTCTCATACAAAGGAAAGGCAGTGCTTAGCCTTATGTAATTACAGAGGCAATGCCTAGCCTCATGCAAGAAAGGGAGACAATGCTTAGTCTCATGCAAAGAAAGGTAGTGCTTAGCCTTATGCAATTTCGGAGGCAATGCTTAGCCTCATGCAAAGAAAGGAGACAATGCTTAGTCTCATGCAGGCAGTGCTTAGCCTTATGCAGTTATGAAGGCAATGCTTAGCCTCATGCAAGAAGAGGAGACAATGCTTAGTCTCATGCAAGGAAAGGCAATGCTTAGCCTTATGCGAGAAAAGCAAAGGATAGCTATGAGAGGGTGAAGTATTTATTAGCTTGATGTGTTGCGTTTGGCAACCTTGTCGTTATGAAGATACTTATTTTGTTGTGTGTATATATTTGCGAATATTCCTGTTGCGTTCATTGTGCCTGCATTCAAAGAAAAATTATGAGTTTTGCGGGGGAAAGGTTGGTTCGTGCTCTTAACTCCTTGCTTTTCCTTCACTCTTGTCTTGCAGTCCTGTTTGAGTTACCCTGGGTAGCATCCGGCTGTTATAGAAACAAAGTTTTCAAAATATATGTATGCATTTGACAAATTATTTGTAAAAATATAATTGCTTGAAATGTATTGTAGTATGTAAGATTAAATAATTTAGATGAGCCGATGACTGTGACACATTTAGAGATATTGCAACCTCTTTTTTCTTTTTAGAATTTTCAGTGTCTTCCTCAAAATTCTGCCCCAGTTTTAATGCATACTTCTGACAATACTCTTTGGTGGGACCCTATCAATTGGGTGAAAACTTCCCCTTGGCTTCATCTTGATGTGGGAAGATTCGTTTTAGCACCAATTGCCCCTGTGTAAATTGCCTCGGTCTGACCCTTTTGTTGAAGGCTCTTGCAATCCTATTCTGATAGAGTTGACCATGACACACCACATTCATTCTTTTACCATCAATTAGAGCTAGTTGTTCATAGCGGCTCTGTACTCATTCTGCATCGCTGAGTTCAGCCTCTTTTATAATTCTTAAAGAAGGGATTTCGACCTCGGCAGGAATAACCGCTTCAGTACCGTAAACCAATAAGTAGGGAGTTGCCCTAGTTGATGTGCGAACCGTGGTACGATACCCGAGTAGAGCAAATGGCAGCTTCCCGTGCCATTGTTTGTAATTATCTACCATTTTCCTTAGTCTCTTCTAGATGTTTTTGTTTGTGGCTTCTACAGCTCCGTTCATTTGCGGCATGTATGCTATGGAATTCTTATGCTTGATCTTGACATTTTCATACATGGCCTTTATTAAATCACTGTTGAGATTGGCGGCATTGTCAGTGATGATTGACTCTGACACTCCGAACCGACAAATAATGTGATCCCGAACAAAATCTACGTTGACCTTCTTAGTTACAGCTTTGTAAGATGCGGCTTACCCATTTTGTGAAATAGTAAATGGCCACTAGAATGAACCTATGCCCATTTGAAGCAGCGTGTTCAATTGGACCGATGACATCCATGCCCCAAGCGTAGAAAGGCCAGGGTGCACTTGTTGCATTGAGTTCATTGGGTGGCACTCGTATCATATCAGCATGTATCTGGCATTGGTGACATTTCTGAACATACTTGATGCAGTATGTTTCCATAGTCATCCAAAAATACCCTACAATTAGTATTTTCTTGGCTAAGACGAAGCCATTCATGTGTGGTTCGCAAGTTCCGACATGTATTTCCTCGAGAAATCTGGATGCTTTCTTAGCATCGACACACTGTAGCAACCCCAAGTCAGGAGTTCTTCTATACAGAATTCCTCCGCTTTGAAAGAAATGGTTGGCTAATGTTCGAAGCGTGCGCTTCTGAGTATGGGTAGAGTGCTCTGGATATTCTCCATTTGCCAAATATTCCTTGACGTCGTGGAACCATGGATTTCCATCGCTCTCTTCTTCAACATGAGCACAATAAGCTGGTTGTATATGAATTCCTATTCAGATAGGATCGATGAAGTCCTTGTCTGTGTGTTGTATCATGGAAGAGAGAGTGGCCAATACATCTGCGAACTCATTTTGAATTCTTCGAACATGTTTGAATTCTATCTTTGTGAACCTTTTGATCTGCTCGTGTACACAGTGCAAATATGGCAATATTTTGGTGTTCTTTGTATCCCATTCTCCTAAAACCTGATGCACCAACAGATCGAAATCTCCAATTACCAACAACTCCTAAACATTCATGTCAATGGCCAACCTGAGTCCCAAGATGCAAGCCTCATATTCTGCCATATTGTTAGTGTATGGAAACCTGATTTTTGCAAATACCAGTTAGTGTTGGCCGGTTTCTGATACCAAAATAGCTATGATACCTACTCCTTTGAAGTTTGCTGCTCCATCGAAGAACATTCTCCAACCATCATATGCTTCAGTGATATCTTCTCCCACAAACGACACCTCCTCGTCAGGAAAATACGTTTTCAATGGTTCGTATTCTCCATCTACGGGATTTTCTGCTAGATGATCTGCCAATGCTTGTCCTTTGACCGCCTTCTGAGTTACATAGATGATGTCAAACTCGCTCAGCAATATTTTCCACTTTGATAACTTACCCGTAGGCATGGTCTTCTTAAATATATATTTTAGTGGATCCATCCTCGATATGAGATATGTAGTGTATGCACAGAAATAATGCCTCACTTCTGAGCTATCTATGTCAAAGCACAGCAAGTACATTCCAGCAAAGAGTACCGAGCTTCGTAGGGTGTGAATTTCTTGCTCAGATAGTATATTGCTTGCTCCTTTCTTCCAGTTTCATCATGTTGTCCCAAAATACAACCGAAAGCTCCATCCAGTATAGATAAATAAAGTAGCAGTGGTCTTTCTGGCTCTGATGGGACCAGAACAGGCGGTTTAGATAAATACTCCTTGATTTTGTCGAAGGTTTTTTGGCATTCTTCAATCCAACTTGTTGCAGAATCTTTCCTCAACATTTTGAAGATCGGCTCACATATCACTGTTAATTGTTCTATGATGCGACTGATGTAATTAAGACAACCTATGTGATGACCCAAAATGTCATATTTAAATTTAATAATTAATTCTATGTTCTAAGACCTCGAAAAGTACTATTTATCATTCCTCGACTTGGTGCGTAGTCCGTAAAACTTTTCGAAAATATTTTATGTGAAAAATGGATTAAATATGAATTAGAGCTTTAAAACTCACCTGAGTTGACTTTGGTCAATATTTTGAGCAAACGTACTCGGATCAGCATTTTGATAGTTTCGGTAGGTCCGTATCGTGATTTGGGACTTGGGTGTATGCTCGGAATTAAATTCTGAGGTCCCTAGCCCAAGATATGGAATTCTGAGGTCCCTAGCCCAAGTTCAAATAGTGACCGGACATCGAATTATGTGTAAACGACCCCAGAAAAGAATTTTGATGATTCTAACAGCTCGGTATGATGATTTTGGACTTAGGAGCGTGATCAGAATTTTATTTGGAAGCCCGTAGTGAAATTAGGCTTGAAATGGCTAAAACAAGAATTTAAGTTTGGAAGTTTGACCGGGGAGTTGACTTTTTGATACCGGAGTCGGAATCCAGTTCTAAAAATTTCCATAGCTCCGTTATATCATTTATGACTTGTGCGAGAAATTTGAGGTCAATCGGACTTGATTTGATAGGTTTTGACATCGAATGTATAAGTTGGAAATTCTATGTTTCATCAAGCTTGAATTGGAACATGATTCATGATTTTAGCATCGTTTTATGTGATTTGAGGTTTCACATAAGTTCGTATGATATTTTTGGACTTGTTGGTATATTTGGTTGAGGTCTTGAGGACCTCGGGTGAGTTTCAGATGGTTAACGGATCAAAAGTTGGACTTAAAAAGCTGCTGCAATTTTTCCTCTTCTGTTGGATATTCTGGGCTGTGATCGAGCCAAGATATCGAGCCATGATATCGAGCCCAGGTATCGAGCCCTGATATCAAGCCTAGGTATCGAGCCCAGATATCGAGCCCAGGTATCGAGCCTAGGGTTGACGAGGCTCAGGCTCAAGCTTGTGATCGAAGCCACGATCGAAGGCAAGGCTCGAGGGCCAGGATCGAGACCCAAGATCGAGGGTCACAATCGAAGGCACAGGCTCGATGCCATGATCGAGGCCATGACTGAGTCCCAGGATCGAGGCCATGACTGAAGCCCAGGCTCGAGGGCCACGATCGAAACCAGGATCGAGGCCCAGTTCGAGCCCCAGTTCCGAAGGCTGCCTGGGCAGAATTATAAAAGAGGACATTCGTCCCATTCGCCATTTTTAACAAATTGGAGCTTGAGCAGAGGCGATTTTGGATAGATTTTCAAGGAACGATATTGGGGTAAGTGATTCTAACTCGGATTTGGTCTATATACACAAATACAGCACTGTTTTCACCATTTAATTAGTGTTTTGAGATTGAAATTTGGGAAATGTTTAGAAACAAATTTTTGAGATTTCGGTATCGATTCGGAGTCGGATTTGAGTGAAAATGGTATGGTTAGACTCGTAATTGAATGAGTTGTCGGATTTCGTAACTTTCGCCGGATTCCGAGATATGGGCCCCACGGACGAATGTTTAATTAATTTCGGGATTCTTTTTGAAAATGTAGTATTTCCTTATAGAATTGATTTCTATAAATTTTAATGATTGTATCGAATTATGTTTTGGTTAGATTCGAGCCAATCGAAGTTGGATAATCGAGGAAAAGGCTTACTAGTGGATTAAATTGGAGCAAGACGAGGTAAGTCTTTTGTCTAATCTTGTGAGGGAAAAATTATCTCATAGGTGATTAAAATTAAATAATGTTTGCTAATTGTGGGGGCTACGTACGCATGAGGTGAAGAGAGTCCGTGCGTAGCTACTATTAATACTAAAGTCTGGGTAGTTTAGAACTCAAAGCATGAATTACTCGTGTAAATTGTATTCTTTGTTTAATTAATATATATATATATATATATATATATATATATATATATATATATATATATATATATATAATTGTGAATTGTTAGATAAAAATATTAAAGGATGGAAATGTCATATACTTGATTTTCTGTTTAAATTAATTAATTGTTAAGAGAAATTGTTCTTCCTCCTGAATTTATCTTATAATAAATATACTCTAATTCCGGAGGTACATAAGAAAATGTCCTCCTTTCTATGGATTATGTCGCGCATCACTCGGCAGTGTACACGAAACTCTGGATCGGGTCGTACGACCTCGGCAGATATCGTGCTTGATAATAATAATTACATGATACTGGGACAGTTTATTGTAGCTTGTAAAGCTATTTGATAAATTGAAAATTTATTGAAATTGAATTGCAGCTTGTATAGCTATTTGATAAATTAGAATTTTTATTGAAATTAAAGGATTTAATTAATAGATTGGAAATTCTTGCATTTGAAGGATTTTGTTTTTATTGTTTTTGCTAATTGAATAAAATTATTGTTAACTCTGTGAGTCATGCTGATTTGAATAATTATAATTTATTCTATTTATTATTGTTGACCCTTAGTGAGTGTCAGAGTCGGTCATCTCGGCTATACCACTTCGAGATTAGTCTTGATACTTACTGGGTACACGTTGTTTACGTACTCATGCTACACTTGCTGCACTTTTTGTGCAGGATCTGAGACAGATACTAGTGGAGGACCTATCATCGCACATCCTCATTATCTAGGGGCATAGTGGTGAGCTGCCTTTCTGAGCCATCCTGCAGCTACCAGTGCCTCTTCTTGTATTTTTTAATTCTGTCTATTTTTATTTCAGACAGTATTTAGAGTTTTGTATAATCTACTAGATGCTCATACACTTGTGACACCAGGTCTTGGCACACACATTGGTAGAATTTGGTATCTTATTATTTTTCTTGGATTTAAAATTTTATCGATATATGTTTAATTTATTAGTTGGCTTGCCTATCTATAGTGTTGGGCGCCATCATGACATTTAGGTGAAATTGGGTCGTGACAACATGGTATCAGAGCACTAGGTTCACGTAGGTCTCACAAGTTATGAGCAGATCTAATAGAGTCTTGCGGATCGGTACGAATACGTCTGTACTTATCTTCGAGAGGGTATAGAGTGTTAGGAAACTACCTTATTCATATTCCATCGTGAAATTAATGTAGTACTAAATATCATTCTCTTATTCTCTCACAGATGGTGAGAACGCTCTCTAATGAGGTTCCAGACCAGGGAAGAGCTACTCCCCCAGTTACTAGAGGCCGAGGAAGAGGCCGGGGGAGGGCTCCAGCCCATGGTAAAGGGCGAGGACGTCCCAGGACTGTTCCAGTTATATCGCCAGTGGGTCCAGCAAAAAATCCCATTATTGAGGAACAGGGTGAGGTGCCTGTGACAGAGCCAGCTCCGGTGGATTTCACATCTGCACCGAGATTTCAGGATGTCATGGGTCGTATGCTGCGGTTCATGGACAATATGACTTAGGCCGACTTTTTTCCCGCAGACCCAGCCACATCTCAGGTGGGCGGGGGATCATAGACCCCTACCGCACAGGCTCATGGACAGGCAGCTGCTGTATATCAGACCCAGGGTGCACTACCTGTGGGTGGAGCCTAGCCAGTGGTAGCAGCTACACCTAAGCCCAGGCCAACTGTAGCCATTGATCCTCAGAAACTATTGGATAGATAGACTAGACTTAATCCTCCTGTCTTTGGGGGTGAGCGACATGAGGATCCCCAAAATTTCATTGATCGATGCAAGGATAAACTATACAACATGACAATATTGGAGTCTCATGGGGTATACTTTGCTACTTTTCAGCTAGAGGGCAGAGCCCGTAGATGGTGGCAGTCTTATGTTCTTGGCAGACAAGCAGATTCTCCTCCTATAACTTGGGACAGGTTCACCTGTATCTTCCTGGACAGGTATATTCCACCCTCCCAGAGGGAAGAGTTGAGGTTTTAGTTTGAGCAGTTCCAGCAGGGTCAGATGTGAGTGACCGATTATGAAGAGAGGTTTTTTGAGTTATCTCACCATGCACTTATGATACTCCCTAATGAGGCGTAGAGAGTGCGGAGGTTTGTTGCGGGTTTACATACTGGCATTCAGGCCACTATGGCTCGAGAGGTTGAGATGGGTACTTTTTATGAGCTAGTCATGGAGATAGCCCGCAGGATTGAGGGTGTACGTCAGTGGAGCCGAGAGCAAGTTACGAGAGATAAGCTGTTTAGGTATTCTGGAGAGTTCAGAGGTGCTCCGTCTGGGGGCAGAGGTCAGTTCGTGAGAGGACAGTCCAGCAGGCCCCCATATCCAGCACCACCGCCTCCTCGAGGTGCTCCAGTGCGATCCTATCTCAGTGTTATACCAGAGAGTTCTTATCGCCCACCAGCTATTCAGGTTTCTTCTAGTGGGTATTCAGGTCACCAGGGCCAGACTTTTAGTCAGCAGCCTATCGCACCGAAGAGTTGTTACGAGTGCGAGAACCCCAGTCACATGCGGAGATTCTGCCCCAGACTGCGGGGTATACCACTGCACCAGGATCAGCAGCCTATGATTACCGCATCAGTTGCTCCACCAATAGTCTGACCACCAAGAGGTGGAGGACAGGTGGGTAGGGGCCATCCTAGAGGTGGAGGTCAGCCTGGCGGAGGCCAGCCAGTTGGCGCTCCAGCTCAGTTCTATGCTTTTCCGGCCAGACTAGATACAGAGGCCTCAGATGCCGTGATTACACGTATTATTTCTATTTGCGGCAAAGATGCCTCAGTATTATTTGATCCAGGATCTACGTATTCATATGTGTCATATCTATTTGCTCCATTCCTGGTTGTTTCTCGTGAGTCCTTGAGTACTCCTGTTTATGTGTCCACTCCTGTAGGCAATATTTTTGTTGTGAACCGGATCTACCGGTCCTGTATTATTACATTATGTGGTTATGAAACTAGAGCAGATCTCCTATTGCTTGAAATGACTGATTTTGAAATCATTCTGGGCATGGACTGGTTATCTCCATATCATGCTATTCTAGATTGTCATGCCAAGACTGTTACCTTGGCTATTCCAGCATTGCCTAAGCTGGAGTGGAAGGGTTCGTCTGTTAGTTCATTTAATTGAGTTATTTCTTTTATAAAGGCTCAACACATGGTTGAGAAGGGTTGTTTGGCTTATCTAGCCTATGTTCGGGATACTACTGCAGAGACTCCGGCTATTGATTTAGTTCCTGTAGTTCGGGAGTTCTCCGATGTATTTCCTTCAGATCTTCCAGGTATGCCACCTGATCGTGATATTGATTTCTGTATTGACTTGGCTCCAGATACCTAGCCTATATCTATCCCACCGTATCGCACGGCTCCGAAAGAATTGAAAGAACAGCTTGAGGAGTTACTACCCAAAGGGTTCGTCAGACCGAGTATATCCCCTTGGGGTGCACCGATATTATTTGTGAAGAAGAAGGATGGAACAATGCGGATGTGTATTGATTATCGCCAATTGAACAAAGTCACTATTAAGAACAAGTGCTTGTTGTCGCATATTGATGATCTATTTGACCAGTTGCAGGGTGCTAGGGTGTTCTCTAAGATCGACCTGAGATCGGGGTACCATCAGTTGAAGATTCGGGATTCAAATGTTCCGAAGACTGCCTTTCGGACTAGATATGGTCACTGTGAGTTTTTGGTGATGTCTTTCGGTTTAACTAACGCCCCGGCAGTGTTTATGGATTTGATGAACAGGGTATTCAGGCCATATATGGATTCATTTGTCATTGTCTTCATTGATGACATTTTGATCTACTCGCGCAGTAAGGAGGAGCATGAGCAGCATATGAGAGTAATGCTTCAGACGTTGCGGGAACAAAAGCTATATGCTAAGTTCACTAAATATGAGTTTTGGCTTGAGTCTGTAGCATTTTTGGGGCATAATGTATCGGGCAAGGGCATTAAAGTTGATCCCAAAAAGATTGAGGTAGTTCAAAATTGGCATCGCCCCACTTTGGCGACTGAGATCCGGAGTTTTCTAAGTTTAGCAGGTTATTATAGTCAGTTCATGGAGGGTTTTTCGTCTATTGCAGCACCTTTGACCAAATTAACCCAGAAGGGTACTCCGTTCCGATGGTCCGATGATTGTGAGGTGAGCTTTCAGAAGCTCAAGACAGCATTGATTACAACACCAGTATTAGCATTGCCTTCCGGTTCGGGGATGTATACAGTGTTTTGTGACGCTTCATGCATTGGCTTGGGTTGTGTACTGATGCAGGAAGGGCGAGTTATTGCATATGCTTCACGCCAGCTGAAGTCCCACGAGAAGAATTATCGAGTACATGATTTGGAATTAGCTGCGATTGTTCACCCTCATAAGATTTGGAGGCATTATGTTTATGGGGTGTTTTGTGAAGTTTACACTGATCATCGCAGTTTGCAGTATTTATTCAAGTAGAGAGACCTAAATCTGAGACAACGCAGATGGCTTGAGTTACTCCTGTATCATCCGGGAAAAGAAAATGTGGTTGCAGACGCCTTGAGTAGAAAGGCAGAGAGTATGGGTAGTTTAGCTTTAATTTCAGCATAGGAGAGGCCATTGGCTTCAGATATTCAGTCCTTGGCCAACAGACTTGTGTTGCTGGATATTTCAGAACCCAACCGAGTTCTTGCATGTGTTGTAGCTCAGTCTTCACTATTTGAGCAAATCAAGGCTCACCAGTATGATGATCCACACTTAATGGTTCTTCGAGAAACGGTACTACGGGGTGGTGCCAAGGAAGTTACTATTGGAGCGGATGGTGTTCTGTGACTCCGGGATCGTCTATGTGTTCCTAATGTGGATGGACTAAGGAAAACAATCCTAGAGGAAGCACACAGTTCTCGGTATTCTATTCATCCAGGTGCTATGAAGATGTATCGTGATTTGAGGCAACATTATTGGTGGAGACGAATGAAAAAGGACATAGTTGAGTATGTGGCTAGGTGTCTAAATTATCAGCAAGTTAAATATGAGCACCAGAGGCCAGGTGGCCTACTTCAGCAGATGACTATACTAGAGTGGAAATGGGAACGCATCACTATGGACTTTGTAGTTGGGTTGTCGCGGACCTTGTGGATGTTTGATGCAGTTTGGGTCATTGTTGATAGGTTGACCAAGTCGGCACACTTTATTCCTGTTGTGACTACATATACTTCAGAGAGGTTGGCCCAGTTATATATTCAGGAGATAGTTCGGTTGCACGGTGCGCCAATTTCTATCATATCAAATAGAGGCCCTCAGTTTACTTCACATTTCTGGAGAGCAGTACAGAGTGAATTGGGGACTCGTGTAGAGCTCAGCACAGGCTTTCATCTGTAGACCGACGAGCAGTCAGAGCGGACAATTCAGATTTTGGAGAATATGCTCAGGGTATGTGTGATTGACTTTGGAGGTCAATGGGATCGTTTCTTGCCTTTGACTGAGTTTGCTTATAATAACAGTTACCAATCCAGTATCGAGATGGCCCCATTTGAGGCTTTATATGGTCGGCGATGTCGTTCGCCCATCGGGTTGTTTGAGCCCGGTGAGGCTAAGTTATATGGTACTGATTTGGTGAAGGATGCCTTGGAAACGGTAAAGTTGATTCAGGAGCGACTTCGTACAGCGCAGTACAGACAGAAGAGTTACGTGGATCAGGAAAGCGCGTGATTTATCATTTATAGTAGGTGAAAAAGTTCTCTTGAAAGTTTCGCCGATGAAGGGAATCATGAGATTTGGGAAAAAAGGGAAATTGAGACCAAGGTTTATAGGCCCATTTGAGGTGTTGAGACGAATTGGGGAGGTTGCTTATGAGCTTGCATTGCCACGTTAGACTTCAGCACAGTTCAGCTAGATAATAGCTTGGGTTATGAAGAGGAGCCAGTTGCCATTGTTGATAAACAGGTTCGCCAGTTGAGGTCCAAGAGGATTTCTGTAGTAAAAGTCCAGTGGAAGGGCCAACCAGTCGAAGAAGCGACTTGGGAGGCCGAGGAAAACATGCGGAGCAGATATCCACACTTATTCAGCACTTCATGTATAATTCTAAACACGTTCGAGGACGAACGTTTGTTTTAGAGGTGGAGAATGTGATGACCCAAAATATCATATTTAATTTAATGATTAATTCTGTGTTCTAAGACCTCGAAAAGCACTATTTATCATTCCTCGACTTGTGTGCGCTGTCCGTAAAATTTTCTGAAAAGTTTTTATGTGAAGATAGATTAAAATATGAATTAGAGCTTTAAAACTCAATTGAGTTGACTTTGGTCAACATTTTGAGCAAACATACTCGGATCAGTGTTTTGACAATTCCGGTAGGTCCGTATCATGATTTGGGACTTGGGCGTATGCCCGGAATCAAATTCCGAGGTCCCTAACCCGAGATATGGAATTTTGATGAAAAATTAGAAGTTTAAGTTAAAATAGTGACGGATGTCGAATTATGTGCACACGACCCCGGAATAGAATTTTGATGATTCCAACAGCTCGGTATGATGATTTTGGACTTAAGAGCGTGATCGAAATTTTATTTGGAAGTCCGTAGTGAAATTAGGTTTGAAATGGCTAAAACAAGAATTTGAGTTTGGAAGTTTGACCGGGGAGTTGACTTTTTGATATCGGAGTCAGAATCCAGTTCTGAAAATTTTCATAGCTCCGTTCTGTCATTTATGACTTGTGCACAAAATTTTAGTTCATTCGGACTTGATTTGATAGGTTTCGACATCGAATGTAGAAGTTGGAAATTCTAAGTTTCGTCAAGCTTGAATTGGAACATGATTCGTGATTTTAGCGTCATTTTATGTGATTTGAGGTTTCAAATAAGTTTGTATGATGTTTTAGGATTTGTTGGTATATTTGGTTGAGGTGCCGAGGGCCTCGGGTGAGTTTCAGATGGTTAACGGATCAAAGTTGGACTTAAAAGGCTGCTGCAATTTTTCCTCTTATGTTGGATATTCTGGGCTGTGATCGAGCCCAGATATCGATCCCAGGCTGACAAGGCTCAGGCTCGAGCTTGTGATCGAAGCCACGATCGAAGGCAAGGCTCGAGGGCAAGGATCGAGACCCAAGATCGAGGGTCACAATCGAAGGCACAGGCTCGATGCCATGATCGAGGCCATGACCGAGTCCCAGGCTCGAGGGCCACTATCGAAGCCACGATCGAGGCCCAGTTCTGAAGGCTGCCTGGGCAGAATTATAAAAGAGAGCATTCATCCCATTCGCCATTTTTAACAAATTGGAGCTTGAGCAGAGGCAATTTTGGATAGATTTTCAAGGAAAGATATTGTGGTAAGTGATTCTAACTCGGATTTGGTCTATATACACAAATATATTATTGTTTTCACCATTTAATTAGTGTTTTGAGATTGAAATTTGGAAAATTTTTAGAAATGAATTTTTGAGATTTCGGTATCGATTCGGAGTCAGATTTGAGTGAAACTGGTATCGCCACTCGTAATTGAATGGGTTGTCGGATTTCATAACTTTCGTCGGATTCCGAGATGTGGGGCCCACGGATAAATTTTTAATTAATTTCGGGATTTTTATTGAAAATGTAGTATTTCCTTATAGAATTGATTCCTATAAATTTTATGATTGTATCGAATTATTTTTTGGTTAGATTCGAGCCAATCGAAGTTGGATAATCGAGGAAAAGGCCTACTAGTGGATTAAATTGGAGCAAGACGAGGTAAGTCTCTTGTCTAATCTTGTGAGGGAGAAATTACCTCATAGGTGATTAAAATTAAATAATTGTTGCTAATTGTGGGGTCTACGTACGCACGAGGTGACGAGAGTTTGTGCGTCGCTACTATTAATGCTAAAGTCTGGGTAGTTTAGAATTCAAAGCATGAATTACTTGTGTAAATTGTATTCTTTGTTTAATTAATATATATATATATATATATATATATATATATATATATATATATATATATATTGTTAGATAAAAATATTAAAGGATGGAAATCTCATATACTTGATTTTCTGTTTAAATTAATTAATTGTTAATAGAAATTGTTTTTCCTCCTGAATTTATCTTATAATAAATATACTCTCATTCCGGAGGTACATAAGAAAATGTTCTCCTTTCTTGTGGAGCGGGCCGAATGCCTCGGCAGGATAGATGCATCTATGGATCATGCTGCACATCCCTCGGCGGTGTACACGAAACTCTGGATCGGGCCGTACGCTCTCGGCAGAAATCGTGCTTGATAATAATAATTACATGATACTTGGACAGTTTATTGCAGCTTGTAAAGCTATTTGATAAATTGAAAATTTATTGAAATTGAATTGCAGCTTGTATAGCTATTTGATAAATTGGAATTTTTATTGAAATTGAAGGATTTAATTAATAGATTGGAAATTCTTGCATTTGAAGGATTGTTTTTAATTGTTTTTTCTAATTGAATAAAATTAACTCTGTGAGTCATGCTGATTTGAATAATTATAATTTATTCCATTTATTATTGTTGACTCTTAGTGAGTGTCAAAGTCGGCCATCTCGTCTCTACCACTTCGACATTAGGCTTGATACTTACTGGGTACACGTTGTTTACGTACTCATTCTACATTTGCTGCACTTTTTGTGCAGGATCTGAGACAGATACTTGTGGAGGACCTATCATCGCACATCCTCGTTATCCAGGGGCGTAGTGGTAAGCTGCCTTTTTTGAGCCGTCCTGCAGCTTCCAGTGCCTCTTCTTGTATTTTTTAATTCTGTCTATTTTTATTTCAGACAGTATTTGGAGTTTTGTATAATCTACTAGATGCTCAAACACTTGTGACTCCAGGTCTTGGCACACACATTGGTAGAATTTGGTGTCTTATTATTTTTCTTGGATTTAAAATTTTATCGATATATGTTTAATTTATTAGTTGGCTTGCCTATCTGTAGTGTTGGGCGCCATCACGACCTATAGGTGAAATTGGGTCGTGACACCCTAAAAAGCTCATCACATCTTTCTTATTCTTTGGAGGTGAAAAGTCTTGGATTGCTTTGACTTTTGATGGGTCTAACTCAATTCGTCTGCGACTGACGATGAATCCTATCAATTTTTTGGTTGGGACTCCGAAAGCACACTTTGCAGGATTCGGTTTCAGATTATACCTTCAAATCCGATTGAAGAATTTCCTCATATCCGCTATGTGATCCGTACTCCTTTTGGATTTGATGATAACGTCATCCACGTACACTTCTATCTCTTTGTGTATCATGTCGTTGAAAATAGTTGTCATGGATCTCATGTAGGTGGCTCCGCCATTCTTCAGACCAAATGGCATCATTTTATAATAATATATTCCCCATGGCGTGATGAAGGCTGTCTTTTCAACATCCTCCTCATCCATCCAGATCTGATGGTACCCCGCGAAGCAATCCACAAAGGATTGGAGTTCATATTTGGCACAGTTGTCGATCAATATGTGTATAATAGGCAACGGGAAATCTTCTTTGGGACTTGCTCTATTTAGATCTTGGTAGCCAACACATACTTTGACTTTCCCATCTTTCTTCGAAACTGGCATAATGTTGGCCAACCAAGTCGGGTACTCGACCACTCTAAGAACCTTGGCTTTGATCTTCTTGGTGACCTTCTCTTTTATCTACAAACTCATATCCAGCTTGAATTTTCTGAGCTTCTGCTTTACCGGTGGACATGTAGGATTAGTGGGTAACTTGTGAGCTACTATGGATCTGCTCAAACCCGTCATATCGTCGTAGGACCATGCAAAGATATCTTCATATTCTTTTAGGAATCTGATATACTCTTCTTTCTCTGATGGTGATAGATGAATGCTTATTCGTATTTCCTTTACCAGTTTGGAATCCCCTAAGTTAACTGCTTCAGTTTCGTCCAAATTGGACTTTGGCTTGTTTTCAAAATTTTCCACTTCTCTGACGATTTCCTCGGGTATTGTATCATTTTCCAGGTCTTCTGAATCACTATCCTTATGTTGCGTTGTCTCATTACATGTCACAATCACAGGTTCATCAGGATAGGTAATAATAATGTTAGGAACTAGACGGGCCCGGGATGGTGCAACAATCCAGTTTTTGAGAACAACTCCTTTCCCCACGGTCTGAATGGTAAGGTCTTCCTCCTCCTCCTCCTCAACTATCGCACTGCAATCCTTATCTTCTTCATCTTGAAACAGTTTCCTCATGCCAGCCAATACTTCATCTTCCTCAGATACCCACATTATGTCAGCTTGATGAAATATTTAGTGCAGAGGTAGTACTGGTTGTTCCAGTAGATAATAAGGACCAAGCCATGGCGGCGACCAATCCTTGTACTCTTGCCAAGTATATTCATATCCAAGCCCAAATGTTGTGCCATGACGCTGCGGTTGTACGGGTTTGGTGATCCCTTGGAGGTTTTTTCCGAGACCCTTGCCAGGTTCATATCCTGCCCATATTGATATGCTATCTATCTTGTTACTCCACCATCGATCTTTTCCAATTGCGTTGACTCGCGCAATGCGATGGTACGTTTCTCCACCCAGCTTCTTCCTATTCTCGATGACTGGAACGGTCTGATTGACGTATATGGGGTTGCTTCCATCCCTATGGATAATCACTTCTTGATGATTCCATTCCAACTTCACAGGCTGATGTAGAGTAGAAGTCACTACCCCAGCAGCGTGTATCCCGGGTCATCCCAATAGTAGATTATAGGTAACAGATATATCCAGCACTTGGAACTCAACATCAAACCAGGTCGGGCCCATTTGTAGGTTGAGGTTGATTTCTTCGATTGTGGCTCTTTGGGATATATCAAACGCTTTTACATTCATACTTTCCATCTGTATCTCGTGCAGGCCTTTACCCAACCTCTTTAGAGTAGTCAATGGGCATATATTGAGACTTGAACCCCCATCTATCAGGACCCTGGCGATGAACTTATCCTCAAATTGCACTGTGATGTGTAGTGCCCTATTATGACTTAGTCCTTCTGGTTGTAATTCATCCTCATGAAAGGTGATTTTGTGGCTTTCCAGTACCTGCCCGACCATGTTGGCCATCTCCCCACCAGTGATGTTGGTGGGTACATAAGCTTCACTCAGCACTTTCATCGAGGCATTCCTGTGTGTCTCAGAGTTTTGCAGTAGTGACAAGATGGATATCTGAGCGGGCGTTTTGTTCAGATGATCGACGACAGAGTATTCCCTTGCTTGTACTTTTCTCCTAAGGTCATCAGGGCCAGTCTCATCAATAGGCGGCTTAGATGCAGCCTCTTTGATTCTTCCTCCCAGGTGCTCAGGTGTATAGACACTAAAAGTTCTAGCCATGCCTTGCGCCACATTTGTTTCCTCCATTTTTGCTTTTCATTTTCTCCTTGCTTCCGCAATATAATCCCATGGGATAGAATCATACATGTAAGATGGCGTGGGGACTACCATCACAGTGAAGGGTGTAGTTATCTCGGCTTTAAATGGTGCTTGGGTTTGTACTACAACGGGTGTGAGGGTGACCGAAGACATTTTAGGATCATCCCCCTCCCGAATGAGTCCGATTGACCCCTTCGGATCCCATTCCTCATCGGTCTCTATCACATTCACTCCCTCACCTCTGTGATTCGGGAGAGGATTGTTACGAACATTTGATGCAACTTCCTTTGCCTATATGACCTTGTTGTCGATCAGTGTCTGAATCTTGTCTTTTAGTGTGCGGCACTCATCAATTGTATGACCCTTCATGCCTGAATGATAGACACATGTCTTGTTCGGGTTAATCCACTGAGAGGAGTTCTCCATAGCAATGGCATGGATGGGAGTGACATAATCATCAACCTTCAATCTCTCATATAATTGGTCTATGGGCTCAGCGATTGGGGTGTATTGTCTAGGTGGTCTGCGGTCGAAGTTTGGTCGTGGTGTTTGGTAGTTTTGGCGGCCGCATGGTGGTGAGTGGTAATATGCTGGTTGAGTGTTATAGGCGTGGTAGGTGGTAGCAGGTTATTGGTATCTGGGGGTGAAGGCTAGTATGTGGGTGGAGGCGTTTGGTATGTAGGTGGAGGTGTTTGGTATGTGAGAGGAGACTTATGACCTTGGGCCACCATTACGGCTCCCACTTCTTTCTTCTTCGAAATACCTCTCGATTGCAATGCTTTATTCATGGTAGTTTATGGGTATGGAGTTAGATGATGGTGGTGTTGTTGAGGGGTAAGTTCTGGTGGAGGGTTAAGGTTTTAAGGAAGCGTGGGGTACTGGTGTGGTGCAGGAGGATTTGGCAGTGGATTTTGGTTTTGTGTATTTTGTGGTGGTGCTTGGTTCTGGGTAGTTAGATTTTGTTGGTTAATATCAGGGACATTAAGGGTGAGAGAAAAGTTTGCCATGTTTCGGACCTGCTCAAGTTCTCCTTGTAGCTCAAGGATTTTCTGTTCCAGACGTAAGACTAGTTCATTCTATGCCGGAGTACTTCCGCCATCCGAAGTTTCGACATTTTCTGCCAGGGTGGCGTTGTCCTTCCTGATACCACTCAAATCATCCATTTTCCCTTTCCCTTTGCTTTTGCCTTTAGGATCACTCGGTGGAGGAGGTGGTGGAGGACCTCTGGATCTAGTGTGATACGTTGACGATGCCAGAATGCACGAACCAACCTTGGGGAGTGGGAATAATCAAAAAGAAAGAAAAAGCAAAAGGTACCCAAGTTAGTAAGGGGTATTGAAAGAATGTTTGAAATATTAAACATGTTTTGCAAAATCATGTAATTATTCGTGTCCTAATTTGGGGACCTCGTTGTGCCCGAGGTAGGCCTAAGCGACACATAGACTTGGAGAAAATTGATGCCAATATTTGCGTCATTTCATTAATGTGAAAATGAGCCAAACCTTCAGTAAATCGATAATAATAAAGTTACTAATGGCATTTAGCCTTATTACAATTGAAATCTAAAACTAAGCAAGAAAATAATAAAGAACATTATTTGCTAGTCTACTTGGTCCCTGAAGAACCTTCTCCGTGCATGGCAATCAAGTTCCCCAAGTCGCGCATATCCAATAATAAATAAGCCTTGTCTAGATGCCCTCCTTCACTGCCATCCGTGTTTTGACAAGTAGCAGAGGTGGGATGTTTTGGACCATACCGAACCTGGGGACTTCGTGCTTCATTTTCTGCAAACAAATAAAGTTAGCCCTTTCCCCCTCGAGATTCGACCACTTACACAATAATGATCAACATATTGGCACATTTTCTCCAAGTAATGCACATAACATGGTACTGTCCATTGGGATTATAGAAATCTCGTCGGATTTTGGACAAGGCTTATCTTAGCGGGCTATTATGTTAACAACGTTCTAACCCGTACTAGGTTTAACATGATGCATGTACATTTGATATTGTAGTGAGTTTTCTAGAATTGCCTAGACCGGTACTCCCAAGGGGACAACTTGAGAGGGAAAGGCCCAGGACCGTCGATTGCACCGCTGATCGACTAGTCTACCGCAAATAAGCCTTTTCGATTTATAAAAGGGTAATTTGGGAAGAGTGCGGACACTCATCAAACACCGCTATGTTGATAATTGGCACGAGTGGAGTATGATGTGGAGCATGCTTTATGCAGAGATAATAACACGTTGTCAAATATTTGTATGATAAATATGTAAAAGCATTAAATACAATAGTAAGGTAAACATAGGAAATATAGAAAGGAAAGACAAAAGGGAAGAGTCAGTTTAGTTCGTGGAATATGTGCAAGAATGTAATAAAGTAGATATGGGAATAGAGATGGGAGAGGCATGATATGGCAGTCTTAGACAAGATCAAATGAAGAGTGATCATAGCAAATAAAGGTGAACGGGAAAAGGATGTGCATGTCATAACAGATTTAAACAAATAAAGGTGAACGAGTAAGGGATGTGCATGTCATAACAAATTTCAACAAATAAAGGTGAATAGGGGAAGGGATATATATGTAATAGCAAATTTAAACAAATAAAGGTGAAGAAGGGAAGTGCATGTAATAAAGAAAGTAATCCACGTAAGTCAAGTTCATTATGGTAAGAGCCTAAGTAAATCCCCAGCAGAGTCGCCATGTTGTCGCGCCTCCTTTTTCTTCCTCGCGAAGGCGGGATTTTGATGTGTGACAACTCTTTTAAAGAAGGAGATTAAAAGAGAAGACTCGCCACCTAACGATTGACTAGTCAATGTCACCAAAGATCGGATAAGGGCTCAAATTACATCAAAGAGAAGGTATTAGGCACTCTTCGAGGTCCACAACTGTGGGTCCCGGCCGAACTTAGGACTATGTGGATTATGTAATTAGAGTAGGTGATCAAATAAACACAGAGAATATAAAGGTTGGAGAAGTTCATTATAACGTAATTGGTACAAATCTTAAGGACTACAAGGATACAACTACAATGTTTAAACGACTAAATGTAGATATCAAGTATATAAAAAGGGAGGTCCTAAGTTTTTTAGCCTAAAGGATCACCCCATGCAAGATAAATAATACTTCGCAACTCCTTTTAGATAGGAGTTGCTCATATTATTCAGCGGACATAAACTATCATCTCATGCTACCCAATTACTATGTTAAAGTTGTTTACCTAAAGACGCTCTAATTCAATTCTAATTCGTACCCTATGCATGCACTACCTGTCCCATGCCTATGATCCATAAGGCATTGGACCTCTATTTGGGTGGTTCTAGACTTTACTTAGGCTGCTCAAAATGATAAAACTTAGCTGTGATTACTTATGACTCGGGAGAGAGTATCTGGTGCTACTTTTGATGAGGTAGTTGACATTGCTCGGCAGATAGAGATGGTTCGTAGCCAAGAGCGTGGAGAGAGGGAGGCTAAGAGGCCTTATGGTTCAGGTAATTTTAGCGGTGTTCCTTCTGAGGGTCAATTTTACCGCGGTAGGGGCCGTCCTTACAGACACGCTCAGACGGGTCGTCCAGTTCACCGTGGTGCATAATCCAGCCAGGGTTCATATATTTCTCATCAAGGTCAGTCATCTCTCAGAGCCCTTCCAGCCCAGAGTTCGTCCCGTGCTTCTTCAGTTCAGGGTTCATTTGCACCGGGTGCTTCTAGCAGTTATTCTGGTTCTTGGGGCCTGATTCAGTCAGCACTACCACCAGTACCGGGGATCTACTTTGAGTGTGGGGAATTTGGGCATATGTGGAGACAATGTCCTCATCGCTCGGGAGGTCCAGTGCAGTAAAGAAGTCAGACTACGACTTCAGCACTAGTTGCTTCACCACCCGCCCAGGTAGCTCGGGTGGGGGTCAGTCAGCTAGGGGTCACCTAAGAAGGGGAGGCCAATCAGGTGGCGGTGAGGCTCGATTCTATGCTTTTCCTGCGAGGCTAGATGTTGTTGCTTCAGATGCAGTAATCACAGGTATTGTTTCAGTGTGCCACAAGGAGGCTTCTATATTATTTGACCCTGGTTCCACTTATTCATATGTATCATCGTATTTTGCTCGTTATTTGGATATGCCCCGTGAGTCCTTAGTTTCACCTGTTCATGTATCTACGTCGGTAGGCAATATTATTACTGTGGACCGTGTGTATCGGTCGTGTGTGGTAACTATTGGGGAACTGGAGACTAGAGTTAATCTTATATTACTCGGTATGGTTGATTTTGATGTAATTGTAGGTATGGATTGGTTGTCTCCATGTCATGCTATTCTGGATTGTTAAGCAAAAACCATGACGTTGACGATGCCGGGGTTTCCAAAGGTTGAATGGAGAGGTTCTCTAGATATTGTTCCTAATAGGATAATTTCTTATTTGAAGGCCCAACGTATGGTGGAGAAGGGGTGTTTGTCATATTTGGCCTTTGTGAGAAATGTTGATGCAGATACCCCTACTATTGATTCAGTACAGGTAGTGTGTAGGACTTCATGTAAAGACAGTTAAAGGCTCAAGTTAGCCTCCAGACGTAAAACTAATGGACGTAGGCATATTTTACATTAGGCAGTAGATAATCCCAGAATTGAGGCAAATTAGAGTCATTAAGCCTTATAGACATGATTTCTATGTGACTTTGATTTTAAGCGCACAGGTGGTGTTGATTATGTTGGAACAACAAATATAGAGATTATAATTGTTACAAATCCTATAGGCATAATCACTAAATGAGGCAATAAAACCATTTGAAAGCTTGAAAAAATTACCCGCGTTTGATTTTATTAGCATACTTTCTAGGCGAATAACAATATCCTATAGGCAGGATTTCTAAGAGTTGGCAATTGAAATTGATTCTATAATACTTTGTCCCTATAGGCATGTTTTCTAGGTGATAAGTATGATAGAAATAGCAATAACAATAATATAGAATGGTGATATCATAGTCTTTAAGCAACTCGAACCACTCACTTGATGAGTGACTTTGATAGTTTAAAAATTCATTGATCGCTTCTTCATTACGAGATCCTTCATAAACTTCACATAACCGGCCATTTGTTCCAAAGCTTCAACTAATGGCATATTGATTGAGAGACTCTTCATCATTTGAATGAACTTTTTGAATTGATTCTCGCCATTTTGTTTGGCAACCCTTTGAGTGTATGGGGGTGGAGTCTTGGGCAATGGTGCCTTAGCCTTTTGCACTATCAGTTCCGGTATGTCAATAATATGATCCCTAGACGGGTTCACCTCCCCTTGAGTCTCTTCCACACTATCATCAATATCAATCCGAACTTCATCATTTGCTTGCACCACATTGTTCGGAACCTCCTCCTCTTGTACCACTTGCTCATCATCCACAATTTTCTTTTGACCTGAAGTGGATGCATTCCCACCTCTTACACTTCTTGTAGCAATAGCCATGGCATGCCCCGTGTTGTTTCCACCCTTTAGGTTTACCACTGTGTCACTTAGTAGTGCCCTCTTAGGATGAGAATTTGGAGCTTGAGAGATTTTTCCCGTTTGCACTTCTAAGTTACGGATCGATGTGTTGTGTAAGGCAAGTTGGGAATCCGAATCGGCATTCTTTTCAATCATTTTCTTGAACATGTTCTCAATACGCCACATCTCATTGGTTGAAGAACTAGGATCATGGGAAGGATAAGGAGGTGCCCCAATTGGTAGAAAAAAACCCACAACCCCTTGATTATTGCCACTCTAATTTCCTTAATTGTTGTTGTTATGCCAATTCCATTGATTGTTTCCACTACTCCAATTTCCTTGGTTGTTAGAATTCCAATTGCCTTGATTGTTTTGAGGTCACCATTGTTGTTGGTTTGGACCTTGAAAGTTGTTTCCTTGCCTTTGAAAGTTGTTCACATATTGCACCTCCTTAATTAATCAATTAAGATCCTATAGACATGATATCTAGATGGGGATCAGTAGGACATAAGTTAATAATAATCTTATAGGCATGGTATCTAATGAGTATGCTGCAGTTACGAAAATTTAGCGAACAGTCGTTGACACTGATTTCCTATAGACATGCTGTCTAATAATGCAAAGTAGTAGGCGTAGTAAAATAGGTTGAGTGTGTAATTCCCTATAGGCATGGTTTTTTACTAGTGAACATGGAAACTAAAAAGCATATATGGCAGGTTGAATAAAATAACAAGTAAGTCATGTAAATCCTATAGGCATGTTTTCCTACCCTTTTATGCAAACATTAGAATATACCCGTTTTCCCAATTTTACTAACACCCCAATTGTTTGTTATTACAAATTATTACAGGCCCAAAGAATATAAATATAAATATTACACATGAATAAGGCTACATGCCCAATAGCAGGCCTAAAAAATGAAGATAACCCAGCGTTGTCTGGGCCTTCAACAAGCTCAATTTCCATAAATAGCATGCCCAGGTCCAAACATCTCTCAAACAGGAGACTATGTCCATCGGCACAGCCCAAAATCATAAAGGAACTCATGCCAGGCCAAACGGTCACAAATTGACCACATGACCCAAATAAATTATTGAATCACACAAAAATCAATTAAGCAACCCCGTTTACAGATTCAACAAATACAATAAGAGAGGTAAGCTAAGTGTCAGAGACAGCTTAAGTTCCTCCAGCAAAGAGGCTGGCCAAAGGACCCCAAATCCTAGTGTGTCAGAGTTCACAGGAGTCTCAAATGGACCCCGAGCAGTGCTCACACTAGGGAGGTCAATAGAGAGAGTTTTGGTAGCCTTGGCTTTCAGCCGGCCAAGAGTGATAGATTCAGAATAATATAGATAATAGATGAGAGTGAGAGAACAGTGATTAAGTGATAGAAATTGAAGAGGTGCACTCGTACTTTAGAAGCAGACATAGCAGAGTTGATTAAACACAGAACATGCCAGTTAAGAGAATCAACAAGACTTAGAGGAGAGGTTCGTATTACAGGTTCAAACCCTTAGCAAGAGATAGCACATTGGCTGGAAAACATATTGAGAGTTAGGGGAATCAGGTTTTCTGATATTATAAGATCAACATATAAGGGTGCACAATGCCACACAAATTCATAATAGAGCATTAACCTAAAGGATTTCAAATGTCAGTCTAGTACAATGAATGTTCTAGCATGACAGTTCTAATAAAGTACCAGATAGCATATCAACACACTCATGGTACAACTTGGCCAATATCATGAAAAACTTAACATGATGGGGAATATATCATAACACAGAAACTTATGGCATAAAAAGGGGTAGATTAGCTACTCATTAACATAATAAGAGGGAAAATGGGATGTTTATCTAAAATCATAGGTGGTGTTGAAGAACAGGATTACAAATAGCAAGAAAGCAGTATTACAACATGAAACCCATATAGTTGTGGCTAGTATACAAAGAACAATCGATTAAACACAAGACTCAACACTAAATGATTCATTTAAAGTAGAGGGGGGTTTTCATAGAGTTTTAGTAGTATCCAAAGCAAGTCATGAAGGGGATTCGATAACTAACAACAGATAGTTATGACAGTCACATTTAAAAGAACACATAAGATAGGCATCCATTGAAACTCAAAACTAAAACATGTTCAGATGCTAGAAAAAATACAGAGGTACAGAACTAAATCAAGAAGAGAACAAGGAAAACCAACATAGAAGTGCAGGCCATAGTGAAGAACACATATTAGAATAACACAAACTAAGAACAAACAGGAAACTATTACAAGTACTAAAATGCATTCAACTATCAAAATATAGAATAATATGGGAGTATTGAACGATATCATAGCAGTGTAATATCAGGGATTCACAACTAAATCATGCTCACAGGATTCAAACACATATAGGTATGCAGAAGAAAAATATTTAACATTGCAAAGGTTAAAAGCACTAACCAGTAGCAAAATTAGACAGGCAACAGAATAATAAGGATCTTAGAATACCGGTAGCAAGAACCACAGGTCTCTGATGCTTTAGATTTCACAAGAGCCTCGTAAGGGCCCCGAGCAGTGCTCTCCTAAGTTGGAAGATCCCGGTGCTTTCACGATTCCTTGTACAATTGGAAGTGCCGAATTTGCTAAAGCTCTTTGTGATCTTGGGGCGACCATCAATTTGATGCCCTATTCGGTTTTCAAGACCTTGGGAATTAGGTAACCAAGACCTACCTATATGAGATTGCAAATGGCCGATCGGACCATGAAAAGACCTTTGGGAGTGATTGAAGATGTCTTGGTTCGTGTTGATAAATTTATTCTTCCGACAGATTTTCTCATTCTAGATTGTGAAGTTGATTATGAGGTACCGATTATTCTTGGAAGACCTTTCCTTTCTACGGGGAAGGCTCTTTGTGATGTTGAAATCGTAGAACTCACTTTCCGGGTGGATGATAAAAAAGTGGTATTCCATGTGTGCAAGTCCATGCGGCAACCAAATAGCAACGAGGTGTGCTATTTTGTGGACTTGGTGACCGATGTTATTGTTGATGATACAAGTGCCACAATCAATGTTGGTGATATGTTGGAGGCCGTCCTGCTCAACTTTGATGATCACGAGATGGATGGCTTCATGGAATGTGTGAACTCTTTGCAAGGAATGGGGTCGTACAATTACGCACCCCGAAAACTATATTTGGATCTTGAAAATAGGAAAACTCCTCCTACAAAGCCTTCCATTGAAGTGCCTCCTACCTTGGAGTTGAAGCCATTGCCTCCACATCTTCGGTATGAATTTCTTGGCTCTTGTTCTACTTTACCAGCTATTCTTTCCTCTTGTTTAACTAATGTGCAGGTAGATTTTATATTGGCGGTGCTACAAAAGAGGAAGAAGGCCATTGGGTGGATATTGGTGGATATTCGGGGGATAAGCCCCACATTTTGCATGCATAAGATCAATTTGGAGGAAGGCGCCAAACCATCTATTGAACATCAAATGAGACTCAATGAGCCTATGCAAGAAGTTGTCAAAAAGGAGATTATCAAGTAGTTGGATGTTGGGGTTGTCTACCCTATTTTCGATAGTTCGTGAACTTCTCCGGTTCAATGTATCCCAAAGAAGGGGGGCATGACCGTGTTCACCAATGATAAGAATGAGTTGATTCCTAAAAGAACAGTGACCGGTTGGAGAGTGTGTATGGACTATCGCAAGCTCAACAAAGTCACAAGGAAGGATCATTTTCCACTTCCCTTCCTATACCAAATGCTTGATAGGTTGACCGGCCATGCTTTCTATTGCTTTCTTGATGGGTATTCGGGCTACAACCAAATCCTTATTGCTCCGGAGGATCAAGAGAAAACAACCTTTACATGTCCCTATGGTACTTTTGCCTTCAAGCGGATGCCATTTGGTTTGTGCAATGCACCGACGACTTTTCAAAGGTGTATGATGGATATCTTCACGGACATGATTGAGGACTACCTTGAAGTTTTCATGGATGACTTCTCGGTAGTTGGAGATTCTTTTGATGATTGTCTTGCGAATTTAGATAAAGTGTTAGCAAGATGCGAAGACATAATTTTGGTGCCCAATTGGGAGAAGTGCCATTTCATGGTCGTGGAAGGCATTGTCCTTGGACACAAAATCTCAAAGAATAGAATTGAAGTTAACAAGGCAAAGATTGAGGTGATTTCTAAACTTTCACCTCCAACTTCGGTGAAAGGTGTGCGGAGTTTCTTAGCCCACGCGGGGTTTTACCAGCGCTTCATCAAAGATTTCTCTAAGGTGGTGAACCCTTTGTGCAAGCTTCTTAAGAAAGATACTAAGTTTAACTTCAATGATGATTGCATGAGAGCCTTTGAATTGTTAAAGTTCAAGTTGACAACTACTCCCATCATCAGCGCTCCAATTTGGAGTGTCCCTTTTGAACTCATGTGTGATGCAAGTGATGTAGTGGTTGGGGCTATTTTGGGAAAATATGTCAACAAGATTTTTCATCCGGTATACTATGCTAGTAAGACCATGAATGGTGCCTAAGTCAACTATACCATTACAGAGAAAGAGCTCCTTGCCATTATGTTTGCAATTGAGAAGTTCGGCCCGTACTTGATTGGTGCGAAATTCATTGTTCACACGGATCATACGACACTTCGTTATCTAATGAGCAAGAAAGATTCCAAAGCTCGATTAATGAAATGGGTTCTCTTGTTGCAAGAGTTTGATATTGACATCCAAGATATAAAAGGGAGTGAAAATCAAGTGGCGGACCACTTGTCTCATTTGGAGGAGGAGGGGAGGCCGCATGATGGCCTTGAAATCAATGACTCCTTCCCCGATGAGAAACTCTTGGCCATCTCAATGAAGGAGGTGCCATGGTTCGCGGATCTAGCAAATTTCCTAGTGTGTGGTATCATCCCGGATAAGTTCTCTTCAAACTAAAGGAAGAAGCTCAAACGGGGTTGTCAAGATTATTATTGGGATGAACCATACCTTTTGCGAATTTGTACGGATAGGCTAATTAGAAGATGTGTAACGGAAGAAAAGCAATGTGAAATTCTTGGGACTTGTCATTCTTCGCCATATGGTGTTCATCATGGTGGAGCAAGAACGGCGGCCAAAGTGCTAAGTTGCGGTTTCTATTGGCCCACTCTTTACAAGGATGCTAGTGAGCTAGTGAAAA
The DNA here is from genome assembly GCF_000390325.3 of Nicotiana tomentosiformis. Lineage (NCBI taxonomy): Eukaryota > Viridiplantae > Streptophyta > Magnoliopsida > Solanales > Solanaceae > Nicotiana > Nicotiana tomentosiformis. The sequence goes on along the minus strand of NC_090822.1, from coordinate 71,442,571 downwards.
GATGTGATGAATGTCAATGGGCCGGTGGAATCTTGAAGAAAAATGAAATTCCTCTCACTAACATTTTGGAGATTGAGATTTTTGATGTGTGGGGTATTGACTTCACGGGTCCTTTTGTGAGTTCTTGTGAAAACACCTACATCTTGGTCGCGGTTGATTATGTGTCTAAATGGGTTGAGGCCGTTGCTTTACCCTACAAGGAGGCGAGAAGTGTGGTGGCGTTCTTGAAGAAGAATATTTTCACAAGGTTTGGTACTCCGTAGGCCATTATAAGCGGGGGGGGGGGTCACATTTTTGCAACAAGGCTTTCGACACTTTACTTAAAAAGTATGATGTTACTCATAAAGTCATGACTCCCTATCATCCACAAGCTAGCAGTCAAGTGGAAGTCTCCAACCAGGAGATAAAGTGTATTTTGTCCAAAACAGTGAATGCTAACCGGATAGATTGGTCCTAGAAGCTTGATGATGCATTATGGGCCTATCGTATGGCTTACAAAATACCTATCGGAATGTCACCATACCGGTTGGTGTTCGGCAAAGCTTGTCATCTTCCGGTGGAACTTGAGCACAAAGCCATGTGGGCTCTAAACAAGTTGAATCTTGCTTGGGATGTAGCTGCTAACTTGAGGGTTGAACATTTGAATGAATGGATGAGTTCCGGTACCACGCTTATGCAAGTTCGTCCTTGTACAGAGAAAAGATGAAATATCTTCATGACAAATATAATTGTAACAAAGAGTTCAAGGTGAGCGATCTTGTGTTGCTGTTTAACTCAAGGTTGAGGATGTTTCCCGGAAAGCTAAAGTCTAAATGGAGTGGCCCTTTTGAAATTGTAGGTGTGACACCTCTTGGTGCATTGGACTTGAAGAACAAAAACAATGAGGTATTCCGAGTCAATGGTCATCGGGTGAAGCACTATTTGGGTAAAGTTGGAGATGGCCATGTTATGGAATTCATTCATTCATTTCAATTGATGGTATTCTGCGTCGTGCCGCGACGTTAAACCAGGCGCTTCTTGTGAGGCAACCCATGTTTCTTTTTATCTTTTCTTTTCTTCTTTTGTAGTTAGGTGTTATTTTTGTGCTAACTTGATTTGAAGTGTTCTACAGAAATGAGTGTGCCTTATAGGAATTGTGTACAGACATGCAACTAAGTAATGGAAAACAAATTGCGGACCGCAATTGATTTGTGTGGACCGCACAATTTGGAATGCTATCGCAAAAGTTCTCTGTGGCCGCACAATTTTCATGCAGACCGCACAAATAGAAGGTAGAAAAATGACAACTCTCTGAAGTTGGTCTGTCAGAATAATGGTCGATCTACGACCATAACAGGAAATCTGCGGCCGCAAACAAAATTTTGCGGACCGCAGATGGAGACCACAATTGAAGCCTCAGGTAATAGAGTGCGGACTGCACATGAAATTGTGCGGCCGCACTCGCCCATATTTGCCTTAGGAACATCAAGAGTATAAATAGAGGGCTAGGGCTATTGTTACTCTTTTCACTCTCTGAGCAAAATCACAGTAATCTTTTGAAGTTTCTTACTAAGTCTACCTGTGCATTCATACAACATCTTTGATCAATCACTCATCACACTCATTCATTTGGTATGCTTCATAATCTTGTTAATATTTTTCTTTTAATTTTTAGATTTTTAGACAATTTTAGGCTATTTTTCAATAGAATTCAATTGTACATACTTGTGAGGGTTATATCTGTAGTGGGTCAACTAGTACATGCTCTATGGGGAATGGGAAAATGTATTCTCATGATTTTATGAGAAATTGCGGACCGCAGAATTCCATCTGCGGCACAAACAAAGAACGAACAATTAGTAGGCATTTATGCAAATTGTGGACCGCACATGAATTGTGCGGCCGCAAAACCTGGGCTAGGAGTCAAGATCAGAGAGTGCAAAAAGACCAAGTCTAGAGCCTTAGTGAATTGCGGACCGCATAAGATTTGTGCGGCCGCAGAAGATTGCCTTGCGGCCGCAATCTTAATATTGCGGACCGCAAAAGATTGTCTTGCAGCCGCAGTCCTAAATCTGCGGACCGCAGAAAAGTTGCTTCGCGGCCGCAACTCTGAATTGTGCAGCAGCAGAACTTTAGATTCTGCTAGATGAAGAAATCTGCGGACCACACATGGAATTGTGCGGCCGCAGAACCTCCCGAGGGGTATTTTTGTTCGAGATTTTTAGCCTTGCATAAATAGACGAGTTTCACAAAATTAGGTCAAGTTTGAACCTCTGCAATTACGGTAGCCATTTTTCTTTGGCATTTTTGGAAGTTTACTTTTCTTTGGTGTATTTTACAATAGATTTAATCAGTTTAAGGTTTCATTATGAGTTTAGTTAGTCTTTCTTCTCTATTTTCTTCAAACCCAAGTATGAGTAGCTAGATGTTTATTAGGGTTGTGACCCAACCCTAGTGTGTAAACCTTATGGGTATCTAATTTAGTGCTTGTTTATGATTGGGTGTTTATTATTTAGCTGAGTTTATGCTTTAATTGTGGGATTAATGGTTGCAAATATTAGTTCATGCCTATTTGACTTAATCTCTTCTTGAGAAAGAGAGACCTAGTCTAGGATAACTTAGCTAACAAGGAATTGGGTCAATCGAGAGATTCATTAATCCAATTAAAGGGATCAACCTAGAAATAGCAATAACCCGACTTGAGCTTTTATCAACTGTTTTGTGGGATACCCATTTGGTCTTGAGAAATCCAAATTGGGCAAAACCACTCTCTGACCAAGAGGTATTGAGTGGGTAATTTAGAGTTGATAGTTGTAATACACCCCAATCAATAAAACAAGAATTAAAGTCTTTATCTCATCACGTAAACACCTAGGTAATGGTTACAACCCTAGGCTTTTTATCAATTTGGAAAAACCTCAAACACAATTATCTATAGTCTTCTTTCTTTATTTTGCAATCTTTAGAGTAAAATTTGAAATAGAAAACAAATTTTTGTGTGGAAGTGCAATCTAGATAATTCAATATATACCCCTATCTCCCATCTTAGCTCCATGTGGATTTGACCCCGACTTTTAGTTGGGTTTCTATTATTGCAAACGACCATTTCATACCTTATTTGAGGTGTGTATTTGGACGCGATCAGATGCCGGGGATGGTCCTTTGAATTTGACTTGATTGTTAGCCGAGCTGTGTACCATTCCGTAACTGTCGGAGCATTTGAATCTCCATGCGATGAGAGTATCTCTACCTGATGGGATTAATTGACTTTGAATTTAAAATTTCCGCATGATAGGACCATCTCCACGCAATGGGAGTAATTGACTTTGAATGTAAAATCTCTGCATGATAGGAGTATCTCCACGAGATGGGAGTAGTTGACTTTAAATGTAAAATGCATGTAATCTGCATAAATAAAAATGTCAAAATATTCAAGATAAAATAGAGAAGTAAAGGAGCATGCCCAAGAGGTACTGCAGAACTAATTTGCGGCCGTCGATCGACGAAACATGTGGCAGAATTGGATGGTCCATCCTTCGATTGACGAGGTTGGCGACGAAGTTTGCAACTATCAACTTGGAATCATCGATATGGCAGAGTGATGGAATGATATGTGTGAAGTGCACTAGTTGGTGAAGAGAATAGTTTTCCATATACAAGGTTCCGATTGGCGAAGCCGGTGGCTCGATATGTGCGAGGTGCTCCAATTGGTAGAGCAGACGATTTGATATATATATAGGGTTTTGATTGGTGAGGCTGGTGGTTTGGTATGTACAAAGTGCTTCGATTGGTAGAGAAGACATTTTGATATATACACGGCACTTCGATCGCGTCGAAGATTTGATTCTAGAATACCTGTAAAGAATTTGGAGTTAGTCTTTAACCATGTGAGAAAAGGAATTGAGTAATAAAGGAGAGATAAGGGCTCATGAGATTATAGCGGGCCCGTCATCGATCCTGGTGCGCTTTGATATCTTTTGGATCATGTGAATCCTGCGCTCCAAGAAAAATTCTTAGTAGGGGATGTTTATTTGTGCTAATTGTAGACCTGTCCTTGCCCCGAATCTGGTAGGTTATACCGTGAAGTTCGATAGATGGAAGAGTAAAACTTAATAAAGATATTTTGATTTTTTTTATGTATAAGACAAACATTGTTGTTCCATATTATGACATGTTTAGAAGTTCCTTCTAACACGAGTACTGTTTCTTCATGGCTATGTCCTATTGATGAAGATCTTCTTGATATTCCCCTGATGACGTAGCTTTTTGCCATCACGAATACGTCATAATCTAAACTAATGCATTACAAAAGCTTTCCTAGGATTATGACCGAACCCTTCAGGTTGCCTACGTGTCCGAACGGAATCAGGTCTGAACGTAGTTCGGCGATGATAAAATGAATATTTGATGACTAAGTCTGACTCAGGCAGCCTACGTGTCCAAATGGAATTAGATCAAGACATAGTTCAGTTACAATGGATGATTGAATCCAACGTGGATTACCTACGTATTTCTACCAAAGGAAATCAAGTTGTGGTGTAGTTCCAAATACATACAAAATGATATTTGGATTTCTATTACAAAAGGGTAAGGGAGATGGGACCGTACGTGGGATTCCTACATATTCATCGTGAGAAATTAGATCATGCGAAGTTTTATTACAACAAAACCCTAACTTTATTGTCTTCAAATGTAGTATCTCTTGACTACGTCTGAATTGATGTGTTTTGTGCTGACTCTTCCATCCATTTCTACTAAGATTAATGCTCCACTTGACAATACTCGATGGAACACGTAAGGACCCTGCCAATTTGGTGCGAACTTCCCGTTGGCCTCCTCTTGATAGAGGAATATCTTTTTCAAAACCAACTGCTCCGGTGTGAACTGCCAAGGTTTAACTTCCTAATGAATGTGTTGGCCATCCTATTTTGATATAACTGACCATGACACACTACGTCCATTCTCTTTTCATCTATGAGCATGAGTTATTCTTGCCTGACACATATCCATTCTGCATCATCTAGCTTAGCTTCCTGGACGACTCTCAAAGATGGTATCTCGACCTCTGCATGTATCACAACTTCTGTGCCATAACACCAACATGTATGGCATTGCTCCAGTATATGTTCTCATAGTGGTAGGGTAACCAGTAAGGCAAAGGACATCTTCTCGTGCCATTGCTTGTGATTGTCCACTATCTTCCGTAAGATCCTCTTGATATTTTTGTTGGCTGCTTCAATTGCTCCATTCATTTGTGGCCTGTAGGATGTGGAATTGCGGTGGACAATTCTGAACTTCTTACAAATCTCCTTCATAAGATCGATATGGAGATTGTCTGCATTGTCAGTTATGATTGAATCCGAAATCCCGAATCTGCAGACTATGTTGTTACAGACAAAATCTACCACTACCTTTTTCGTGACAACCTTGTATGTAGAAGCTTCGACCTATTTGGTGAAGTAGTCGATAGATACCAAGATGAAACAATATCTGTTTGATGCAGTGGGTTCTATAGTTCCAATCACATCCTTGACGTAAGTGGCAAACGTGCAAGGAGAACCCATTACGTTTAACTCATTCGGCGAAAATAGTATGAAATCCCCGTAAATCTGACACTGGTGTCATTTTTGCATGTAGCAGATGCTATCACTTTCCATGGTCATCCAAAAATATCCGGCTCTCAAAATCTTCTAGGCTAAGGTGAAACCATTCATATGAGGCCCTCATGTTCCTGCATGTATTTCTTCCAATAACCTTGTTGCTTTAGTGGCATCTACACACCTAACAGACCCAAGTCTGGGGTCCTCCTATACAGGACTTCCCTATTAAGGAAAACATGATTTGCTAGTCTTTTCAATGCTCATTATTGACCATTAGTGGTATTTCCTGGGTATTCTCTTACTTCAAGGAACCTTTTGATGTCGTGGTACCAAAGCTTACCATCTGGCTCTTCATCTATGTGAAAATAGTATGCATGCTGATCTCGAACTTCTATCTCAATGGGGTCAATGTAATTCTTGTCTGGATGCTGGATCATGGATGACAAAGTTGCAAGAGCGTCGGCGAACTCATTCTGGACTCCAGGAACATGTTTGAACTCGATCTTAGTGAAATTCTTATACAACTCCTTTATGCAGTGCAAGTATGGAAGGATCTTGACATTCTTGGTGGTTCACTCATCTTGAAGTTGATGCATCAGCAAATCAGAATCTCCTATGACCAAAAGTTCCTTGATGTTCATGTCGACCGACATCTTGACCCCGTGGATGCATGCTTTATATTATTGCGGACCGCATAAGATTTGTGCGGCCGCAGAAGATTGCCTTGCGGCCACAATTTTAATATTGCGGACCGTAAAAGATTGTCTTGCAGCCGCAGTTCTAAATCTGCGGACCGCAGAAAAGTTGCTTCGCAGCCGCAACTCTGAATTGTGCAGCAGCAGAACTTTAGATTCTGCTAGATGAAGAAATCTGCGGACCACACATGGAATTGTGCGGCCGCAGAACCTCCCGAGGGGTATTTTTGTTCGAGATTTTTAGCCTTGCATAAATAGATGAGTTTCACAAAATTAGGTCAAGTTTGAATCTCTGCAATTACTGTAGCCGTTTTTCTTTGGCGTTTTTGGAAGTTTACTTTTCTTTGGTGTATTTTACAATAGATTTAATCAGTTTAAGGTTTCATTATGAGTTTAGTTAGTCTTTCTTCTCTATTTTCTTCAAATCCAAGTATGAGTAGCTAGATGTTTATTAGGGTTGTGACCCAACCCTAGTGTGTAAACCTTATGGGTATCTAATTTAGTGCTTGTTTATGATTGGGTGTTTATTATTTAGCTGAGTTTATGCTTTAATTGTGGGATTAATGGTTGCAAATATTAGTTCATGCCTATTTGACTTAATCTCTTCTTGAGAAAGAGAGACCTAGTCTAGGATAACTTAGCTAACAAGGAATTGGGTCAATCGAGAGATTCATTAATCCAATTAAAGGGATCAACCTAGAAATAGCAATAACCCGACTTGAGCTTTTATCAACTGTTTTGTGGGATACCCATTTGGTCTTGAGAAATCCAAATTGGGCAAAACCACTCTCTGACCAAGAGGTATTGAGTGGGTAATTTAGAGTTGATAGCTGTAATACACCCCAAGCAATAAAACAAGAATTAAAGTCTTTATCTCATCACGTAAACACCTAGGTAATGGTTACAACCCTAGGCTTTTTATCAATTTGGAAAAACCTCAAACACAATTATCTATAGTCTTCTTTCTTTATTTTGCAATCTTTAGAGTAAAATTTGAAATAGAAAACAAATTTTTGTGTTGAAGTGCAATCTAGATAATTCAATATATACCCCTATCTCCCATCTTAGCTCCATGTGGATTTGACCCCGACTTTTAGTTGGGTTTCTATTATTGCAAACGACCATTTCATACCTTATTTGAGGTGTGTATTTGGACGCGATCAGATGCCGGGGATGGTCCTTTGAATTTGACTTGATTGTTAGCCGAGCTGTGTACCATTCCGTAACTGTCGGAGCATTTGAATCTCCATGCGATGAGAGTATCTCTACTTGATGGGATTAATTGACTTTGAATTTAAAATTTCCGCATGATAGGACCATCTCCACGCAATGGGAGTAATTGACTTTGAATGTAAAATCTCTGCATGATAGGAGTATCTCCACGAGATGGGAGTAGTTGACTTTAAATGTAAAATGCATGTAATCTGCATAAATAAAAACGTCAAAATATTCAAGATAAAATAGAGAAGTAAAGGAGCATGCCCAAGAGGTACTGCAGAACTAATTTGCGGTCGTCAATCGACGAAACATGTGGCAGAATTGGATGGTCCATCCTTCGATTGACGAGGTTGGCGACGAAGTTTGCAACTATCAACTTGGAATCATCGATATGGCAGAGTGATGGAGTGATATGTGTGAAGTGCACTAGTTGGTGAAGAGAATAGTTTTCCATATACAAGGTTCCGATTGGCGAAGCCGGTGGCTCGATATGTGCGAGGTGCTCCAATTGGTAGAGCAGACGATTTGATATATATAGGATTTTGATTGGTGAGGCTGGTGGTTTGGTATGTACAAAGTGCTCCGATTGGTAGAGAAGACATTTTGATATATACACGGCGCTTCGATCGCGTCGAAGATTTGATTCTAGAATACCTGTAAAGAATTTGGAGTTAGTCTTTAACCATGTGAGAAAAGGAATTGAGTAATAAAGGAGAGATAAGGGCTCATGAGATTATAGCGGGCCCGTCATCGATCCTGGTGCGCTTTGATATCTTTTGGTTCATGTGAATCCTGCGCTCCAAGAAATATTCTTAGTAGGGGATGTTTATTTGTGCTAATTGTAGACCTGTCCTTGCCCCGAATCTGGTAGGTTATACCGTGAAGTTCGATAGATGGAAGAGTAAAACTTAATAAAGATATTTTGAATTTTTTTTATGTATAAGACAAACACTGTTGTTCCGTATTATGACATGTTTAGAAGTTCCTTCTAACACGAGTACTGTTTCTTCATGGCTATGTCCTATTGATGACGATCTTCTTGATATTCCCCTGATGACGTAGCTTTTTTGCCATCACGAACACGTCATAATCTAAACTAATGCATTACAAAAGCTTTCCTAGGATTATGACCGAACCCTTCAGGTTGCCTACATGTCCGAACGGAATCAGGTCTGAACGTAGTTCGGCGATGATAAAATGAATATTTGATGACCAAGTCTGACTCAGGCAGCCTACGTGTCCAAATAGAATTAGATCAAGACATAGTTCAGTTACAATGGATGATTGAATCCAACGTGGATTACCTACGTATTTCTACCAAAGGAAATCAAGTTGTGGTGTAGTTCCAAACACATACAAAATGATATTTGGATTTCTATTACAAAAGGGTAAGGGATACGGGACCGTACGTGGGATTCCTACGTATTCCCCGTGAGAAATTAGATCATGCGAAGTTTTATTACAACAAAACCCTAACTTTATTGTCTTCAAATGTAGTATCTCTTGACTACGTCTGAATTGATGTGTTTTGTGCTGACTCTTCCATCCATTTCTACTAAGATTAATGCTCCACTTGACAATACTCGATGGAACACGTAAGGACCCTGCCAATTTGGAGCGAACTTCCCGTTGGCCTCCTCTTGATAGAGGAATATCTTTTTCAAAACCAACTGCCCCGGTGTGAACTGCCAAGGTTTAACTTCCTAATGAATGTGTTGGCCATCCTATTTTGATATAACTGACCATGACACACTACGTCCATTCTCTTTTCATCTATGAGCATGAGTTATTCTTGCCGGACACATATCCATTCTGCATCATCTAGCTTAGCTTCCTGGACGACTCTCAAAGATGGTATCTCGACCTCTGCATGTATCACAACTTCTGTGCCATAACATCAACATGTATGGCATTGCTCCAGTATATGTTCTCATAGTGGTAGGGTAACCAGTAAGGCAAAGGACATCTTCTCGTGCCATTGCTTGTGATTGTCCACTATCTTCCGTAAGATCCTCTTGATATTTTTGTTGGCTGCTTCAATTGCTCCATTCATTTGTGGCATGTAGGATGTGGAATTGCGGTGGACAATTCTGAACTTCTTACAAATCTCCTTCATAAGATCGATATGGAGATTGTCGGCATTGTCAGTTATGATTGAATCCGAAATCCCGAATCTGCAGACTATGTTGTTACAGACAAAATCTACCACTACCTTTTTCGTGACAACCTTGTATGTAGAAGCTTCGACCTATTTGGTGAAGTAGTCGATAGCTACCAAGATGAAACAATATCTGTTTGATGCAGTGGGTTCTATAGTTCCAATCACATCCTTGACGCAAGTGGCAAACGTGCAAGGAGAACCCATTACGTTTAACTCATTCGGCGGAACCAGGATGAAATCCCCGTAAATCTGACACTGGTGACATTTCTGCATGTAGCAGATGCTATCACTTTCCATGGTCATCCAAAAATATCCGGCTCTCAAAATCTTCTAGGCTAAGGTGAAACCATTCATATGAGGCCCTCATGTTCCTGCATGTATTTCTTCCAATAACCTTGTTGCTTTAGTGGCATCTACACACCTAACAGACCCAAGTCTGGGGTCCTCCTATACAGGACTTCCCCATTAAGGAAAACATGATTTGCTAGTCTTCTCAATGCTCATTATTGACCATTAGTGGTATTTCCTGGGTATTCTCTTACTTCAAGGAACCTTTTGATGTCGTGGTACCAAGGCTTACCATCTGGCTCTTCATCTATGTGAAAACAGTATGCATGCTGATCTCGAACTTCTATCTCAATAGGGTCGATGTAATTCTTGTCTGGATGCTGGATCATAGATGACAAAGTTGCAAGAGCGTCGGCGAACTCATTCTGGACTCCAGGAACATGTTTGAACTCGATCTTAGTGAAATTCTTATACAACTCCTTTATGCAGTGCAAGTATGGAAGGATCTTGACATTCTTGGTGGTTCACTCATCTTGAAGTTGATGCATCAACAAATCAGAATCTCCTATGACCAAAAGTTCCTTGATGTTCATGTCGACCGACATCTTGACCCCGAGGATGCATGCTTTATATTATTCCATATTATTTGTGCAAGGGAATCTTATCTTATCTGAAGCCGAATAATGTTGTCCTGATTCGGAAATTAGGACTGCCATAATTCCTACTTCTTTGAAATTTGCCGCCCCATTGAAAAACATTTTCCATCCCGGATATGACTCTGAAATGACATCCCCAACAAACAACACTTCTTCGTCAAGGAAGTATGTGGTAAGTGGTTTGTAATCCTTGTCCACCGGGTTTTTTGGGAGATGGTCATCCAACTCTTGTCCTTTGATGGCTTTCTGCATTACGTACACAATGTAGAATTCACCGAGGAGAATCTGCCATTTAGCTAACTTTCCTATAGGCATCGGCTTCTGAAAGATGTACTTGAGCAGGTCGAGCCGGAATATCAAGTGTGTGGTATAGGCCAACAAGTAATGTTTTAGCTTTTGAGAGATCCAAGTTAAAGCGCAGCATGTCCCCTCTAATAAGGTGTATCTGGCTTCGTACAGTGTGAACTTCTTGCACAAGTAGTAAATAGCTTGTTCCTTCTTTCTGGTCTCATCCTGTTGTCCCAACACACATCCGAATGCATTATCCAAGACGGACATATATAGCAATAGCGGCTTCCCCGGTTCAGGAGGAACTAACACTGGTGGACGCAACAAATATTCCTTGAGGTGCCAAAATTTGACGGGCCCAAAACATACACCTAAATTATGCTCGCTAATCAAATATAATATATTATAATATCGTATCCAAAGGGATTGAATTAAAATAGTTTTCTCGTAGTTTCTAGCTTGGTTTCTATCCAAGAAGATCAACAATTGAGATTTATATAATTTCTAACTAAAATTAACTAAGAATCTAAAGCTATTGACTAATGAAAATCGCAACAAGGAACAAGCAAAGAAGGTTATCAATGGGAGAAGATAGGGTTTTGATAGGATAAGTGCAAGATAATTGTTTGGGATCTAACTCTAGATAATTTACTTCTAATGTTAAGTGAGTCTCTCGAATTCACTCAATTATTAGTTCAAACGTTCAACAAACACTCCTCTGTAGATTAAGTCTTAACCTCACAAGATGAACCAATTTAAGCACGTGAAGATACGCAAGAATGCGTAGTGGATTGGTCTTTAGGAGAATCTCTCTCGATTATCCTCCTAACTAGGTTTAATCAATGATTCAACTAGCCTCTTTTAATTACTAAGAAGAATTAATGAATCAACCAACAATATAATGCAAAGATATCACAAGTTATGCCTCTCTCGATTACATGAACAAATGAATATAGATGCAATAATTAAATCATCCATAAACGATTCAATACATAAAACTAGAGTTTTAATCCACAAACAATCATCAATACACCAAATCCATCAAACCCTAAAGAGAAGTACTCCATAGATATGGAGCAATTCATCACAAATATAATTAAAGTATAGGAAAACTTAAATTCGATCCAAACTCGGGTCTTGAGTGAGAAAGGAATGATGAAATCCTTGTGCTCGTGTTCTTCCAACTCCTCCTTAGGTTGAATATGTGTCAAAAAGTCCAGAAAATAACGTTTTTCATGTTTTTATACAGAGTAGGGTCGGGCCCAGACGAAACCACCTTCTCCTAGCTGAAATAGGACATTCACTCTGTAAAATTTGCATAGGCGTGCATGGGGCGACACGCCATGCGGGGAATTAGTGGGGAAATCCACAGAGCTAAGTTATGATAGATAGCAGGAATTTGTACAAGCGCGGCGCCCCACGCGCCGCTGCAGTGGGATTTTCTCAGAGTGTAACCTTTTGCTTGCGTTTTAACGTCCAGACTTGGTCCTCGACACCCGAACACGATCTCGGCTTAATCCCTGGGGGTTTTACTCAGACTTCAAAGCTCCAAATAGCTCGAATTAGCTCCACAACATCTACATAGCTCGAAATCACCCCTACAAAGAATAAAACAAACAATAAGTGCAACACACTACCAATTAAAGCTCAAACACGAATAAAGTACAGTGAATTAGAGTGCAATACGCGACTAAAACATGAGATTATAGCCTACCATCAACACCCCACACTTAAATCATTGCTCGTCCTCGATCAATCAAACTATACTTAATATAGACACGACCTTTTTCAACAACTCTAATAACTCATTACACCAAAAATATTTAAAACAAATTAAGTACAATACCGTAATTTCCTCGCCTTAACATTTGACTTATAAGCACCACATATCTTTCACAATCCGCTTACTTACTCTAACACAGTGGTCAACGACATTACCTTTCCTTCATGAATTAAGTTCCCTCACATAACTATAGAGAGTAGTTCCACACACAATAAAATTTAAGAACAATCAGGAACTCAAGATAGAAAGAATTCACTCACTCTCAGAAATATTATTCATATGCCACAAAAGACGTACCATAGGCTTGCCCGTAGTGTACTACTCTACTAGTCGAGCTCATTCAATCAAGGATGAAATAGGACTTTAATCGGTTGTAATGTAGGCGGCGGAATGGGTAGGATACATTTAGATATAAGAGTGACTACACCTCCATAAGCACTTTAATACATACAATTAACCATTCAAAACCCACACTTATGTCAAACAATAACTCCACCTTCACATCAATATACGTCAACTCCCTACTTTTTTAAGAACAATTACATCAAGAGTTACCACTGTCAAGGAATATTGTTTTCAATCATACACTTATTTGTTTTCTTGTTTTTCAATTCAAGTGACTCTTACTTTTTCAAAACATTGCACCTTTCTCCTTATTTCAATAGTTCGACCTAAAAGTCAAACCAACCATCCTATAATTGTTTTTTTATGCTTCTATTCTTTCATTGCCTATCATAAATTAGGCTGAGTGATTGTCCCCTCATTGGGCATGATGTCGGCATAAGGTATTAAGCCAACACTTTAGGCAATTGCAATTCAATTTCATTTGCTCTAAGTCACAACGTGTCTCACACCATCAGCCATGCCATGATAGGCTACTTTATGACCTTGAGCAATTTGATGAGAGCAAAACACAACACGGAAATTAATGCTCGCTAGCCAAAGATAGTATAGTAAAATTATCATCTCTACAGGGATTGGATTTAAAAAGTATTCTCATAGTTTCTAGCTTGGTTTCTATCCAAGATGATCAACAATTGAGATTTATATGATTTCTAACTAAAATTAACTAAGAATCTAAAGCTATTGACTAATGACAGTCGCAACAAGGAACAAGCAAAGAAGGTTATCAATGGGAGAACATAGGGTTTTGATAAGATAGGTGCAAGATAATTGTTTGGGATCTAGCTCTAGATAATTCACTTCAAATGTTAAGTGAGTCTCTCGAATTCACTCAATTATTAGTTCAAACATTCATCAATAACTCCTCTCTCGATTAAGTCTTAACCTCACAAGATGAACCAATTTAAGCACGTGAAGATATGCAATAATGCGTAGTGGATCGGTCTTTAGGTGAACCTCTCTCGATTATCCTCCTAACTAGGTTTAATAAATGCTTCAGCTAGCCTCTTTTGATTACTAAGAAGAATTAATGAACCCAACCAACAATATAATGCAAAGATATCTCAAGTTATGCCTCTCTCGATTACATGAACAAGTGAATATAGATGCGATAATTAAATCATCCAAAAATGCTTCAATACATAAAGCTAGAGTTATAATCCACAAACAATCATCAATACAACAAACCCATCAAACCCTAAAGAGACTACTCCATAGATATGGAGCAATTCATCACAAATATAATTAAAGTATAGGTAAACATAAATTCAATCTAAACTCGGGTCTTGAGTGAGGAAGGAATGATAAAATCCTTGTGCTCGTGTTCTTCAAACTCCTCCTTAGGTCGAATATATGTCAAAAAGTCCAGAAAATAACGTTTTTTCATATTTTTATACAGAGTAGGGCCGGGCCTAAACGAAACCACCTTCTCCTAGCTGAAATAGGACATTCACTCTGTAAAAATTGCATAGGCGTGCAACATGGGGCGACGCGCCATACGGGGCATTAGTGGGGAAATCCAGAGAGCTAAGTTATGACAGACAACGAGAATTTGTACAAACGCGGTTCCCCACGCACCGCGACAATGGGATTTTCTTAGAGTGTTGCCTATAGGTTTAAGATTCTGGATTCTACAGCTTCCTAATTGACATATGTGTTTGCGTGCATTCGCTGCTTAAGTGTGGAGGTCAATGTGAGCCTTCAATTGCTTTTATGTGAAGTCTTTATATATTTTGTTTGTCACCTAGTTTTGCATTTTTGAGTAGCCTAGATAAGGTCTAGAACCATCCAAATAGAGATCCAAAATCTCCTGGACCATAGGTATGGGACCGGTAATGCACGCATAGGGCACGACTTAGAATTGAATTAGAGCTCTCTTAGGTAAACAACTTTAACATAGTAATCGGGTAGCAAGAGATGATAGTCTGTGCCCGCTGGATAATATGAGTAACACCCTATCTCAAGGGAGTTACGAAATATTATTTATGTTACATGGAGTGATCCTTTAGGCTAAAAACTTAGCCCCCCCCCCCCCCCCTCCTTTCTTTTCTATTAGAATAAATAAAAATAGTTGTACCTCCCTATTCAAGATCTCTTTGCAATAAAATTCTTAGATTTTATACTCTTTTAGCTTACTTGATCACATAGACTAATCCATATAATTTACGTTCGGTCGGGATCCATGGTTGTGGACCTCGAGGAGTGTCTAACACCTTCTCTTTGAGGTAACTAGACCCTTACCCGATCTTTGGTGGCGTTGACTAGTTAAATCAAAGTCATTTGCAAATAGGTGCCCTAACGCACCTTAAAAATCGTTAGGTGGCGACTCTCCTCTTTTAATACCTTCTTAAAAGAGTTGTCACATGTCGAAATCCAATTTCGCGAGAAAAAGGGGCGCGACACTCCCGAAACCATATTCCAAATCCCATATCAACAAAGTCAACCCTCAGTCAAACAATCAATCTTCCAAACCTTCAACTTTTACCAAAATAACCTAAAACATCCAAATACAAATTTGGTCATACAGCTAAGTCCAAAATCATCATATGAAGCTATTGGAATCACCAAAATACTATTTCGGAATCATCGACATAAAAATCAAACTCCGGTCAACTCTTACAACTTAAGCCTCAAACCAAAGGACTAAGTACCCTAAATCAATCCAAAACTCTCCTGAAACTATACCAATCAACCCCGCAAGTCATGTAACCATAAATATACATATGTAAAGCATCAAATAGGGGAAATAAGACTGCAATACTCAAAATAACCGGTTTGGCCGTTACATGGATAATATGGTTCTTATACATATTTGAGCCATTTCAAAAAAGTTCATTATCCAATCCATATTTTAATGAATAATATGGATGGATAACTATTATTTATTTAACCATTGTGTCACCATTAGTGATAATTAAGATATGTAGAGTTCCTACTATTCAAGAGGTTAAGGATGTGGTATTCAGTATGAACTCAGATAGTTCACGAGGACCAGATGGAGTAAATGTCACATTCTATCATAAATGCTCTTTCTCACTCTCTTTTTCTCTCTCTCTCTCTCTTTCTCTCTCTCTCTCTCTCTCTCTCTCTATATATATATATATATATATATATATATATATATATATAGTTGCTCCCAAGATTCGTATCCCATTCTTGCTTGATCTTAATTCTAATAGTTGATCAACCACACTAATTAACAAAGTTTAGACCAATTAGTCTTAGTAATTTTTCTTGCAAAATCTTGTCTAAACTTATGAACTGTAGATTGATCCCTTTGATGCATAAACATGCTTTATTAAAGGAAGATCTATTACTAAGATTATAATCCTAACACAAGAGATGTTTCATAACATGAAAAATGATAAATCTAATGCCAGTATTATTATAAAACTTGAAATGACTAAAGCTTATGATAGGGTTTCTCTAGAGTATTTGAATCATGTTCTGAGACTACTTGCATTTTCTGAAGATTGGATTGATATGATTTGCAGATTGATTTCCAACAATTGGTACTCCATCACTAAAAATGGGACTAGAAATGGCTTCTTTAAGTCTACTAGAGGAACTAGGCAAGGATATCAACTATCACCCTCCTTATTTGTGATAGGAGATGAACTTTTTCCTACTTTGATGAATAACCTATTGCAATATAATTTTATCCCTCTTCAGACAGAGAAGAAAAGTCCTATTATTAGTCATATGTGCTATGCCGATGACACTATTCATTCCTTTTCGGGGGATCCTTTATCATTGGCTATGATGATGGAGATGCTTGAAATATATAAAAGGATCTCCAAGCAAATGGTGAACAAGGAAATCTTATTTTTTGATACATCTTAAAGCTACAGATACTTTCAATGCTTAGGTTAAAGTTGCCACTAAGCTTTTCACATATGGAGTTTCCCGTTATATCTCTATGGAGTCATATCTATATAGGTACGAAGAAGATAGCCCATTTCAATTAAATGGTGGTAAGGTATCAAAAAGGTATTTGCTTGACATACTAGAATCTTAATTGATGGGGGAAAGTTGTATTGATCAAATTAATTACGACATCTCTTTCTCTTCACATCCTCTCAATAGTTGGCAAAGGCACGGGGCAAAGATTATGAGAGAAAGCTGATGAAAAACTGAAAGTTAAAAAGCTAAACGAAAGGATGATAATAAAAAAATTCTCTCTAAAAAATAAAAGCTCTATGTACACATATATATACGTTATAACCCGCCAATAGTCACAAAAAACCTTTATTTCAAAGGTGCTACTCATGCGTTGACGAAATGGGGACGCTGATCGGCAATGTTCCGATGCGTCCAACAGAAAATCTCGCTCCTCCTGCTTTGGTGACCAACCTTGAGGAAGAAATTTCTTAGAAATGCAACTATGCAGCAGCTATAATGACTCCCATAATATCCAAAGAAAACAGATTAGGAGACCTAATTATGAAAGCTTGAACCACCACACACAATGGAATACCGGCGGTCATCTTAAAAATAAGTGATTACTATGGTGTAATGGCAGAAGAATGCAAATACACAACCACTAGTAAGTTTTTGAGGACCCAACCGAACATTGAGCGTATTAGGTCAGTCTTCGCAGAAAACATATCGCTCAAAGGAGAGGTTATAATTGGTGCTTATGATTTTTGTATAGTCTTTATTGGTGTTACTAATGATGACGATTGTAAGAATGTATGGTGTAAGCGTTCAATTAAAATAGACAGAATAGATATGTGGCTTAAAAAAGAATCTCCAGATTTTAGCTGGGGGAGGATTACCCAAAACTACCAATATGGATACTATTGTCAGGCCGATTCAGAACCCATAAATCCTTATGAGCTACTTACTTAAGATCTAAATACAATACTGTATTAGATATCACCCAATGGCCAAAAAATAGGCTTCATGGAATGAACATGCTTGAAAGTTCATAACTCAAATAAGAGACAAACTAGTGAAATAAATGAGAGTAACTATAATTTTTGGCGGGACAATTGATCAGAAAAAGACGCATTTGCTAAACAGTTTTCCCATAGAAGACACAACAAGTTAACCAGAGTAAAGGTGTTCATCAGAGATGATAGTTGGAATATTGAGAAGCTGAGAAACACATTCAATTATCAGGCAACTACTCAAATTTATGACATCGACATTGGAAGATTAGAATATGAATGACCATGCAATTTGGGAAGCTTTTGTTGATGGAGAGTACACAAACAAAAGCGCATGTCAACTGATAAGCAGTAGGAGACCAAAGAATATAGCTCTAGGTACATGTGGCTTGGAAGTATCCCCTTCAAACTCTCTTCCCTAGCCTGTAGATTATATCTTTGTAAGTTACCTTTTGATGAAATTATTGCTAACTTTGGTAATCATAATGTGTCCAGGTGTAGGTGTTGTAATTATCCAAGAAGAGACACTATAGAACACGTCTTCATCGAAGGAGATGTTTATAAGCTAAATACCTTTGGGATGCTTTTGGGGCTCCTCTAGGTATCAAACATGAGGACTAGCCTATCAGAAAAGCCTTCAAAAATTGATGGAAAGTGAAGGTGAGGAATGATGTGCACAAGTTCATCCTCAATGCAATTCCTTTGGTCATAAGTTGGGAACTATGGAAAAGTTGATGCTCATGTGAATATGGTGATCAAAGAAGTTCTTGATCAGGAAAATGAAACAACAAATCAGCTGGACCTTTCAATCAGCCCCAATAATGACATTTCCAAAATGTAAAGTGACATAGCCTTGACCACTATTATGTGAAAAGGTGAAACTTTAGATTCCCATAATAATTGTTAATCAAGCCACTTGGCAAAAAAACCCCGCTGGCAAGTTTAAAGTTAATAAAGATGAAAGTTTTATCAAGGAAATAGGAAGGGTTGAAATAGGAGGCACAGTTAGAGATGACAAGGGTGATCTGCTAATGGCTTTCTCACTGTCAATACAAACCAATACCAAGAATAGCACAAAAATAATGATTGTAAAGATGGGAATACAGTGGTGTATTCAACAAGGATATAGTGACTTCTATCTGGAAACTGACTCATAGATAGTAGCCAATATGCTCATAGCTGAAAACACTAACAAACTTAGATAAGAAGTTTATTGAAGATTTATCAAGATCATGAGTCAAAAGGATGTTCACATTACCCACTGCTATAGAGAATCCAATCAAGTGGCGGACATGCTTGCCAAAAACGCAGCCTTTAGTGGAAACAATGCCTTTTTTTATACTTTACAATAGCTTTCACGGAATGTAAAAGGGCCCTTTTCAACTAGAAAAATGGTAACTACCTAGTTTAAGAATTAGGTACAACAAATTTAATTTTTTTGTAAGTTGATTTCTGTGTAGTCTCACATGAAAGGGATGATGTATAGTAAAACCCTCTCATACATTTTTGAAGATTGACGATCGTTAATCTTGTGCTTTTGGGGAGGTCAGGTCTATGTCTCCTTCCATTATATCTAAATTATTTGTTTTGTTAGAATAAATATGGTAAAGGTCTCGCCAAACCCCAATACTTCCAAGAGGTGAAATCCTGGGAGATTGGCTTAATAATAAAAATATCCTCTCACTAGTCCAACTTCCTAAGACCATCATTAATGATATAGAGAAAATTATTGCTAACGTTTTTTGGGTGGAATCAGAGGGAAAGAAAAAATAACATTGGATAATATGGAAAGAATTGTGCCACTCTACGATGGAAGGTGGAGTTGGATTTAGAAATGTTGAAAGTTTTTGTGATGCTTTCTCTGCAAATATTGGTGGAATTTTAGAACCAAAAACTCTCTACTCAAGGATTTTCTTGACGCTAAATATTGCAAAAGACTTTATCTAGTGGCTAGGAAAGAAAATTTTCAGCACTCTCACACTTAGAGAAGTCTTAAGAACATTAAAGATACATGTGAACAAATATGATGTGGATAATTGGGGAAGGGAATATGTCCTTTCGGTAGAATAGTTGAACTGGCAAGGGTGCTCTGACTAAGCTGATACATCAAAGCACTAAATCTGCAGCTAGTTTGTACTTCACGAACGTGAGGTTTCTTCCGTATTCGCGAAGGGAGTCCCTGGAGCAGATCTATAAGTACTCTATTTCGGACATTTGAATTATTTTATAATATTTTGAGGTGGGGAGCTCGGATTTGGGTGATTTTAGAGAGGATATTCACCACATGGATTGAGGCAAGTACTTTCTACTCGGATTAGATTATAATTTCATGATTCTATCTTCGATTTTGACATTTGATTGATGAATTTAAAAGGGAAATTGGGAATTTTTGTATAAACTTTCCTAAAGTGAATAATTGAGTTTTGAACATCGATTCAAAGTCGGATTTGAGTAAATTAGTATGGCCGGACTCTTATTCGAATGGGTTATCGGAATTTGTGAGTTTTGTCGGGTTCCTAGGTGCAAGCCCGGGTTGACTTTTTGGTTGACTTTGAGAATTGATTATAGATTCGACTTTTATCGTTTGGGTTTATTTTTATGGTATTATTTGATATTTTTGAGTATTTTTGTATAGTTTCGAGCCGTTCGGAGATTAATTCGCGCGTGATGGCATTTCTAGAGTATTGGTCGGCTTGATTGATATTTGATTTAGCTTGTTTGAGGTAAGTAACATATCTAAACTTGGATTTGAGGGTAAATATCCCTGAGAACTATGATAATTGAGATGGGTTGGGGTGACACATGTGCTAGGTGATGAGCGTGGGTGCGTGCACCAAGGTATTAATGATTTGTGGAATTCTTAGGCTATTATTTGCCTTATTTTGCTATCATTCTTCCTTGATATCATGTTTTCTCCATTTATATGACTACATGGGATATTATTCATGCTAGAAATCCTTTCTAGGCTACCTGATCAATTGTTTGAGACATGATAGGGATATTTTTGCCATGTTGAGCTATTTGTCTTAGCCGTAGTCACATTGTACAGTCATGATAATTATATTCGCATGTTACATCTCTGTCTTTGTGTACTTTTGATATGCTGTCGCACATATTATTGGTGTCATTGTACGTGACCCAAGTTTGAACTGTATTTTGAGGCATATTGTGATATTCCACGTTATATTGTTGGATTGTGTTTCTATGAGATATTTGCATATTGAGACTTGAGCAGATTGATGATTGATGTGGGCCATAGAGCCATATTGATATGGATATATAGATCGGGTTTCACGCTGCAACGATTATAATAATATTGAGGTGACGCATATACCAGGCCCCACATTGGGCTAAGCTGTACTGATTTGAGGCTACGCGTGCACCATGACCCGCTATTCGGGCTTTGTGATTATGATTAGCGCTTGGGTAGGATCCTCTCCTCTGGAATCTGACATACTAGAAGTGGGCATAGACACAGTGTTATATACACGTGTTCGATGATTGGCAGTTATACTAGGCACCCGTACAGTGCTAAGTGTGATTATTTTGATGGATCCACAGTGATATTATTGATTTGACATATATTTATTGTGTGTGATCAAGTGGGGCATTTGAGCCAGGCACCTGGAGTGTACTAAGATTGTGTGTACTTAATGGTTTCACTATGAGACTGAGTTATTGACATGTATATTTGACATGTAGTCATAGAGATATTCCTTTCTCATGCTAGACAGTGACATGACCTTTGATTATTTGACATGTATATTTTACATGTAATCATAGAGATGTACCTTCCTCATTCTAGATAATGACATGACTTTTGATTACTTGACATATATATTTGACATGTAGGCATAGAGATGCATTTTTCTCATGCTAACTGGTAAGTGAAAAGTCTTCTCTAATGTTGTAATTGGGCAAAAAGCTCAGATCTTTTGATAAACTCATGTTTAATTGATTTTAGTGGTAAGATTTAGACTTGGACTATTATACTTGAAAAGTATGTCTACCCTTTTTGTCTTCACTATATGGTTATGAATTGATATTGGTTATTGATGAGGGACACTGACCTTCTTCCGAGCTCGTCACTGCTTTCAATCTAAGGTTAGATTTGTTACTTATTGAGTACATGGGATCAGTTGTACTCATACTACACTTTTGCACGTTGCGTGCAGATCTTGGAGTTGATGTTACTGTGTATGGCAGGAACTGGTATTGAAGATGTACCTGTATTCCGATGATAAATGCCACTTATTCTTGGTAGCTTTAGATTTTGAAATTCTGTTTATGTATATTTCGAATAGATGGTGTATTTATTTCGTACCAACTTGGTAAATTCTAAGTCTTAGAAGTTTATGACATATACTACCAATTCTTGGGAGTTTGTACCGAAATTCAATCATTTTACTCATTTACTCTTATTATTCTCATATGAGTTGTGTTGAATATTACTTGGCTTACCTAGTGGGTTGGGTTAGATGCCATCGGGACTAGATAGATTTTTTATCATGGCAAGTTGGTATCAGAGCTCTAGGTTCATAGGTTCTACGAGTCATGAGCAAGTGTCTAGTAGAGTCTTGCGGATCGGTATGATGACATCCATACCTATCTTCAAGAGGCTACAAGGCATCTAGGATAAACCTCTTATCTTTCTTTCCTTATTGTGCGGCATTGATTCATCTTGAAGCATATCTCTTTGAATTCCTTCCACTCACTCATATGTTATGTGAGCGCTCGGTATCAATTGTGCATCGATGGCTTGAGATTCCATGGACAAAGTGCGAGAAGTGTTTTTTGTGCTTTGGTGATGGGCCAGTCAGAAGGACTTAAGTCCAGGTTTAGACCGCAGCTTGGGCTCGGTACTTTAAATTGTGTCAGCATGTTCTTTTGGACTTATATGTTTGGTAGTGTCCCTAGGAATGGGATTTATGGCTCGATGAGTGGTTGGATAGCTATGTGACAGTGGGATATGTTCAGATGGTTTGGATGTGACGAGAAGAGTTTTCTTGGGATGGGAAAAGGATTATTGGGTGCTTGAATTATGTTTTGATGTGTTATACAGTCTTGAGTTATGAGAGTGTTAAAGTATCTTTCATGTTGTTCATTTGTGGGATGAAGTAGATTATTATGTCTTGTTGACGATTTCAGACTCGGAAAGATTTAGTGATTGCATAGTGGTTGTGACCATGGTAGGGCGTGGTGAAATGCACGTTTGAGGCTAAGCAGGTGGGTTATCTCTTACGGGGTAGTTTACAGACATGTGATCTTTATGATGTTTGTGTGGAGAGTTACTTTCTACCAGTGGGTTATATGTGATTGAATTTGAGTTTGGATCGCTTGCGGAAGTTAACTTGACTATCACAAGGATGAATGTGACATTAGCAGATAATTTGAGGTATTTTATGATTTGTGCTACATGAGCTTATGAAGGATTTAGTTGAATTATAGTGCGGGATTATGATATTAATAGAGTAAGGTTATTGTTGGTTATCGGATATTTTATTCTATGAATTCAAGCCAAGTGGGAGAGTCTGCTATTGATGAATTAATTGCATGGTTATGTGTTATATTAGTTTTGGCCTGAGGCGTACTTGTGGATCGTTTATGAATTGAAGAGGTTGATTTCGAGGATGACTTGAGTAATGAAATTTTTGGATGCATGATGTATTACACATTGCGGATATATGGAAGTCTTCAGATGATTCGGGTGTGTTATTCGAGGTAGAGGTAGTGTGCATGGAGTAGGGATTCACTCAGTTGCTTAGAGATATGGGTTACTTCATAAGGTATTTGTGTGCTAATGACGCACAAGTCGTTCAACATGTTTTGATGGTATATTTGAGATTAGAGTAGAGTGGATGACTCTCGAGAAAATTCTAATGAGTTCACGATTCATAAGTGGTATGTAAGGAACTCCTAGATTTTAAAGAGCTAAGATATAAGATTTGCATTATATAGTGTTGGGACTCGCAGCATTTTGGTATCATTATTGGATTCTACATTTCAGTATCAAAGAGGTTAAGGAAAACAACTTCAGATTCGCATAGGTCTCTTCAGAGTGGATATCTCGGATGCGGTATTTTAGGGTGCTAAGAGGGAATACAATGGCTTGTGAGTTGTAGGGCGACATGGTATCATGCTAGGATCTCTTGTGGTGAGCTTTGGTTGAGGATCGTGGTATTCTAGCAAGGCGAAGTGTTAACTTAAAGGCAATTTGGAAAGAAATCGATGAAATGGGTTAGCTTGGTAGTGGTTTGGATCAGTGTAGCAATAGAAATGATCAGATCTTTTGGTTCATATGATGTCATGAGGCTTTACCGGTATTTTTTGGCGATACTCCTTGGTTTGGCGATCTTCGTGATTTGGTTGAGTTAGAGAGATTCAGCTTTGATGGCTTGGTCTTTTATTAATGGGTTTCAAAGAGTTCTCGATGATTTCTACCACTACTTGAGATGGATGTCTTCTACCGGCACGAAGGGTATGTTGCATGTTGTGATTTTCTATTGTATGGGAAGTGGAAGGTTTATAACTAATGGAATATGTATTTTGTTTGTGATTCGGGGTCGATAATGGGATTCTCATGTTTTTCTATGATTGCATGATAGATGCGGTATGAGATGTGGGATTGAGATTTGCATGTACAAGTTTGCAATTCAGTTTTGAATGGAAGGTCATGAGTTTTAGATCGCTCAGCCTGTTTTGGATGTTTGGAAGAATGTTGATACTATTTGATAGCACTGGAGTTGAGTGTGTATTTCAGAAGGGTGCATTGTGTTTTGACTTGTGGAAGCTTGACTGGTATTATGGTAATTGCCGGATTGATCGACTGCTGATGTTCAAATTTCACTATGCGGTATGGAAGAATTATGGAAGTAATTCTCGCAAGATGATTGTGCATAAGGGATGTGTCAGTCATTCGGGTAGTCAAGTCAAAATTAGATAAGGAGAATTTAATATTCTTGTGATTTGGAAACTAAGAGTCTTAGAGGTGGGTTATTCCTTGGTTGTGGACTATGAAAATGTAGTCAGAGTTAAACAACTGATGGTATGCATTATGGCTAGGGTTCAGTGGGGTCTTTGGTAAGGTTATTTACTCATTTCGGGAGGATCTGAGTTGAATTGGAGGCTACTGGTAGGCCTAATGAGAATGTGTATTCTACATCGGGTCAGATTTATTTACTCAGCACAACTATTATTGAGGGGAGTGTCATCGGCTGGAGTTGATCTTATTCGTGTCTGTTGGGTTCCATGTACTACTCGTCTATGTTGCAATGGGCTGTAAGCTTGTTGACTATTTACAAACATGATGTGTTTCTATTTGGGTTTTGTGGCAAAATTTAAGCGATATGGTTCTTAGGGTGTTGAATGGTTGATTACGCCTTGGTTATGTTCTTTCCTATTTGTGGCGTATTGAGCTATCCATATCTCTTGGTTATGATCATGCACTTCATATGCTTGTTGTTGATTTGCGTATGATTGCTGATTTTGAGCAATATGTTTCGAGGTATTTCATATGGACCGGTGTTTGGATAGGGTCACGCATCGCAGCAGAGTTATGATGGGATATGATCCTTCGTGTTAGATTCAT
Source organism: Nicotiana tomentosiformis (assembly GCF_000390325.3). Classification (NCBI taxonomy): domain Eukaryota; kingdom Viridiplantae; phylum Streptophyta; class Magnoliopsida; order Solanales; family Solanaceae; genus Nicotiana; species Nicotiana tomentosiformis. The sequence goes on along the minus strand of NC_090822.1, from coordinate 71,417,021 downwards.
GTGTCTTGGTTCTACTATGTGTGATTGGTTCACAACATTTCTATTTTGGTGATATCTGTTGAGCTTGTGGGACGGTTCTCTCATTTGATTCTCTTTCCATTTTTGGGTACATTTGAGTTGTTTCTTATTGGTGCACGGATTGCACGGTTTGTGTATTTAGGTAATATTGATGTGGCATGTTAGTAGACCAGCTTCTATTTGATGAGACAAACTCATTAGACCTGGAATGAGTGTCATCGGGTTTGATTACTGTATATTTGGAAGAATAATGTCTCTAGTCAGCTTCTAAATTGGACTAGGGTTCTTATCAGACTAGAAAGCTCCACGACTGGTTGATTTGATGAGTGGTTATAAGTTTCTACGTGTTTCACCCATCATTAGCAGCATACAAAATTTTTGGACAAGGTTTAATTTGATATGAGGTTTGCTACCGGTACCGGGTTTATGGTTGGAAATTGGTGGTATGAGTATCTGAGTTATGTGATATATCATGTGATTACATCTTGGGTTATGGATATGGCTTGATACAACTTGTTCAGACTTATGCAATGTATGGACTGAGGTTGAAGTAAGGATCTTCAGTTATGTTTTGTTCTTAGGAATACATGGATTGGGGTGATGTGGGATCACCCATGGGTATGTGCATGCTCAGTTTATATAGTAATTGGATGGCCTTGGAATGACTCTTGGCACATTTGAGGACGAACATATGTTTAAGTGAGGAAAATGTAACAACTCGACAGGTTGTTTTGAGCATTTATATTCCGTTCGATGGTTCGAGGGCATGAGTCCTCGTATGATGTATCATTACTTGAGTGTATTGTCAGTTTTGGTTTTCGAGCGTTTCGGGATTGATTTGGAGGAATGATTCTCAACTAGGAAGCTTTAAGTTGGAAGAGTTGACCAAATTTGATATTTATGTATTTGACCCCGAATCGGAGTTTTGATGGTTCCGTTAGGTCGGGATGGTGATTTTGTACTTGGGCGTATGTCCGGAGTTTCATTTGAATGTTTCTAGAAGGTTTTCGCGCTAATCGGCATATGTTGGAAATTTGAAAGTTTAGAATGTTCATATGTTTGACCGCAAGTTGACTTTGATGTTATCGGTTTCAGATTGTGGTTCCAAGAATTGGAATAGGTTCGTTATGTTATTTGGATCTTGTGTGCAAACGTTGAGGTCATTTCAAGTTGATTTGATATGGTTCGGCACGAGTTTTGGAAGTTGAAAGTTCCAAAGTTCATTAAGTTTGATTTGAGGTGCGATTCATGATTTTGATGTTGTTATGTGTGATTTTAGGCCTCGCGTAGGTCCGTGTTATGTTTTGGGACTTGCTGGCACGTTCGGACAAGGTCCCTAGGGGCTCGACTGAGTTTTGGATTGATTTCGGACCATTTCTTTCATCTTAAATTGTTGGTTTTCTGATGTCTCATATGGTCTTCGTGATTGTGATGTTGTGGATGCGATCGTGATGTGTAAGCTAGAGTTTCGCAACTGGGGTAGCACATTCGCGCACCTTGAGTGGTTAGACCATCGCGAACGCAGGGGTACGTTCGCGATCGCGTTGCAGTATGGGAGTTTTGTTCGTTGCGGCCGCGAGGTCTTTGCCGCATCTGCGAAGGTTGGCATCATTTTTCATCATGTTCATGAGGTATGTTCCGTGAATGCGAAGTGTAATTTTTGTGGGCAGCTAGTTTGTGCTTCGCGAACGCAAAACTTCTTCCGCGTTCGCGAAGGGTATCCCTAGAGCATATATATGAGTATTCAATTTCGGACCTTTGAGTTATTTTATCATATTTTAAGTTGGGGAGCTCGGATTTGGGCGATTTTAGAGAGGATTTTCACCACATGAATTGGGGTAAGTAATTTTTACTTAGATTTGATTTTATTTCATGATTCTATCTTTGATTTTGGCATCTGATTGATGAATTTAAAAGGGAAATTGGGTGTCTTTGTCTAAACTTTCCTAAAGAAAATAATTGAGTTTTGAACATCAATTCAGAGTCGGATTTGAGTGAAATCAGTATGGATGGACTCATATTCGAATGGGTTATTAGAATTTGTGAGTTTTGTTGGGTTTCGAGGTACGGGCATGTTGACATTTTGGTTGACTTTGAGGAATTGATTAAAGATTCGACCTTTTATCCTTTGAGTTTGTTTCCTATGGCATTATTTGATGTTTTGAGTTGTTTTTGGCTAGTTTCGGGCCGTTTGGAAGTTGATTCGTACGGGATAGCTTTATTAAAGTATCGGTTAGCTGGAACGGTATTTGATTTGGCTTGCTTGTGGTAATTAATATATCTAAACTTGGATTTGAGGGCAAATATCCCTGAGAACTATGATAATTGAGATGGGGTAGGGGTAACGCACATGCTAGGTGACGGGCGTGGGTGTGTGCACCTTGGTATTCATGATCGGGGTAGTTCTTAGGCTATTATGTTCCTTGTTTTGCTATTATGCTTCCTTGATATCGTGTTTTCTCCATTTATGTGACTACGTGGGATATTATTCATGCTAGAAATGATGCCTAGGCTACTTGCTCAGTTGTTTGAGACATGATAGGGCTATTTTCGCCATGTTGAGCTATTTGCCTTAGCTGTGGTCACACTGTATAGTCATGATAGTTACATCCGCATGTTATATCTTTGTCTCTGTGTACTTTTGATATGATGTCGCACATATTATGGGTGTCTTTGTATGTGACACGAGTTTGAACAGTATTTTGAGGCATATTGTGATATTCCGCATTATATTGTTGAATTGTGTTTCTATAAGATGTCTGCATATTGAGACTTAAGCAAATTGATGACTGATGTGGGCCATAGAGCCGTATTGATATAGATATATAGGTTGTGTTTCACGCCGCAACGGTTATAATAATATTGAGACGACGCATATGCCAGGCCTCACATTGGGCTAAGCTGTACTAATTTGAGGCTACGCGTGCACCACGACCCACTATTCGGGCTATGTGATTATGATTAGCGCTTGGGTAGGATCCTCTTCTCTGGAATCTGACATACTAGAAGTGGGAATAGACACAGTGTTATATACACGTATTTGATGATGGGCAGTTATACCAGGTACCCGTACAGTGATGGATCCACAGTGATACTGTTGATTTGACATATATTTATTGTGTGTGATCAAGTTGGGCATTTGAACCAGGCACCTGGAGTGTACGAAGATTGTGTGTACTTAATGATTTCACTATGAGACTGAGTTCTTGACATGTATATTTGACATGTAGTCATAGAGATGTACCTTCCTCATGCTAGACAGTGACATGACCTTTGATTATTTGACATGTAGTTATAGAGATGTGCCTCCTCATGCTAGATAGTGACTTGACATGTAGGCATAGAGATGCATTTTTCTTATGCTAACTGGCAAATGAAAAGTCTTATCTAATGTTGTAATGGGGAAAAAAACTTAGATCTTTTAATAAACTCATATTTAATTGATTTTGGTGGTAAAACTTAGACTTGGACTGTTATACTTGAAAAACATGTCTACTTTCCCGTATCTGTGAACGAGCTGAGCAATATATATCTTGAGTTATATACCCTTTCTTTCTTCAATATACAGTTATGAATTGATATTGGCTATTGGTGAGGGACACTGACCTTCTTTCGAGCTCGTCACTGCTTTCAACCTGAGGTTAGGTTTGTTACATGGGGTCGGTTGTACTCATACTACACTTCTGCACCTTGCGTGCAGATCATGGAGTTGATGTTATTGTGTATGGTGGGAGCTGGTATTGAAGATGTACTTGCGTTCGGGTGATAACTGCCACTTATCCTTAGTAGCTTTAGATTTTGAAATTCTGTTTATGTATATTTCGAATAGTTGGTGTATTTATTTCGTACCAACTTTGTAAATTCTAAGTCTTAGAAGCTCATGACTTGTACTACCAATCCTTGAGAGTTTGTATAGAAATTCGGTCATTTTACTCATTTACTCTTATTATTCTCATATAAGTTGTGTTGAATGTTACTTGGCTTACCTAGTGGGTTGAGTTAGGTGCCATCGCGATTAGTTGGATTTTGGGTCGTGACACGAGAATACAAAGCAGTCCCATGGACTTACCAATCAAAGGGAAAGGGCAAGATGACAGATACCGCAGCTGCTCACGAGATGACTAGGTCAGGAAGGTGTTATGCTCCAGAAGAGGTGAACCGAGGGAATCTGAGTAGAGAGCAGAACTAGAGGAGAAACATAACAAACGCAGAAGTAGCATAATTTTGGAGGAGAATACCGGTTAAAGAATACTCCATAGAAGAACAGTTGAGGAAGACCCCTGCCCGCATATCAATTATAGATTTGCTAATGAACTCTGGTAGTCATAGGGATGCCCTGGTAAAAGTACTAAGTGGGGTAAGTTTGTCTAGCAATACCACCAACGAGGATCTAGCAGCAACCATTGGGAAGATGGTCAAAGTAAACAAGATTTTCTTTCGGAGGGACGAACTTCCTGTAGCGGGTATGGATCATAACAAAGCTCTGCACATCACATTCAAGTATGGGGACAAAGTCGTGTCTCGAGTACTTGTCGAGAGTGTATCCAGAATAAACATTTGCCCGTTCTTTACTCTGCGAGAATTGGGCATTCATTTTAGGGAACTGAAAGATAGCCATGTTAGGGTAAGGGGTTTCGATGGGTCGCAGAAGGATGTCATCGGAGAGATCTACTAAGCCTTGCAGATTGGACTAGTTGAGTTCCCGATATTGTTTCAAGTGATGGACCGTTCATCTTTATACAATTTGTTATTGGGAAGGCCCTAGATACATATGGCAGGGGAAGTTCCCTCCACTCTCCATCAATGTATGAAATTCCAGTGGGATTGCCAGGAAATTGTGATATATGGGGAATGGAGCTGGTCAGCTTACTTGGAGCATTCGGTTCCTTTCATAGAAGGATTAGATAGGGTCACCTTTCATGTAGTCGAGATCATGCAAGAAACGAAAAATAGAGAGGAATGAGCAAGATCACAACATACAGTCTCGTATAGGTGTAAGATGGCAATATAGGAAATGATGAAGTACGGACACTGACCAGGGACTGGGCTAAGAGCCCGATCACATGGGGTAACAAAGCCAATTAAACCAAAAGGTATAAAGGTACCATCGACCTGGGGGTATCAGCCTGCAACTAGAAGAGCCTACAATGGTAACCTTGGGAAAGCAGTTTTCATACCAGAGCGTGTTTCGAACCCAGGTCAGAACTCACCACTAGAAGATGATATCATCTACGGGATGGGAAGATTGTTCATGGCCAGATTGAGGAATGTTACGACGGAGCTGATATCAAGACACCGACCATTCGGGATGTCGAACTAGGAGAGATATTGCAGAACTGGACACCTAGTCTATATCTGGTTCGCCGCGAGTCTTGGTAGTGTGGAATTGTAGTAATTTTGAAAAAAATGCCTGGTCAATTAAGGCCTGAACCATGCCTGTGAGTTTTTGTTAAATTGCCTCTTTTGAATGTTGAGCCATTCCTTTTGATGAAATGAAAGAATTATTTTTCGGAAATCATCGCGAATTTATCTTTGCCTTTATTTATGCTAAGTTTTCTTTTCGGTAATCAAATCGATAAAAACCTGCATTACACGATTATGACATGTAATGAAACCCTTGAGAAAAGCAATCCAGACTATGAAGAGTATGACGAGAGCACGATGCTTGAGAATCTCCCGCAAGAGATTGAGCAGCTAGAAAGCACAGAAGAAGCCTAACCTCGAAGAAACATAAGTGATCAACTTGCGAAGTGAAGAAGATGTAAAAGAGACTTTAATCAGTATCCATCTGAAGGCAGTACAGAAGGAAGAATTTGTAGATCTCCTTCGACAATACATCGATGTATTCACTTGGTCATATGACGATATGCTTGGACTAAGTACCGCCATCGTCTAGCACGGATTGCCCATCGATCCCGCTAGACCATCAGTCAAGTAGAAACCCAGAAACTTCAAGCCAGATTTGAGTCAAGGATAAAAGAAGAAGTCACCAAACAGATAGAAGTGAATGTGGTGAGGGTCACTAATTACCCTACATGGTTGGAAAATATCGTTCCAGTACCAAAGAAGGATGGGAAGATTAGGATATGGGTGGACTACCGAGATCTCAACAAAGCTAATCTCAAGGATGACTTTCCTCTGCCGAACATCCATATCCTTATTGAAAACTGCGCAAAACATGAATTGCAATCATTCGTGGATTGTTTCGAAGGATATCACAAGATCTTGATACACGAAGAGGATGTAGAAAAGACCACATTCACCACACCATGGGGGTCTATTACTACTGAGTTATGCCATTCGGTATTAAGAATGCCGGTTCTACCTACATGAGGGACGTGTCGACTCTTTTTCATGACATGATCCACAAGGAGATCTAAGTATACGTGGACGATGTCATCATCAAATCTCAGAGGAGTGCAGATCATTTGAGTGACTTAAAGATGTTCTTTGAGCGATTGCGTAGATACAATTTGAAGTTGAATCCTGTGAAGTGTGCAATGGTTTAAGTGTGGGGTGTTGATGGTAGGCTATAAGCTCATGTTTTAGTCGCTTATTGCACTCTAATTCACTACACTTTATTCGTGTTTGAGCTTTAATTAGTAGTGTTTTGCACTTATTGTGTGTTTTATGCCTTGTAGGAGTGATTCCGAGCTATGTAGATGTTGTGGAGTTAATTCGAGCTATTTAAAGCTTTGAATTCTGAGTAAAATCCCAAGGAATTAAGTCGGGATCATGTTCGGGGGTGGAGAACCAAGTTTGGAAATCAAAACGTAAGCAAAAATCAACACTCTGAGAAAATCCCACTGACGTGGAGCGTGGGGCGTCGTGCTTGAATAAATTCATGTTGTCTGTCAGAACATAGCTCTCTGGATTTCCCTACTAATGCCCCCGCATGGTGTGTCACCCCATGCGGCGCGCCTGTGCAATATTTACTGAGTGAATGTATTATTTTGGCTGGAGAAGGTGGTTTCGTCTGGGCCTGACCCTACTTGGTATAAATACATGGAAAAATGTTATGTTCTGGACTTTTGACACATATTCTACCTAAGGAGTCTAAGAAAGAGTTGGAAGAACACAATCACAAGGATTTCATCATTCCTTCCTCACTCAAGACCCGAGTTTGGATCAGATTTATGTTTTCCTATACTTTAATTATATTTTGTGATGGATTGCTCCATATCTATGAAGTATTTGATGGATTTGGTGTATTGATGATTATTTCTGGATTATAACTCTAGCTTTATATATTGAAGCGTTTTTGGATGATTTAATTATTGCATCTATATTCACTTGTTCATGTAATCGAGAGAGGCATAACATGTGATATCTTTGCATTATATTATTGGTTGAGTTCATTAATTCTTTTTAGTAATCGAAAGAGGCTAGTTGATTCATTGATTAAACCTAGTTAGGAGGATAATCGAGAGAGGTTATCCTAAATACCAATCCACTACGTATTCTTGCATATCTTCACATGCTTAAATTGGTTCATCTTGTATGGTTAAGACTTAATCGAGAGAGGATTTTTTGCTGAACGTTTGAACTAATAATTTAGTGAATTCAAGAGACTCACTTAATATTAGAAGTGAATTATCTAGAGTTAGATCCCAAACAATTATCTTGCACGTATCCTATCGAAACCCTATCTTCTCCCATTGATAACCTTCTTTGCTTGTTCCTTGTTGCGATTGTCATTAGTCAATAACTTTATATTCTTAGTTAATTTTAGTTAGAAAGCATATAAATCTCAATTGTTGATCATTTTGGATAGCAACCAAGCTAGAAACTACGAGAATACTTTTTAAATCCAATCCCTGTGGAGACGATATTATACTATACTATATTTGATTAGCGAGCATAATTTAGGTGTGTGTTTCGAGCTCGTCAAATTTTAGCGTCGTTGTCGGGGATTAGCAATCAATAGTGTTTTAAATAGTTTGAAGTGCTAATTCAGGAATTTGTCTTTTTATTTTACTTTTATTTTTTTACGTTTGGAGTTCGTTTACTGTGCACATGTTACAAGTTTAGATTGGTGCATGACTCGGGCTTCTACTAAAGAAGTACTACCATACGAACCAAAGATAGAAAAATAACTGCGATAGATGAGGAAGGAAAGAAATATCACCGAGACATCAGAAATGGTTGGGCGATCATCAACCAAAGAAACTATGGCTGAAAACGGTGATGATAATATAGTTTGGCTGCATAAGAGGCATCCCAACAACGGGAAAAAGTTGCACAGGAAAATGCTGCACGGGATGCTGAGGAAGGAGCTATCAGAGATGCACAGATTATCTATGAAGAAGAGAGGGGTCGGAGAATTGCTCAGAATATACCCTTGGCTGCAGACCAGTTCGGAAATATAGCTCCCCTGCCTGGGAGACCTCTGGGCGATTATGCTAGACCGGTCTACAATCAAGGCTTATCAAGTGTGAGACCACCTCCAATTGCAGCTAACAATTTTGAATTGAAGCAAGGGTTGCTTCAAACCCTTCAAAATTGTTATGTCTTCAGAGGGAAGATGAACGAAGATCCAAATACACATCTAATGGACTTCGAGGAGATTATGAACACCTTTCAATACAATGGTGTGTCAATAGATGCAGTGTACTTAAGGGAGAGAGAGCATATATGACAAGTGAATGATAGTAAACCAAGGTTGAGATACAAAGATGAGGGGATACAAACATAGTCAAGTTGAGGACATAGAGAAAATTATCAAATAGGCCTTAGGGGGCTTTAGAACAGACTTAGCAAAGATTCAGAAGAACAAGTTCAATACCTAGTGCATAAGTGGTCATACATTAGCATAACAGGGTTGCAGGATTGGTGACAGTAGAATACACAAATTCGTAATAAAGGAAGATGTCCAAATTATACTAAGTATAGGTCCTGATGTTATGAAACACTCATGCTAATTTGGTAATAGGACAACATTTAGACATGAGAAAAGCAGATTACAACTACTGGTGAATCAGGGGGGTTAAACATGCTAAAGGGCATACTAACAAGATCAAACATGCTATATAGGCAGGATATCACCACACCAATTCAGAATAGGATAGGAAATAGATTTGTGCCATATAGTGAGTGTACATACTCCGGTTTTGAACACAATCGACTAGCTAACGAAAGAGAGCACAAATTATGAAGGCAAAGCATATTCAAATAACAAGATTGATGGCCTAAGGCAAAATTAAACACCAAGAGATGCTAACAAGTGTAAAGCTCCCAAACAGTAGTAATTCTTAACACATGGACTAGTCAGATTTGGAAAATATCTACTTAATAGAACGAGGTTTAGGCATGCTTGAAACTAAAAGTTAATGAGACCTAAAAAATTGAAGAAAGCAAACATAATTGCACACAAAACAGCCCAGAAAAACATATTAAACTGACGAACTTCAGGATTGAAAACATATGCAAATCATAGATACATAGGAATGAAATTACAAAGTCTAGTATACCAATTAAGCGAAGAACAGTAAAGAATGAACTTCCACAGAAAACCCAGAATCCCAATGAGTTAAAGTTCCCAAGAGCTTCGATAAACTCAGGGCAATGCTCGCACCAAGAACAGGTTAAGTAACAAGGTGTTAATGGCCTTAGCTTTCAGCCGGCCAATACAGAATACAGAGCAAGAGAGTAGCAAAACCGCAATTTTTAGTGAAGAAAATCGATTTCAAAGTCTGTCTTAAAGGGGACTTGGGAGGGGTTTATATAGTGACAGAAATTGGAAGAACAAATATGGAAAACAATCAATTAAACACAAATAGGGAAAGAAAATCAGTCAAATTTAAGCAGGAACAAGGAAAGTCACATGCATAGCCTATTCCGAGTAGAAATAGGTTTTAAAAAAAATTCGGACAAACCCTAGTTGGAAATGGTCAAAAGATTAGCCAAGAATCTCGGTGAATCGAACTCACATGATCCTGTTGAGAGTGTATATAGATGGATTTTCGTCTGAATCTTATAGGTTGAGGATGATTACACTTGATTCGGAGAGGTAGTACTTGCCAAAATCGGGCAAGTACTAAGTAACACCACGAACGGGTAAATGGTAACGAGATAATATAAATAAGGTAAGCCAATCGTGGAAAGAATCCATGTTTGAGATAGATTCAGAGAGTTTTAGGAAGGCGGCGATTAGGGTTCTTCAGAGAAGGGGAGGGTTTTAGGGCGGCGGGTTAGAGGGAAATGGGATTAGGGTTTGGGGTTGGGTAATTTAAAAGGGTAGGTTGATTGTGGGCCGTTGATCTTAGAGATCACTAAGATCAACGACCAGGATTTTAAAGATGGATCGGGACGGGTTAATTAAATGGGTATGGGTGGTGGATTGCTGGTGTTGGGCTAGGGGTTATTGGGTTAGGGTATTGGGCCGTTTGGATAGAAAATTAATTAAAATCAATTGGGCCAACTCTTTTAAATAGAAATTAAAAGGGAAATAATTTAATAAAATAGCTAAATAAATATATAAAAATGCTACTTATGAAAATTAATAGTTTAAATAATAATAGAAGACTATAAAAAATGTAAAATATTATTTTGACCCTAAATGAAATGTCAATTGCAATAAGAATGCAAAATATAGGTTATTATTGCAAATTTATGCAAATAGCCTAAAACTACAATTGTAATTATATAAAAATGAAGTTAAAATATTTTTAAAATGTATTAGGGATGCAAATAATAATTTGAAGTGATTAAGTCATCACATATAATTTAAAAGGGTAATTACTGAATTGTTTATGTAAATTAATGGGAGAAAATTAATTTAAAAGCTCTCAAAATTATGAAAAATTATAAGAAGTGCTTGTGTAAATCTTGTAAATTAAATAATAATGCAAAATGATATTTTGAAAGTATATATATTTTTTGAAAAATATATGAGGGCAAAATTGATTATCAACAAGGAGTTGGTATAGATCCGTCGTGTCATTTAGGACTTCCATGCAAAATTTAAGGTCATTCCATGTTAATTTGACATGGTTCGGCATGATTTTTAGAAGTTGAAAGTTCACTAGTTTATTAGGCTTGAATTGAGGTGTGATTTGTAGTTTTGATATTTTTTCGTGTGATTTGAGGTCTCGAGTAGGTTTGTGTTATGTTTTGGGACTTGTTGGCATGATTGGACGGGGTCCCGGGGGGCTGGGGTGAGTTTCGAGGTGGTTTCAGATCATTTCTATGTGTTTAAGAGTTGGTGATTACTGGTGTGCCTGTAGTGCTAAACGATTGAGGAGCTAGGCTCGCGATCGTGTAGAGGAACTTCTGGTCAGCATGATTTTTGTTCCTCACGATCGTGTAAGTGGTGTTACATTCAAGGAGTGTTGTGATCGTTGACATTCGCGTTCGTGAGAGGGCCTCACGTTCGTGTAAGGTTGGGGTAGGCTAGGGAAGGAGTGGAGCTATGCCTTCACGATCGCGGGACAAGGGATATGTTCGCGATGGTCTGGGCCGTTGGTGTCCGCGATCATGACAGTGTGTCCGCGTTCGCGTAAGGAAGTTTGGAGCTGGGTGAGTTTGTTCTTCGCGATCACAACGGTATTTTTGCGATCGCGATGTGTATACCTTGGTAGATCTATTAAATACTCTATTTCGAGAGCTTTTATTAATCTATCATATTTTGAGTTAGAGAGCTCGTTTTAGGCGATTTTGGAGAGAATTTCACGATTTGGATTGGGGTAAGTATTTTTTACTCAGATTTATTTATATTTCATGATTCCAACCTTGAATTTAGCGATTTTTTGATGAATCAAATTGAGGAAAATGGGGATTTTAGTAAAAATCTTTCTAAAACATAAATTGATGACTTAAAGGTCGATTTGAGGTCGGAATTGGATGAAATTGGTATGGTTGGACTCGTATTTGAATAGGTGTTTGGAATTTGAGTTTTGTCGGGTTCGGCGGTGCATGCCCGGGGTTGAATGTTTTAGTTGACTTTTTGATTTTAGTTAAATATCGAAGCTTTATTCTTCGAAATCGTTTCCTATGGCTTTTATTTATGATATCAAGTTATTTTGGCTTGATTCGAGCCATCCGGAGATTGTTTCATGCGGGAAGGGCTTCTTAGAGAATTGATTTAGCTTTTTTGAGGTAAGTATCTTGCCTAACGTTGTGTGGGGGAATACCCCTTAGGTGCTAGTCCTGTTATGTTGATTTCTATGATGTGAAAGTGATGTGTACAAGAGGTGACAAGCGTGTATACGAGTACTATGTGTGATATTGGTCGGAATAGACCGTAGGATATTAATATGCCTTAATGTGATAATGAACTTTATATAAAACATATCTAGATCCTTTTATGACTATTTGATCATGATCGTTACATTGACTTAGCCATTGTCATGCTATATTTATTGTATATGCCTCCACTTTTATGATTATTGTTATGTCCATGTGCTCTATTGTTGAAGGTTGTGAGCTTACATCATTGTGGAACTTTGATATCATTATTTTCGATATTGTGGCACTTGGTATTATTATTTTGAGGTGTTGTGGCACTTGTGGACATGTTGAGCGGATTGATTGGGGGTGTCGGCACAAGGTTTTTTCCATGTGATTGTGTCTATTGTTATATGCGTAGGGCAAAATAAGGGTGCTGTTATCTCGGGCTGCCCATGTGGCAAAATAAGGGTGGCTATATGGAGTTGTTATAGGAATGGGCGTATGCTTCGGAAAAGGTTCTTTTGGGGTAGGACAATATCAGATGAATTTGTGCGGCGTCATCGATGTGAATCTGAAATGTTACAGATGGATCACTGAGTAAATATCTGAACGGTCATAGAGTAAAAAACGGGTAATTGATGGTGGTTGGTTATCTTTGAAATAATTGCACGATGTGAACATTGAACAGAAACCGGAGCAAAGATTGCTCTCGTTAGGAGAACGGTTACCTCCCGGATTACCTGAAAAATGTAAAACACGATGCATGCAAGTATATATGAATTATTGTGAGAATTTAAACATGATGCAAATTCCCTTCGTACCATGAGGGTTGTCTTTGGAAGGTGATGATGGTGTCCTTAGACCAGGATGTCCTGGGCCATGAATCATGTGATAAGGGATTTGCAGGCCATGAAATGATGTCCTTGGGCCATGAGAATGGTGCCTCCGAACCATGACACCTTTGAATAATAATGTGCACTTTTGAGAGATCCTCGAGCCATGGAATGGTGTCTTTCGGCTATGAGAATGATGCCTTCAGACCATGACGCCTTTGGAAAAAATGGCGATATTTCAGCCCATGAAATGCAAAATATGATGTTTGGCCGTATGCGAAGATGAGACAAGACAAGGCTTAGTCTTGGGTAAGATGAGGGCAATGCTTAACCCTGTACCACCTAGTTCTGGGAAGTTATGTTGAGTATTTCCACTTTGGCCTGTATTACTCCTATTTTTGCATTTATGTTAAATTTCATTTTTGTTATATCATGCTTTTATTATTTTAAATAATGTTAAGTGATCGGCTTACCTGGTTTGGAGACTAGGTGCCATCACGACTCCTAAGAGGGATTTGGATCGTGACAAGTTGGTATCAAAGCTCTAGGTTCATAGGTTCTACGAGTCACAAGCAAGTTTAGTAGAGTCTTGTGGATCGGTATGGAGACGTCTGTACTTATCTTCAAGAGGCTACGGAACTATTAAGAAATTTCACTTTTTTCAATCCTTTTCATGCGGATTTATTGATTTCAGAGCTTGAGCTTTTGTCTTTATATTCTCCCACATATTGTGAGAACACGCACTACCGGATCAGCTGAGCAGACACACGTACCCCCTGCTAGAGCAGAGAAAGGTTAGGGTCGAGGTAGAGGCTGAAAAGGGGCACGCGCTACATATAGACCACCCATTAGAGCATCGACTAAGGAGCCACCAGTAGCTCGGTTGAAGAGCAGACACCTGAGGTGCTTGTTGCTACTCCTGGACTTCAAGAGATTTTAGCACATTTCCTGAGCATGTTCTGTAGCTTGGCTCAGGCAGGATTGATCCCAGTTGCACCAGCTACTTCTCAAGCTGCGGGAGGAGCCTATGTTGATCAGGTTTCGGGTGTTATGCCGGTACAACCCGTGATCGCGGTTCAGCCTGAGGTCAAGCCAGTGGCATTGAAGAGGAGCAGAGAGACTTGAGAGGTTCAAGAAAAAGTTTCCTCCTACTTCCAGTGGTGCAGTTTCTCAGGATGCACAGGATTTTCTAAATCAGTATCATTATATTCTGCGCATTATGGGCATAGTGGAGGTGAGCGGGGTTGACCTCACTACTTTCGAGTTGACGGGGTCAGCGTATAGATAGTGGCAAGATTATGAGGAGAGTAGGCTAGTTGATACAATTCCACTTACTTGGGCTCAATTATATGATCTCCTTTTGAGGGAGTTCGTCCCACAGACCCTCAGGGATACATTGGGCATAGAGTTTGAGCAGTTGCGATAGGAGACAATGACCATGGTCTGAGTATGATATGAGGTTTGCTGAGTTGTCTCATCATGCACCTGCTTTGGTTACCAATACTAGAGAGAGTTTGTAGATTTATTTAGGGTCTCACCTACAACCTCAGATTTGGGATGGCACGAAAGTTAAAGACTGATACTCCATTCCAGTAGGTCGTGGAGATAGGTAGGAGGTTGGAGCGTATCTGCGATCAGGAGAGAGAGGATAGGGAGGCTAAAAAGCCTCATGTTTTTGGAGGATTCGGGGGTTCCTACTATATGGGAAATCTCCACCATGGCAGAGGTTTTACTAGTCAACTAGTTTAGTCTGCACTTCAGGTTACTCGTGGTGCTCCAGCTAGTCAGGGACCTCAGAGGTACTCATGCGGAATAACCATCTTTCAATGCACTTTTTGCACAGGGTTCCTATAACGACTACTCTAGCCGATGGGTCAAACTCAGTACCAGCAACCACGCCCGCAGAGAGGTTGTTTTGAGTATGGCGATACTAGGCACATTATGAGGAATTGTCCCAGACTTAGGAGGGGTTAACCTCCGCATGGTACTTAGGCTCTGGTTTATGCTCCAGTTGCTACTCCACCTGTGCAGCCAACTAGGGGCGGAGGACACGCAGGTAGAGGTTGTGCTAGGGGAGGAGACCAAGACCGTTGTTATGCTTTCCCTGGTAGGACTGAGGCAGTTACATCAGATGTTGTCAGCATATGTATTGTTCCGGTCTGTCATAGAGATGCATCAGTTTTATTTAATCTGGGTTCCATTTATTCGTATGTGTCATCCTATTTCGCTTCATATTTGGATATATCTCATTATTCTCTAAATACCCCTATTTATGTGTCTACTCTTGTTGGGGATTCTATTGTGGTAGACCGTGTTTGTCGATCGTGTTTGGTCACTATCGAGGGTTATGAGACCAAGGTTGTCCTTCTGCTACTCAATATGGTGGATTTTGATGTGATTTTGGGCATGGACTGGGTTGTCACCATATCACGTTATTCTAGATTGTCACGCTAAGACAGTGATGTTGGCCATGCCAGGATTCTGAGATTAGAGTGGAGAGGTACATTGGGTCATGTTCCTAGTAGGGTGGTGTCCATTCTGAAGGCACAACAGATGGTTGAGAAGGGGTTCTTGGCATATTTAGCCTTTGTAAGGGATGTCAGTGCTGACACTCCTACCGTTGAGTCAGTTTTGGTAGTGAGAGAGTTTCCATACATGTTTCCAGCATACCTACGGGGCATGCCACCCGATAGGGATATTGATTTTGGTATTGACTTGGTGTAGGGCACTCAACCCATATTTATTCCACCATATCACAAGACACTAGTGAAGTTGAAGGAGTTAAAGGAACATTTGCAGAAGTTGCTTGATAAGGGTTTCAATAGGCCTAGCGTGTCACCTTGGGGTGCATTAGTACTATTTGTGAAGAGGAAAGATAGTTATATGAGGATGTGTATTGACTATAGGAAGCTGAACAAGGTTACAGTAGAGAATAAGTACCCACTACTGCGTATTGATAATTTGCTAGATCAACTTTAGGGTGCTAAGGTATTCTCGAAGATTGACTTGAGATTAGGGTACCATCAGCCGAAGATCCATGCTTCAGATATTCCGAAGATGGCTTTCAAGACCCGTTAGGGTCACTATGAGTTTCTGGTGATGTCTTTTGGGCTGACCAATGTCCCAGCAACCTTTATACACTTGATGAACAACGTGTTCTGACGAGCTCAAAATACACACTTAAATTATGCTCGCTAGTCAAAGGTAGTATAGTATAATATCATATCCACATGGATTGGAGTTAAAAAATATTTTCATAGTTTTTAGCTTGATTGCTGTCCAGGAGAATCAACAATCAAGATTTATATGATTAATAATTTAAATTAACTAAGAATCTAAAGCTATTGACTAATGACAATCGAAACAAAGGTAAGCAAGGAAGTTATCAATGGGAGAAAATATGGGTTGATAGGATAGGTGCAAGATAAATGTTTAGGATTTAACTCTAAATAATTCACTTCTAATGTTTAAGTGAGTCTTTCAAATTCTCTCAATTATTAGTTCAAACATTTAGCAAAAACTCCTCTCTCGATTAAATCTTAACCTCACAAGATGAACCAATTTAAGCACGTGAAGATATGCAAGAATGCATAGTGGGTTGACCTTTAGGAGAACCTCTCTCGATTATCCTCCTAACTAGGTTTAATCAATGATTCAACTAGCCTCTTTCGATTATTAAGAAGAATTAATGAACTCAACCAACAATATAATGCAAAGATATCACAAATTATGACTCTCTCGATTACATGAACAACTGAATATAGATGCAACAGTTAAATCATCCAAAATGCTTCAATACATAAAACTAGAGTTATAACCCACAAACAATCATCAATACACCATATCCATCAAACCCTAAAGGGAACTAGTCCATAGATATGGAGCAATTCATCACAAATAAAATTAAAGTATAGGAAAACATAAATTCAATCCAAACTCGGGTCTTGAGTGAGGAAGGAATGATGAAATCCTTGTGCTCGTGTTCTTCTAACTCCTCCTTAGCCTCCTTAGGTCGAATATGTGTCAAAAGTCCAGAAAATAATATTTTTCCACGTATTTATACCAAGTAGAGTCGGGCCTATACGAAATCTCCCTTTCCTAGCCGAAATAGGAAAATTACTCTATAAATATTGCACAGGTGCGCCGCGCCATGTGGGGCATTAGTGGAGAAATCCAGAGAGCTAGTTCTAACAGGCAGCAGGAGTTTTGCACAGCCACGGCGCACCATGCGTCGCACTACTGTATTTTTCTCTGAGTACGGATTTTTCTTGCGTTTTGAGTTCCAGACTTGGTCCTCGACCCCCGAACACGATCCCGGCTTAATCTCTTGGGCTTTTACTCAGATTTCAAAGCTCCAAATTACTCAAATTCATTCCATAACATCTACATAGCTCAGAATCACTCCTACAAGGCATAAAACACATAATAAGTGCGAAACACTATCAATTAAAGCTCAGAACAAATAAATTGCAGTAAATTAGAGTGCAATAAGCTACTAAAACATGAGATTATAGCCTACCATCAACACTCCACACTTAAACCATTGCTCGTCCTCGAGAAATAAGACTACACTTCACATAGACACGACCTTTTTGAACAACTCTAATAACTCATCACACCAAGAATATTTAAAATAGATTAAGCACAATACTGTAACATCCTTGCCTCAAGATTTGACTCACAAGCACCACGCAATTTTCATAACCCGCTCACTTACTATAACACAGAGATCAACAACATTACCTTTCCTTCATAAATCAAGTGCCCTCACACAACAATAGAGTGTAGTTCCACACACAATAAAACTTAAGAACAATTAGGAACTCAATATAGAAAGAATTCGCTCACTCTCCAAAAATAACATTCATATGCCACAAAAGACGTACCATAAGCTTGCCTGTAGTGTACTACTCTATTAATTAAGCTCATTCAGTCAAGGATTAAGTAGGACTTTATTTGGTTGTAATACAGGCTGCGGGGAGGGTAGGATACATTTGGATATAAGAGTGACTACACCTCCCTAAGCACTTTAATACATACACTTAACCGTTCAAAACCCCACACTTATGTCAAACCATAACTCCACCTTCACAACCAATATACATTAACTCCAAACTTCTTTAAGCACAATTACATCAAAAGTTACCACTATCAAGGAATATTTTTCACAATCATGCAATTATTATTTTTCTTTCTTTTTCAATTCAAGTTGCTCATACTTTTTTTTAAACAGTGCACCTTTCTCCTTATTTCATTAGTTCCACTCAAAATCCAAACCAGCCACCCCACACTTCAACTTTTACAAAGTTCATATCAAATTCAAGTGCTCACAAGAGGTAAAAGGTTCAAATAGATGGTCAATTCAAATAAATGGGTAAGGCTTATAATGTGGTTGCCAAAGAAACATGATTACCGGCTCAACAGGGTTAACTAAGATGCATAACAATTAGGTGGGTAATAGCATCTAACTAGTTCAACAAAGAAATGCCTAAATTACTTCCAAGAATGAACAAAACTACTATTTCGCTTTGCAAACACACGGGACAAGTTATAGACATCAAATGTAATGCACATAATAACACGAAACCTCAGACATACATGGCACCTAACTCTCTTAGGATTGGACTATCAAGATACTCTAGTTAAACCAGTTAAGAAAAGTTAAAATCATACAGTTTAAGGTACTTATACAAGAGTCAAAAACTGAGCCTAAGCGTCACAACTAAAGAACGTACTATTCTCAAGGCATACTAAAGTTAAGAGATATTTCTTTCAATTCAAATAGTAGAACAAGGCTTCCTACTCCTAAAAAAATAAAAACTAACTACACCCGGTTCAAACAAAACCCTTGGAAAAGAACCGCGGCACAAAGAAAAACCAAGAGGGAATTGTTACACTACCTAACAAAAGAAAATCTTTTTGTCTTTTTCTTTCAACTTTATTCCCTCAAAAAACCCGTCGAATGATATTCATCGTCAGGAAAAATCAAAATTGTTTCAATTTTTATGGTTTTTTCAATTTTTTTAAATCTCTAACTATTAAAACTAATAGATATACAAACAACATACAACATATCCCCCACCCCACACTTTAAGTTGT
Organism: Nicotiana tomentosiformis; assembly: GCF_000390325.3. NCBI lineage: Eukaryota > Viridiplantae > Streptophyta > Magnoliopsida > Solanales > Solanaceae > Nicotiana > Nicotiana tomentosiformis. The sequence goes on along the minus strand of NC_090822.1, from coordinate 71,397,903 downwards.
GGCATATCCCCATGACACACAATTAAAAAGCATAAGGTAAAGAAAACTTCCCTGAACATCTAGTCGAGGTCTGAGTCGAAGTTGGGCTCCATTCCTCTGCTTCGGACTAATGCGCACATCTAGATAGACAGCTTCTTCTCAGCCTTTTTAGGGTACACCCCACACTTATCTTTCTCACTCAATGAAGTCTACTCTTTTGAGCCCTTCACTTTCTATTCAACACATGCAGCTGGTTTTACCTTTTGTTCCCTCTTTTCTACAATCATATCAAACGTCACCGTCTCCTCACCCAATCTAAGCATGAGTTTCCTCTCGCGTATATCCAATATTGCTCTACTCGTTGCTAAGAATGGTCTTCCTAGGATGAGGGGGACCTCCTTGTTCTCCTCCATATTTGCCACTATAAAATCCAAAGGAAATACGAACTTATCCACCCGAACTAACACATCTTCCACTATTCCCTCGGGTATTAAGGTCGTCTGGTCCACCAGTTGCAAAGATATTGGCACCGACCTTATCTCTTCGATTTCTTTCTCTAGGTTCCTGTAAAATAGATAGAGGCATTAAATTAATTGAGGCATCAGAATCACATAAATACTTATCAAAGTTAATAGAGCCTAAAGAGCAAGGTATAGTAAAACTCCCTAGATCTCCACACTTTTGTGGGAGTTTATTTTGCAATGTAGCACTACAATATTCTGTAAGCTTGACCACTGAGGTCTCCTCTATTTTCATCTTCTTTGTCAGGATCTCCTACATAAATTTGGCATAAGCAGGCATTTGTGAGAGAACTTCTGTAAATGACAAATTTACATGAACCTGTTTCAGCACATCCATAAATCTTGCAAACTGCTTGTCCAACTTTTCTCTACATAGCTTTTGAGGGAAAGGTAAAGCAGGCATATGCTTGTTCTCTTCAAGTTCCTCCCTTCTTGATTTTCTTTCCTTATTCATTTTTTCAATTTTTAAATTGGGCCTTTCTTCTTCTTATTATCATCACTTTTCAGTTGTTCCCCACTTTCTTTTGCAATTATCACATCTTTTTGGATTGGGGAGGGGTCCTTCAACACTTGCCCACTTCTCAAGGTCACATCATTCACTGTTTCTTTGGGATTTCTCTCATTATCAGCGGGGAGAGTTCCTGGAATCCTCTTAGACAATAGAGTGGCTAGTTGCCTAACATGTCTTTCCAGGTTTCGAAAACCAGTAACTATTTCTTTGATAGTTGCTCCATGTTCCCGTATAGCTGCGTTATGAGTTTCAAGCCTCTCATAAGTTTTCACAATAAAGGCCTTCATGAGATCTTTTATGCCAGGCTGAATGGGTTGTTGAGGCTGAAGTTGCTGCCTCTGCTGATTTTGGAAAGCTGGAGCTCCTTGTCCCGGGGGTCTAGAGTTATTTTGTTGCCATGCATTCGTGGTACCCCCAGGTGAACTCCATGCAAAACCGAGGTTCCTCTGACCCATTGCATTAAAAGTGTAGTTTTCCACAACATTCACTTCCTCAGTTGAGGCTTGACACTCATGAGTAGGGTGTTCTCTTCCACATATATCACAAGCTGCGTGAGGCTCACTTTGTATCGACGCTAAGGTCATCTTTCATGTTTCTTTGGACATAACATCAAGTTGTACCTACACAGATGTGTTATCATCAACTTGGTGAACACCAGTTAATTTTCTTCTTTCAGCACTCTCAGAGGGCCACTGATTTGCATCTTCAGATAACTCGTCAAGAATTGTGACTATCTCCTCTGGAGTCTTCTTCATCAACGGGCCTCCAGCTGCATTGCTCAATGTTCTACGTGAGTCCAGTGTCAATCCATCCCAAAAGTCCTGGAGTTGTATCCAGATTTCAATTCCGCTATGTTGACACTTTCGAACAATCTCCTTAAACCTCTCCCATGCTTCAAAAATAGTTTCATTCTGTTTCTGGCAGATGTTATGGATTTATATTCTAAACTTGCCTGTCTTAGCTGAGGAAAAATATTTATCAAGGAATTTTCTTGTCATCTCCTCCCATGTTCTAATTGATCATGTGGGTAAGCTTCGAAGCCACTGCTTTGCATCATCTTTGAGAGAAAAGGGGAATGCCCTTAGATACACTACATCTTGTGACACACCATTGTATAGAAAGGTGTTCATAATCTCCTCGAAGTCCATTAGATGTGTGTTTGGATTCCCTCTGAAGACACAACAATTCTGAAGGGTTTGAAGCAACCTTTGCTTCAACTCAAAATTATTCACTACAGTCGGAGGTGGTCTAACACTTGATAAACCTTTATTGTAGACCGGTCTAGCATAATCGCCAAGTGGTCTCCTAGGCATGTGAGCTATATTTTCGAACTGGTCTGCACCCAAAGGTTGATTTTGAGTAATTTTATGACACCTCTCTTCTTCGTAGATAATTTGTGCATCTCTAATAGCTGCTTTTTCAGCATCCCGTGCAGCTTGTTCTCATCGTTGGGCTGCTTCTTTCACAGCCAAATCTACATTATCCTCACCGTGTCTAACCATATCTTCTTTGGTTGCGGATTGCACAATCTTTTCTAACTTCTCAGTGAGATTTCTTTACTTCACAGGCTGTCGTAGTTGTTTTTCATTTTCTGGCTCGTATGGTAGCACTTCTTTAGTAGAAGCTTGAGTCATGCACCAATCTTAACCTGTAACCTGCGCACAGTCAAAGAACACCAATCATAAAAAGGAAAAAAATAAAAATAAAAATAAAAAGAAAAATTCCTGAATTAACACTACAAACTATTTCAAACACTATTGATTGCCAATCCCCGGCAATGACGCCAAAATTTGACGAGCTCGAAACACACACTTAAATTATGCTCGCTAGTCAAAGATAGTATAGTATAATATCGTATCCACGGGGATTGGAGTTAAACATTATTTTCATAGTTTCTAGCTTAATTGCTATCCACGAGAATCAACAATCAAGATTTATATGATTAATAACTAAAATTAAAAAAAGAATCTAAAGCTATTGACTAATGACAATCGAAACAAAAGTAAGCAAGAAAGTTATCAATGGGAAGAAATAGGGGTTGATAAGATAGGTGCAAGATAATTATTTGGGATCTAACTCTAGATAATTCACTTCTAATGTTTAAGTGAGTCTCTCAAATTCACTCAATTATTAGTTCAAACGTTCAGCGTAAACTCCTTTCTCAATTAAGTCTTAACCTCACAAGATGAACCAATTTAAGCACGTGAAGATATGCAAGAATGCGTAGTGGATTGGTCTTTAGGAGAACCTTTATCGATTATCCTCCTAACTAGGTTTAATCAATGATTCAACTAGCCTGTTTCAATTACTAAGAAGAATTAATGAACTCAACCAACAATATAATGCAAAGATATCACAAGTTATGCCTCTCTCGATTACATGAACAAGTGAATATAGATGCAACAGTTAAATCATCCAAAACGCTTCAATACATAAAACTTGAGCTATAATCCACAAACAATCATCAATAGACCATATCCATCAAACCCTAAAGGGAACTACTCCATAGATATGGAGCAATTCATCACAAATAAAATTAAAGTATTGGAAAACATAAATTCAATCTAAACTCGGGCCTTGAGTGAGGAAGGAATGATGAAATCCTTGTACTCGTTTTCTTCCAACTCCTCCTTAGCCTCCTTAGGTCGAATATGTGTCAAAAGTCCAAAAAATAATGTTTTCCATGAATTTATACCAAGTAGGGTCGGGCCTAGATGAAACCTCACTTTTCTAGACGAAATAGGAAAATTACTCTGTAAAAGTTGCACAGGCGCGCCGCATGAGGCGACGCACCATGCGGGGCATTAGTGGGGAAATCCAGAAAGCTAGTTCTGATAGGCATTAGGAACTTTGCACAGTCGCGGCATGCCACGCACCGCCCCACGCGCCGCACTAGTGCACTTTTCTCAAAGTATGGATATGTTTTGCATTTTGACGTCCAGACTTGGTCCTCAACCCTCGAACACGATCCCGACTTAATCCCTTGGGCTTTTACTCAGACTTTAAATCTCAAAATCAGTCAAATTCATTCCATAACATCTACATGGCTCGGAATCACTATCAATTGAAGCTCAAAACGAATAAAGTAAAGTAAATTAGAGTGCAATAAGTGACTAAAACACGAGATTATAGCCTACCATCAACACCCCACACTTAAATCATAGCTCGTCCTCGAGCAATCAAACTACGCTTCGCGTAGACATGACCTTTTTCAACAACTCTAATAACTCATCACACCAAAAATATTTAAAACAGATTAAGCACAATACCGTAACATCCTTGCCTCAAAATTTGACTCACAAGCACCACGCAATTTTCACAACCCGCTCACTTACTCTAACACAGAGGTCAACGACATTACCTTTCGTTCTTAAATCAAGTGCCCTCATACAACAATAGAGAGTAGTTCCACACACAATAAACTAAAGAACAATTAGGAACTCAATATAGAAAGAATTTGCTCACTCTCCAAAAATAACATTCATATGCCACAAAAGACGTACCATTAGCATGCCCGTAGTGTACTACTCTACTAATTGAGTTCATTCAGTCAAGGATCAAGTAGGACTTTATTTGGTTGTAATGCAGGCTGCGGGGAGGGTAGGATACATTTGGATATAATAGTGACTACACCTCCCTAAGCACTTTAATACATACAATTAACTGTTCAAAACCTCACACTTATGTCAAACCATAAATCCACCTTCACAGCGAATATACATTAACTCCAAACTTCTTTAAGCACAATTACATCAAGAGTTACCACTATCAAGGAATATTTTTCACAATCATACAATTATTTTTTCCTTTCTTTTTCAATTCAAGTGACTCTTACTTTTTTTTTTAAATGGTGCACCTTTCTCCTTATTTCATTAGTTCCACTCAAAAGCCAAACCTACCACCCCACGCTTCAATTAGAGTGCAATAAATGACTAAAACACAAGATTATAGCCTACCATCATGTTCCAACTGTAGCTTGATTCCTTCATCATCATATTCATTGATGGAATATTGGTGTATTCTTGCAGCCAAGAGGATCATCAGCAGCACTTGAGGATCATGCTCCAGTCGTTGAGAGAGAAGAATCTATACTCTAAATTCTTCAAGTGCGAGTTTTGGCTTGATTCGGTGGTGTTCTTGGGCCATGTGGTGTCCAGTGAGGGGATTAAGGTGGATCCAAATAACATTGAGGCAATTTTGAGTTGTCCTAGACCATATTCTTCTACTGAGAGTCGGAGTTTCCTTGGATTGGCTAGCTATTATCGCCGTTTCGTGAAGGGTTTCTCATCCATCGCAACTCTTTTAACTAGACTGACTTAGAAGGGTGCCCCATTCAGGTGGTTTGATGAGTGTGAGGAGAGCTTTCAGAAGCCCAAGACTGCCTTGACTACAACTCCAGTTCTGGTTTTGCCTTCAGCATCGAGTTCTTATACAGTCTATTATGATGCTTCACGGATTGTCATCGGGTGTGTGTTGGTGTAGGAGGGTAGAGTGATGCTTACGCTTCATGTCAGTTGAAACCCTATGAGAAGAACTACCTAGTCCACGATTTGGAGTTGGCAACCATTGTTCACGCGTTGAAGATTTGGAGGCACTATCTATATGGTGTATCTTGTGAGGTGTTCACGGATCATAGACGATTACAACACCTATTAAAGCAAAAGGATCTGAACTTGAGGCAACAGAGGTGGTTAACGCTACTAAAGGACTATGATATCCCATTACTTTATCATCTCGGGAAGGCCAATGTGGTGGCTGATGCTTTGAGTAGGAAGGCTGAGAGCATGGGTAGTCTTGCTTTTATACTAGTTAGGGAGAGATGTCACGACCCAAAATCCAACTAGTCGTGATAGCACCTAACCCAACCCACTAGGTAAGCCAATTTATAAATAATCCAACTAAAGGAGATCAACTGAGAAAATAAATGATGAAATAACTGAACTTTTATACAAAACTCCCAATGATTGGTAGTACAAATCATGAGCTTCTAAGATTTAAGATTTACAAAACTGGTATAAAATTAATACATCATCTGTTTTAAATGTATATAAACAGATTTTTATAAATCTAAAGCTCCCATGAACAAGAGGCAGCTACAACCGGAATGCAGGTACATCTTCAATGCCAGCTTCCGCCATACATAGAAATACCAGCTCCATAATCTGCACGTATGTACTGAATAAGTAACAAACCCAACTTTAGGTTGAATGCAGTGACGAGCTTGAAAAACAGTCAACGTCCAAGACCAATAGCCAAGAATAATTCGTAACGATATAATAAAAGCAGCACAAGTAATAACTCAAGATATGATGCTCATCTCGTTCACAGTTACACAAAAATAGGCATGGTCTTCAGGTATAATAGTAAAACCCAAATCTTTCACCGAAATCACCAAAATATGAGTATAACAGAAAACTATAATTTTCCCCCAAAAAATTTCAACAACAGATAAGATATTTCATTATCAGCTAGCATGAGGAAAGTACATTTCTATGCCTACATGTCAATATGCATATGAAGTCATGAATATCACAATACCGTGCAGCATGAGGAAATACATCTCTATGCCTACATGCCAAGTATGCATGTCAAATGTAATGCACCACAGTGATAAACTCATGTGCTCATGCTCTCAGAGTAGTCAACCTCACTCAACTCAACAATCGCACTCGACACTCGCACTCATTAGGTACCTGTATTCACTGCTGGTATGTCAGACTACGGAGGGGCAGATTCTGCCCAAGCGCTTATAAAACCTGCTATGGTGCGCAACCCGATTCCATCATGAATCAATAATACTTGCTGCGACGTGCAATCCGATCCCATCATGAATCAACAAAACCACTTGCGGCATGCAGCCCGATCCTATCATGAATCAATAAAACTTGCTGCGGCGTGCAGTTCGATCCCATCAATATCACTCACAATCAGGCCCTCGCCCTCAGACCAGTCATCAATCTCTTCAGTCTCTCGAGCTTACAAATCTCATGCCAATCAGCCCAAACAATGACAACATGATGTGACAACAATGATAACAGGGACTGAGATATGATATGCAACTGAATGAATATGACTGAGTATGTGATTGCAATTTAAGAAAATAACTTGAATGAAAAAATGACCTCAGTGGGTCCCAACATAATAAGTATATAGCCTAAATATGATTTCTAACATGGATCACAACTCAATTACTCTAGCATGTAGGAATTTCATGGATAGAAACAAGATTAGGTAACTTACCTCGAACAAGCCGAACCCAATACTGAGTAAGCCAAACAATACTCCAAAAATGCCATCACGGTCATACCGACCTCCGAACGGCTCGAAACTAGCCAAGTGCAACTCAAGAACATCAAATAATGCCAAAGGAAATAAACCCAATCGATAAAGGTCGAATCTTTAATCAAAAGTCCAAAGTCAACCAAAAAGGTAAACCCGAGCCCGTACCTCAGAACCCGACAAAACTCACAAAATCTGACAGTCCATTCAATTATGAGTCCAACCATACTAGTTTCACTCAAATCCGACTCCAAATGGATGCTCAAAACTCAAAAATTCACTTTATGAAATTTTAGACAAAACCCCCCAATTTCACTTTTGAAATCATCAACGCCAAAATGAGGGTAGATTCATGAAATATAATCAAAATTAAGTAGAAAACACTTACCCCAATACATGTCGAGAAAATCGCCTCAATCTGAGCTCCATCGTTCTAAATATGCTAAAATGGCCGAAACCCCCGAAATAGAGTTCTTATAATCCACTGCACAGTCATATGCATCGCGATCGCGAAGAAGGGAAAATGGCACTGCTCAAAATACCCACCGCGTTCGCAAACCAAGCCATGCGAATGCACATACCACAAGAATAAAGCTACGCGAACACGCCCAGCGACACGTGAACGCGAAGACACTTTCGCACAACACCCACACTGATTCGCGATCACGTTCCTAGTCACGTGACCGCGATACACAAACTGCTCAAACTCCGCGAATGCAGTCATCCAATAGCGAACACGTAGAGGAAAGTGCACCAGCTCCAACATTGTACATTGCGATCGCGTTTCTCCCCTCGCGATCGCATAGAAGGAAATCAGCACTAGCAGCCCTGAACACAACATCAATCAAACATGAAGGAAAAATGATCTGATTCCAATCCGAAACTTACCCGATCCCCTCGAGACCCCGTACGAACATACCAACAAGTTCCACGAACCTACTCGAGGCCTCAAATCACACATAACAAGATCGAAATAATGAATCACACCTCAAATCAAACTTAATGATTTTTGAATCTTTCGACTTCCAAAACCCGTGCCGAACTTTATCAAATCAACTCGGAATGAACTCAAATTTTGCACACAAGTCCCGAATGACGTAACAAAGATATTCCAATTCCCGGAACTACAATCCGAACCCGATATCATCAAAGTCAACTCCCGGTCAAACTTATAAACATTCCAAATCTTCAAATTATCAACTTTCACCAAATAGTGCCGAAACCTTCTAGGAGTATCCAAATGCAAATCCGGCCATACGCACGAGTCCAAAATCACCATCCAGTCCTAACGGAACCATCAAAACTCTGATATGTGGTCAAATACTCAAAAGTCAATCTTGGTCAACTCTTCCAACTTAAAGCTTCAGAGTTGAGAATCTTTCTCCCAAATCAATTCAGATTAACCTGAAAACTAAAATTGACAATTCACTCAAGCCATAATATATATGAAGCTACTTGAGACTTCAAATGGCTGAACGAAATGCAAATGCTCAAAACGACCAGTCGGGTCGTTATATTCTCCCCCACTTAAACATACATTCATCCTCGAACGTGCCTAGAGTCATTCCAAAGCCAACAAATCGCCGTGTAACCTTACCATGCACATACCCGGGGGTGATCCCACGTCATTCCAATTCATGAAAGCCTGACAACACAACATAACTGAAGATCATTACTTTAACCTTAGTCTGTAAGCCTTAGAACCCAATTTCCAACATCCAGAATTCCTTACAAGACTCGTATCTTGCATCTACACACTATATAAGTCTGAACAAGCTGTATCAAGTCATATCCATAACCCAAGATGTAATCACATGATATATCACATAACTCGCATACTCGTAGCAACAATTCCTGATCACAGTAGTTGCTCGAAACAAACCCAATACTAGTAATAAACCTCATATCAAATAAAACCTCATTCAAAACCTTCGTACACTGCCGATGATGAAAGAAACACGTAGAAACTCATAAACACTCATCAAATCAACAAGCCATGAAGCTCTCTCACTCGTCCGACAAGAACCAAAGCCAAATTCTTAGCCAACTTCCGATATTATTCTTCCAAACATACCATAATCAAATCTGCTAGTATCCATTCTATGTCCAATGACTTATTTCATCAAACACAACTATTCTATTGACATGTCATACCAATACAACCTAAAGTCACAACCATGCAATCTGTGCACCAACAAGCAACAATTCAAATATACTCAAACATGGAAAGTGACTCAAATGAGAGAACCATCCGGCAAGCTCAACAAGTACCACCACAAACTCAATGCTACGAACCCATCACACATAATAGAACCAAGACACACGAATCTATCACAAGGGATCATATCCCAACGTAGCCCCAATGCAATGTGTGACCCCCTCCAAACACTGGTCCATATGAAACACCTCAAGCCACAATGCTCAAAATCAACAACCAAGCGCAATTCGACATCAAGTACACGAAGTTCATGACCATAACCATGGAGAAGAAAATAGCACAGTATACCACAACCCGAAAACACCATAACCACGGCACAATCAACCATATCACCATCTCGCTTGAATTTCGTTATAAGGCCCAAACAGAACGGTATCCTGTGTGCATATAACCGAGGAATCACAACCCCTCGTAGCATAGAAGAATAACAAATATAACATATCAGAACACGAACAAGCTTAAATCTAACCGATTGACATACATTTCAGCAATAAGGGTATTGAGTCAACAAATTTGACCCGGTGTAGAATACACATTCTCTTTGGGCATACCAATGGGCCCCAAAATCAACCCCAGCCATCCACAAATAGATAAATAGCCCTCTAAAAGTCCACAATGATGTAACCATAATGCGTACCACTATCCAACTAACTTTGGCCACATCTTCACAGCCTGCAACCCCAAAACAATCTGCTTTTGAGAACTGCCAGTCTCCAAATCAATAGAACACATGAATTACCATAGTCGATCCCAATTCTACCACTCAAATGACTAACACATCTCTCATAAACGATCATCACACGAGGAATACCTCCATAATTCTTCCATGCCATATGGCAAAAATCTGAACATCAGATGTTGATCAACCAGGCGAGTACCACAATACCAAGGAAGCATTTGTAAGTCAAAATACAGTGCGCCTTCTAAAATGCGCACCCTTCTCAGGCAATACCAAGTAGTAATAGCATTTATCTAGTCATGTGAAACCGTCCAATCCCACATAACACACCGCATCTATCATTCCATCATAGAAAAGAATGAGAATCTCATAATCAACTCTGGGTCACTAGTAGAATACATCCCCGATCAGTCAAAAACCTTCCATTTGATCCCATCCAAAAGAAAATTACAATATGCAACATGCTCCTCAAGCCGGTAGGAAATATCCATCTCAAACTGTAGGCAGAAACCATCGAGAACTCTTCGAAACCCATTTGCACATAACCAAGCCATTAGAACTGAATCTCTCTAACTCAACCAAGCCACACAGGTCGCCAAACCCAAGAGTATTGTCACCAACACCTGTACAGACTCACCACATCATAAGTACCCAAAGAGCCGATCATATATATTACCATGCTGATCCAACCTACTACCAAGCTCTCATATTTCTCTGTGTTCCTTCTGAATTACCCTCAAGTTGACACTTATCCTTGCTAGAACACCACGATTCTTACCCAAATCTCACCACAAGAGATCCTAGCATAAAACTACACTGCCCTAAGGCCCATAAGTCATTGTATTCCCTCATAAGCACCCCAAAAGTACCACAACCGAGACACCCACTCTAAAGAGACCTTCGGTGAATCTAAATCTATTTCCTTCACCTTTCTGATACTGAAATTTAGAATCCATAATAATATAAAAATACCGCGAGTCTCAACACCATGTAAATCTCGCATTCTAGCCATATACTAATCTGAAAAAATTCTCAAATGCCACATTTGAATCTTGAATCCATTAGAACCTTCTCGAGAGTCATCCACTATGCTCAAATCTCAATTGCACTGTCCAAATGGACCGAACAACATGTGCCACATTAACACGACAAAACCCAAAGAAGTAACCCCGCCTTAACACAACCGGGCAAATTCCTATTCCATGCGCATTGCATCCTTCACGAATAACAACTCAATCATTCCATGATTCCTATATACCCAAAAATGTAATTCACCATGCATACAGAAAATTGTTTGCTTAAGTCATCCTCAAATTTAGCCTCTACAAGTCATAACCGATCCACAAGTATGCCTCGGACCAAAACCAATACAACATAAAACCATGCAATTAAATCGTCGATAGCAGACTCCCCCCACTTGGCTCAACGTCATAGATCAAAACACTCAATAATTCACAATGCCCATACTCTATTACTGCCATAATACTGCAGTGAGATTCGACTAAATCCTTCATAAGCTCATGTATCACAAACCATATAACACCTCAAATCATCCGCTAAGCCCGTATTCATCCTCGTGACAATCAGGTCAACTTTCTCAACCGATGCACAATCAAATCGCAACATAAATAACCCACTGGTAGAAGAAACTCCCCTCAATCAGCATAAGAATCACATAACCTCAGAATATCCCGCAGGAGATAACCCACCTGATTAGCCTCAAACTGGCATCTCTCTATACCCTTTCACAGCCACAACTACTGCGCAATCTCTTAATCTTACTGAGTCAGAACTCATCAATAAGACATGAACATCTACTTCGTTCCACAAATGAAATAACACGTAAGAATTCCTCAAAATCCCCAAAACTCTAGGCCGTATAACACATCCACATAAATCGAGCACCCAATAGTCCTTTTCACATCTCAAGCAAACTCTTTTCAACACATTCTAACCATCTGAACACTCCCCGCAGTCACATCCTACTCGTCATATAGCCATCCAACCACTCACCGATCCACTATTCCCACTCATAGGGACACCAGTAGATATAGAAGTCCAAAAGCACATGCTCATACAACTTGAAACTATCGAGCCTAAGCTGCAGTCCAAACCCGGCCTCAAGTCCTCTAGACTGGCCCATCACCAAAACACAGAAAACACATCTCGCACCTCATCCATGGAATCTACAAGCCGTCGATGCACAGATGATACTGAGCGCTCACATGCGCATACGAGTGAGTGGGAGGAATTCAAAGAGATATGCTTCAAGCTAAATCAATGTCGCACGATCAGGAATGAAAAATGGGAAATTTATCCTAAATGCCATATAACCTTTCGAAGATAGGAATGCACATCATCATACCGATCCTCAAGACTCTACTAGACATTTGCTCATGACTCGTAGAACCTATGAACCTAGAGCTCTGATACCAATTTGTAATCAACCTATGAACCTATGGCACCTAACCAAACCCACTAGGTAGTCCAATTTATCAATAATCCAACTCAAGGAGATCTACTGAGAAAATAAATGATGAAATAACTAAACTTTTATACAAAAATCCCAAGGATTGGTAGTATAAATCTTGAGCCTCTAAGATTTATAATTTACAAAACTGATATGAAATAAATACATCATCTGTTTAAAATGTACATAAACAGATTTTTATAAATCTAAAGCTACCAAGAACAAGAGGCTACTACAACGAACATAGGTACATCTTCAATTCCAGCTTCCGCCATACACAACAACATCAGCTCCATAATCTGCATGCAAGGTGCAGAAGTGTAGTATGAGTACAACCGGCCCCATGTACTCAATAAGTAACAAACCCAACCTAAGGTTGAAAGTAGTGACGATCTTAGACAACAGTCAGCATCCAACACCAATAGCCAAGAATAATTCATAACGATATAATAAAAGCAGCACAAGTAATAACTCAAGATATGATGCTCAGCTCGTTCACAATTACAGAAAAATAGACATGCCTTTCAGGTATAATAGTAAAATCCAAATCTTTCACTGAAATCACCAAAATATGCGTATAACAAAAAATTATGATTTTCCCCCAAAGACATTCAACAACAGATAAGATATTTCATTATCAGATAACATGAGAAAAGTACATCCCTATGCGTGCATGTGAAGTCATGAATATCACAGTATCGTACATCATGAGGAAATACATCTTTATGCCTACATGCCAAATATACATGTCAAATATAATGCACCACAGTGATAAACGCATGTTCTCATGCTCTCGGAGTAGTCAGCCTTACTCAGCACGCTCAATCACTCAACACCTCCCTATCACTAAGCACTCGCACTCGGAACTCGCACTCAGTAGGTACCTGCACTCACTGCTGGTATGTCAGACTCTGAAGGGGAGGATCCTACTCAAGTGCGAATAAAACCTACTGTGGCTCATAGCCCGATCCTATCATGAATCGATAATACCTGTTGCGGCGTGCATCCTGATCCCATCATGAATCAATAAAACTCGTTGTGGCATGCAGCCCAATCTCATCATGAATCAATAAAACTTGTTGCGGTGTGCAGCCCGATCCCATCAATATCACACACAATCAGGCCCTCGGCCTCAACTCAGTCATCAATCTCTCCAGTCTCTCGGGCTCACAAATCGCATGCCAATTAGCCAAAACAATGACACCATGATCTGACAACAATGATAATAGAGACTGAGATATGATATGCAACTAAATGAATATGACTGAGTATGTGCGTCACCTCAACACCAAACACATAACACGTATATCCAGGGGTTTATACCTTCACCATCAAGTTTAAAAGTCTTACTTACCTCGAACAAGTCGAACCCAACACCGATCAAGCTAAACAATGTTCTAGAAATATAATCCCTGGTGTACCGACCTCCGAACGGCTTAAAACTAGCAAAGAGAAACTCAAGAACATCAAATAATGCTAAAAGAAACAAACCCAATCGATAAAGGTCGAATCTTTAATCAAAAGCCCAAAGTCAACCAAAAAGTCAAACCCGGGCCCGCACCTCGAAACCGCCAAAACTAACAAATTCCGACAACTTATTCAATTATGAGTCCAGCCATACTAGTTTCACTCAAATATGAATCTGAGTCGATGCTCAAACTCGAAAATTTACATTCTTAAATTTTAGACAAAAATCCCCAATTTTTCTTTTGAAATCATCAACTAAATGCCAAAAACGAGGATAGATTCATAAAATATAATCAAAACCGAATAGAAAATACTTACCCCAATCCATGTGGAGAAAATCGCCTCAAATATCGCCTCAATCCTAGCTCCATAGCTCCAAATATGCTAAAATGGTTGAAACCCACGAAATAGAGTTCTTATAATCCACTTGACAGTCATATGTATCACGATCGCGGAACAATCCTCATTGCAAAGAAGAGAAAATGGCACTGCTCAAAATACCCATTGCGTTTGCAAAACAAGCGATGCAAACGCGCATACCACAAGAATAAAGCTAAGCGAATGCGCTCAGCTACACGCGAACGCGAAGACACCTTCGCCCAGCACCCACACTGATCCCCGATCACATTTCCAGGCACGGGACCACGATACACAAACCGCTCAAACTCCATGAACGTGGTCCTCCAATAGCGAACACGCAGAGTAAAGTGCCCCAACTCCAACTTTGTACATTGCAATCGCGTTTCTCCCCTCATGATCATATTGAAGGAAATCAGCACCAGGGCCAGAACACAACAACAATCAAAGATGAAGCAAAAATGATATGATTCCACTCTGAAACTTACCCGAGCCCCTCGGGACCCCGTACAAGCATACCAACAAATTTCAAAATATAATACGGACCTATTCGAGGCCTTAATCATGCATAACAACATCGAAATCACGAATCGCACCTCAAATCAAACTTAATAATTTTTGAATCTTTTAACTTTTGAAACTCGTGCCGAACCTTATCAAATCAACTCGAAATGGAATCAAATTTTGCACACAAGTCTCAACTGACATAACAAAGCTATTACAATTCTTGGAACCACAATCTGAGCCCTATATCATCAAATTCATCTCCCAGTCAAACTTATGAACATTTCAAACCTTCAAATTGCCAAATTTCTCCAAATAGTGCCGAAACCTTCTAAGAGTATCCAAATGCAAATCTGGGCATACTTCCAAGTCCAAAATCACCATACACCTAACGAAACTATCAAATCTCTGATCCGAGGTCAAATACTCAAAAGTCAAACTTGGTCAACTCTTCCAACTTAAAGCTTCCTAGTTGAGAATCTTTCTCCCGCATCAATTCTGATTAACCTGAAAACTAAAACTGACGATTCACTCAAGTCATAATATATCATATGAAGCTACTCAATACTTCAAATGGCTGAATGGAATGCAAATGCTCAAAATGATCGATTGGGTCGTTACAAGAGATTGTTAGCTTTGGATATTCAAGCTTTGTCCCACAAGTTCGTGAGGTTGGATGTTTCGGAGCTTAGCCAGGTTATTGCTTGCTTGATTACACGGTTTTATTTGTTTGAGAGCATTAAGGCACGTAAGTATGATGATCCCCACTTTCTTGTCCTTAAAAACACGATGCAACACGGTGATGCCAAGGAGGTTAGTATTTGGGATGATGGGGTGTTGAGGATGCAGGGTCTGATATGTATTCCAAATATGGATGAGATGTGTAAGTTGATACTTGAGGAGGCCCATAGTTCATGGTATTCCATTCATCCGAGTACTACAAAGATGTACCAAGACTTGTTGCAACACTATTGGTTGCGGAGGATAAAAAAGATGTTGTTGAGTATGTTGCTCGGTGTTTGAAATGTTAGCAGGTGAAGTACGGGAAAAAGAGACCGGGTGATTTGCTTCAGAGGCTTGATATTACGGAGTGGAAGTGGGAGAATATCACTGTGGAATTTGTAGTTAGACTTCCACGGACCTTGAGGAGATTCGATGTTGTGTGGGTTATTGTGGATAGACTGACTAAGTCTGCAAACTTCATTCCAGTCATGACTACATATTCTTCAGAGAAGATGGCTCAGATTTATATTTGGGATATTTTTTGCCTTCATGGTGTGTCTATTATCTAGGATCGAGGCATGGAGTTCACATTTGTAGAGTCGTGCAGCGAGAGGTGGGCATACAAGTCGAGCTGAGTACGGTATTTCATCCCCAGACAGACGAACAATCCGAGAACACTATTCTGATGTTGGAGGACATGTTACGTGCATGTGTTATTGATTTCAGGAGTTCATGGGATCCATTTCTATTGCTCGCATAGTTTACCTACAACAATTGCTATTAGTCAAGCATCCAGATAGCTCCTTATGAGGCCTTATATGGGAGGCAATGTCGAACTCCAATTAGTTGGGTTGAACTTAGGGAGGCTAGATTGTTGGGCATTGACTTGGTCTGTGATGCTTTGGAGAAGGTGAAGTTGATTCAGAAGCAATGTCGTACAACACAGTCCAGGCAGAAGAGTTATACCGATTAGAGGGCTCGTGATGTGGCATTCATGGTGGGTGAGAGGGTTCTGCTCAGAGTTTTGCCCATGAAGGGTGTGATGAGATTCAAGAAGAGGGACAAGTTGAGGCCTCGGTATATTGGCCCTTTTCAGACTCTTGAGAGAGTGGGTGCGGTGGCCTACAAACTTGCTTTGCCACCCAACTTATCGGGAGTCCACCTAGTGTTCCATATTTCTATGCTCCGGAAGTATTATGGTGATCCATCCCATGTGTTAGATTTTAGCTTAGTGCAATTGGATAATGATTTGACCTATGTTGAGGAGCAGATGGCTAATTTGGACAGGCAGGTCCGAAAGTTGAGGTCGAAGAGAATTGCATCGGTGAAGGTTCAGTGGAGAGGTCAACCGGTCAATGGCAACTTGGGATATTAAGCATATATGTGGAGCCGATATTCTCACTTTTTTGGCACTTTAGGTATATCTCTATACTTGTTCAAGAATGAACGTTTGTTCAATATGGGAAAATATAATAACTTGACCAGTTTTGAGAATTGCAAATCTGTTTCCATTATTTGATGCTTTACATATGTATATTTATGGTTACATGACTTGTGGGGTTGATTGGTGTAGTTTCGGGACAGTTTTGGATTGATTTGGGACACTTAGTCCTTTAGTTGGAGGCATAAGTTGTAAAACTTGTCCGGAGTTTGACTTTTATGTAGACTACTCTGGAATGGTATTTTGATGATTCCAACGGCTTTGTATGGTGATTTTGGACTTAGACGTATGTCTAGATTTGGATTTGGAGGCTTCTAGGTTGTTTTGGCTTGAATTGGTGAAAGTTGGAAAGTTGAAGGATTGAAAAATTGATAGGTTTGACCAAGGTTGATTTTGTTGATGTCGGGTTTGGAATGTGGTTCTGAGAGTTGGTATAGGTCCGTTGAATCATTTGGGACTTGTATGCAAAATTTGAGGCCATTCCGAGTTAATTTGACATGATTCGGCATGAGTATTAGAGTGAGTTCCGGGGTGGTGGATCATTTCTATGCGTGTGGGAGCTGGTGATTGCTGGTGTGTCTGCACGTGATCGCATAGAGGAACTCTGGGCAGCAGGCATTTTGTTCGTCGTGATCGCGTAAGTGGTGTCGCATTCGTGGAGTGTTATGACCATTGATCTTTGCGTTCGCGAGAGGGCCTCACGTTTGCGTAAGGTTGAGGAAGTCTGGGGAAGGAGTGGAGCTACACCTTCGTGATCACGGGACTGAGGATGCGTTCGGGAATGGATGGGTCATTCGTGGTAGCGATGGAGATAGTGTGCCACGTTCGTGTATGGCATTTTGGAGCTGGATGAGTTTGTTCTTTGCCATAGCGAAGGTATTTCTGCGATCGTGATGTGTATACCTGAGCAGATCAATTAAATACTCTATTTCGAGGGCTTTTATTATTTTATCACATTTTGAGTTAGAGAGCTCGGTTTTGGGTGATTTTGGAGGGAATTTTCACGATTTGGATTGGGATAAGTAGATCTAACTCGAATTTGTTTATATTCCATGATTACAACCTTCAATTTAGCGATTGTTTGATGAATCAAATTAAGGAAATTGGAGATTTTCGTAAAAACTTTTCTAAAACATAAATTGATGATTTGAAGGTCGATTTGAGGTCGAAATTGGATTAAATTGGTATCTTAGACTCCTATTTGAATGGGTGTTCGTAATTTTTGAGTTTTGTCAGGTTTCGGGGTACATGCCCGGGGTTAACTTATTGATTTTAGTTAAAGCTCGAAGGTTTATTATTCAGAATCATTTCATAATGCTTTTTTGTATGATATTAAGTTATTTTAGCAAGATTCGAGCAGTCCGGAGGTTGTTTCACACGGGAAGGGCTTCTTAGAGTATTGATTTAGCTTCTTTGAGGTAAATATCTTGCCTAACCCTGTGTGTGAGAATACCCCTTAGGTGCTAGTCCTGTTATGTTGATTTCTATGATGTGAAAGTAACGTGTACATTGGGTGACGAGCACTTATACGGGCTGTATGTGAAATTTTGACAGGAATAGACCGTAAGCTATTAATATGCGTTAATGTGATAATGAACTTTATATGAAACATGTTGAGATCCTTTTATGACTATTTGATCATGATCATTACATTAACTTAGCCATTGTCATGCTATATGTATTGTACAACCCTCCACTTTTATGAATATTGTTATGTCCATATGCAGTGCTGTTGAAAGTTGTGAGCTTACATCATGGTGGAACTTTGATATCATTGTTTGCTTTTGCGATATTGTGGCACTTGGTATTATTGTTTTGAGGTGTTGTGGCACTTGTGGACTTGTTGAGCGGATTAATTAGATGTGTTAGCACGAGGGTTTTGACATGCGATTGTGTCTATTGTTGTGCACGCAGGGCAAAATAAAGGTAGCACTATCTCGGGATTCCCACGTGGTGAAATAAGGGTGACTATTTGCGCATGTGGGGAAATAAGGGTGGCATATCATTTTTATGTGCACATGCAGCGTAATAAGGGTGGAATTGTTGATGATGTTATGTGATATTTTGGGATATCCTTATTGTTGTTGTGATTGTGTCGAGACATGATTGCTAATTTTGTTTTATACTTGTTTCTCAAAGCTTTTGTTTTACCCTTATTTGAGTTAATGACTGCATTTGATGTGCTATCACATGCCTCACCTCTGTTTGATATTTTGGTATCAAAGATGGGATTATTATTTTGAGTTGTAATTGCAAGCTTGATCTACGTCCAATCTACACTCAATAATGAGTGGAAACGGTCATTGCAATTATAATACCCAAGTAGAGTCGAGGTCGAATTCCTCGGGGAGTTTATAATGGGTGTTGAGGTAGATACTTAAAGAGAGAACGTCAAATAACTAAATTGTACTTCCAAACAAAAGGTGATTGACATCCAATAGGAATTAAACTAAGTAATAGCAACTAGAGATAAAGTGAATTGCTTTTCACGTTTTTATCAATTGAGGAAAAGCCTAGAGGTGTAACTTTCACCTAGGTGCAAACCTAATGGGTATACTAAGTTAATGCTTGTTTTGTAGATCGGGATGTATTATAACTCTCAATTCTAAAGTACCAACTCAATATCTCTCGGTCATACCAAAAATGGCTTTCTCAAGTCCAATTGGGTAACAATCCAAGCAATTGATATGACTCCAAGTCGGATTTTCCCTATCTCTATTTCAAACACTTTAATCAAACTAGCCAAAACCTTAACTAGCTCAATTTCTTGTTAGCCAAGTTTTCCTAGACTAGGTTCCTCTTTCTCAAGTAAGAACTAAATCAAATAGGCATGAATCAATATTTGCAACCATTAATTCTAGATACAATACATAAACAAGGTTAAATAACAAATGCCCAATCATAAATAAGCATTAGAATTAACAACCCATAAGATTTACACACTAGGGTTGGCTCACAACCCTAGATAAAATCTAGCTACTCATGCTAGAAAGCATAGAAAACAAAGTAGAAGAAGTAATTAAAGTCATAAAGTACAATTAATTGATAAAAGTAATGGGTCTTCTCCACTTTTGATCACAAATTTTCCAAGAAGGTAAAATATAACCGCTACAACTGCTAGGAATACAAAACTTGCCCTAAAAAGTATTTTTCGTCTATTTATAGTATCCAGAAATTTGGTGAAAAAAACTCCCTTCGGGAGGTTCTGCGGCCGCACAATTCATTGTGCGGATTGTACCTTTTCTTATGCTCTTGCATGAGGAGTAAATCTGCGGCTGCATCTACACTTCAGCTTCTGCGGCCGAATATTTTGATTGTGGACCCCACTTCCACGAGGCTTCACACTTGGTTTATTTGTACCTTCTCTGAACTTTTCAAACTTTGTCAATGCAACAAGCTTTTGCGGTCACACAATTTGGTGTGCAGACCGTGCTTTTAGAAAACTCCTCTAAGGCGTCAGGGCTTCTTCTACGACAGCACCTCTATTTCTACAAACCGCATAATCTTCTGCGGACCGCACTTCTACTTGCAGTTCTCCTTTTTGCCTTGTTGAGCTAGAATACTCCCTTTTGAGTTATATTTCTTCATTGATCTACAGGCCTCCAACATACTTGCAATTCACATAATTTCATTAGATTTGGAAACAAAAATCACCACTTTCAGACTAAAACTAAAGCAAGAAGGTACTAATAAGTGGTTAAAATCCAAACTTATCGACTCCCCTAAACTTAAGTCTTTGCTTGTTCTCAAGTAAATAGATTAGTTCCTACCTCTTTTAAGTGAAAGGTCATTTCAAAATGTCAATTATAAGTCATTCATACTCAGTTGGGACCAACAATTACCCACAATACTCATGCATTTTCAACAAGGTGACAAAATATATGTTACATGCTTATAACTTTAGTGTGACATTTGAGCTTCAAGAATTGACTTCACTCGTCAAGTACTCTTGTTTTATCATGTAAATCATGGTGGACTCCGAACTCTTCCTCCTCTACCTTCCATTTTTTATGCTCACTTCAAGAATTAACATTCAATTTCTAGAGCAATAAAGGATTCACTCTTCTCTCACAAAGGAATGTCACAAGTAAAGCTTTAAGCACCATAGGCTTTCCCCTCATGTAGATCTCCACTTATATAAGCTCACTCAGTTTAAAATCAAGTAGTACTTCTTTCGGGTTGTAATGAAGGCATTTGGATTGGGGTAGGATACCATATGGGATAAGTGGTTACAACCTTCCTTAGGCACTCCACTTTTCATTTCTTGGCTCACATTTACCAAATCCTTAGAGCCATTTATTTTTCTTGGGGGCTAGAGAGACTTGCCATCATTCTTTATTTTTCATTTCATTTTCTTATTCCTTTATGCTAATACTAGAGATAGTTGCCTCTTTTGTATTTCATAAATCTCCCTTTTTATTTTCTTTTTAGAATTTTCTTTTTGTTCTTTCTTTTGATGCCTTCTCTTTTCATAGATATCATTTATTTTCTCTCTTTTTGGTGCCTTGATACCTATTTTAGATTCATCAACTCCCCTCCAACTTTCCCCCCAAACTTATGCCTTAAGCCACTTATTACATAAGAGTGTTAAGGAAGGTCCGGATGCCAAGAGAAGATTATAAACATAACGGGTAAAGGTTTGTAGCATGGTTACCAACAAAGAAAGGCTAAATGCTCAACGTTGTTAGCTAAGGACAACATAGGGTGGAAATAGAAAGCTCAAACGGACCAAGGAAAGCCTACAATCATCTTCCAAACCAAGAAAACCTAGAATTTCGCCGTGAAACACATTCGAGGAAAGTTCTAGACCATCCACTCAAGTACTTGGACTAGCAACAAAAATTACCTCACCTCTCATGCAACTAGAACATAAAAGAGGGTATAGTCTAAAGCCTAGAACGATCACAGTCAAGTTAAAGATCACTATAGTCCAATCAACCACTTAAATTATCAAAGTCAACTCAAGAACCTCAAAGTCACTAATTATAGTTATTTTCTTCCAAAAATCTTGTTTCAATAAGCATGCGGTTAAGTGTGTTGGTGCCAAATGAAGTATGGATAACTCTTTTTAGAGAATGACTTATTTAGGTCATTTATTCATTACTACTTACTACTATTATTACCTAAATACAAAACAGACTGATTCACTTAAGAATGTTGTCACACCATCCATCCTCGGAAAGAATCACCCGGTTCACACAAAAGACTACCTTTGGAAAAAACTGTGGAATTAAAAAAACCAAAGGCTTATTATCTACACTGCTAAGAAAAACATAAAATCTACTAAACATAACAACTACTAAAGATAGATAAAATAAAAATAAAGCAGAATCGTCCAATAGTTACATTCCAAAGTATCCAAATGTATTCAATGTATCAAATAAGCTCAACCCCCCCCCCCCAATTAAAATAAGCATTGTCCCCAAGGCTTAACAAAATAAGAGCAAAAGTAGAAAGGGTGAAAAACCTCCCCAAGTGTCCTCAATCATCAAGGTGTCCCCAAAAACATAGTCCCAGTTGGCTCAGCCAACTAAATGTCATCATCAAGTTTGGGAGTGGCTGGAGAAGTGAACATCACACATACTACGTCAGTAGTCTCGACAGCAAGGCATGACTCCTCAATCAAAGAAGCGGGAGCATCCTGTGTAGAAGGATCTGGGTGGGCCTGGGATGGGTCAAGCAGCATGTCAAATGGCAAACCTCTAGTTGTAGCTAGCCAGGTCACCTCAGCTCGAAGCTCAACAACTGACTTCTTGTTGGCTTAGGACTTCCTCATCTTTTTCACCTGTTTGGTCAACCTCTCGATCACACCACCATTTTTTACCAATGTATCGATAATCACCTTCTGGTTGTCAAAAATTTTTCTAAGCTTCTCCTAAATGTCAGAGAAGTCTCGGGGTGCCCGTGTGGATGTCTGTCCTGCAACAACACTGAAGATCTCAAACAACTTTGAAGTTGCTACCTACATCTAGTTGTTGAGACTCGCCAATGTCTGGAAGAGTCGCAAAGCAAATAATGGACTTGTAGGCATGGGCACCGGCCTAGGAGTTGGAGTAGGAACTGTAGTAGGCATTGTGGAAAGAGCTATATGAGTAGCTGAAGATGGTGGCACGGGCATAGCAGCTGCTGCACTGGTAGAAGGCTCAACTGATGTAGATGAAATATCAAATGGACCAAAAATACCACTACCGTCTCATTAGACTGGACAACAGTAGTAAAAGGCTGAGCACTCTTCTTCGGGTTCCTCGGATCCTGTAGCTTGTACCACTTAAACGGCCCTGCCGGCTTGAGTTTGGTGTCAAATGGCCTGGGATCTTCCTTGGCATTTGTCAGATACTCAGTAATACTGCTGGAGTAGGGGTAAGAAGTGTTACTCTGTTTTGCCACAAGTGAAATTTTGGCCAAGATTAGGGGACCCACATTGATTGGGTACCCCGACCATAATAGACGCCACCAGATCAGCTCGAGGGATAGGCTGGTTATTCTCATTATGGCATGGGTCAAGCATGATACAAACAAAATTTTGCCACCCTTTGGCCTCGAAACTCAGTGTGTTCTGAAGGATAGGCACCCCAGCAGCAATCCAAGGAGGAGTGGGTCCCGGTGCTAGAATCTTCGCATGCCACGACCTAGCTTCTTCTTTTAGAGCCAACTTCTCTAGATACTCTTTCGGCTCCAGATCATCAAACCCTAGGTACGCGTTCAGATTATGCTGATCAAACTTCACTTTCAAGTTGCACACCTTGGTGACCTTTGTCCCTTTGAGAATATGCGATGTGTTGGCATAAAACTCTCGAACAAGGTGCTCCTTTACATCAACTAGCTTTTTCGTAAATAGCATCCACCCTTTCCTTTTTGTTAACTTCTCCAGAACAAAAGGATTGTACTTGTCAAAATCTTTCAGTAAGAACTGCCGCTCATGAGTCAAGGACCTCAAACGCCACCACATCTGGAAATCAGAAAATGTCCGGCGACTCACAAATCTATCTTCCCAAGCCTCTTTCTTCTTTAACCTAGCCAACCCTGCCTGTGCACCTTTACCACTCTTCCATTATCGAGGGCATCATCACAATTAGAGCTCACAATAACTGCATTGAACTCTTGACTAGCACTCTCCGAACCCTTAGAAATGTTGTGGGATGTAAAAGGCACATCCAGAGAAGACTGCCTTTGGATCCTGGATTTCTCCTCAGTGTGCTCCTCTGGAATTGATATAGAGTTTCCCTCGGAGGCCTTCAAAAAATTAGGGCATATGAGCTAGACTCTGAGAGGTCTCTACCTCTCCCTCGGCTTGTTGTTGCTTTCTTTGATATAATTTTCTGCACACTTGGGGGCAAGGCACCTCTGCCTCGACCCCTAGAAGATTCTCCTCTCCTTTTGGTAGATTCACCTCGACCCTGTGATTTTACCATTATTCGTATAAGCACAAAGAGAATTGTTAGTTGAAAGTCATGTTTCAGAACAAATAAGACACATGAAAGTGAGTGAGATTAGCATAGAAGCAGTGAGGTTATAGTTTGATAAACATGCAGAAGGAATGGGGAAAGTGCGGTCTGTCCAATTTGGAGTGTGGCTCGCAGAGTGAAAATGCGGACCGCACAATTACAATTGTGGCCGCACTTCTGAACAGTTATGCAAGGGCTCATGTGCCTCTTCTTTGAAAAATAGTGTGGAGGTCATGTGCGGCTACAAAATTTATCTGCGGCCCGCGCAATTTTAAGGGTGTCCGCACTTTAGAAGTTCAGAGGGCAAGCCTCTGATTGACAGTGCGAACCTTATATGCGACCTCTCATGAAATTCTGCGGTACGCACAATTAAAGTGCAGCCGCAATAAACACCATCCAAAAAGGTTGCCTTAACTAGCAAGTTGCGGATCGCATATTAACAAGTGCGGTCACACATTTAAGAACACAAATGAGCATGTCTTAATTTTACCTAGCTTATACAAAAACAAGTTCAAATCTACTTGGCAACATGGAATACACATATAAATTAGTTAACCTAACCCAATCTAACTTGCTTTCTCAACTTACCCAGTACAAAACTACCCCACATGGATACAGTGATGGAATATAATAACAGATGGCCTAAAAAGAAGCTAAAAAGGAAAAATTAATTCAAAAATTAAAATAAAATAAAATTAACATGAAATGAAGCATAATAGATGATGTAAATGTGCAACGATCCTAGTGGGTGCAAATACTGGTATGTGTTTGAAGTGATAAATCCTCGGGTAAACTCTCAGAGAAACAGTAAAAGTTTAAAGCGGGAAAAGTGTAAAATGAGGCCCTAAGTTCTATTTATACTCAGAGAATTTGGAGGGTTAAAGAGGCAAGTGTGACCTCACAATTTCAAGTGCACTCTTCTACCTAGCTTTTAATGTTAAAAACCTCTTGTGCGGTCCGCACAATTGAAAGTGTAGCCGCACAATTGTCCATAAGTCACACTTTTGCTCCGCACTGACAGGTGAAATGTTCAGAGGACCTATCATTTGCCATCGAAGTTTGCTCTAGGAAGTGTACGGACCACTCCGCTTGGACTTAAGCTTCCCCGAAAACATCCTCAACCTTGAGTTAAACAACAATACTAGATCACCGTCCTTGAACCTTTTGTTCCAAATATACTTGTCATAAAGATATTACATATTTTCTTTGTACAAGGACGAACTCTCATAAGCATGGTACGGGAACTTATCCAATTCATTCAAATTGTAACCCGCAAGTTAGCGGCTACATCCCAATCAAGATTTAATTTCTTCAAGGCCCACATTGCCTTATGCTCTATTTCCACTGGAAGATGATAAGCTTTCCCGAACACTAACCAGTATGGGGACATTCCAATAGGTGTTTTGTAATCCGTCTGATATGCCCATAACGCATCATCAAGCGTCTTGGACCAATCCATCCGATTTTCATTCACCGTTTTAGACCAGATACTATTTATCTCCTGGTTGGAAACTTCCACTTGACCACTAGCTTGTGGATGATAGGGAGTCGTGACCTTTTGAGTAACACCATACTTGCTAAGTAAAGTGTCTAAAGCCTTGTTGCAAAACTATGACCCCTATCGCTTATGATTGCACGTGGAGTACCAAATCTTGTAAAAATATTTTTCTTCAAAAAAGCCACTACACTCCTAGCCTCATTGTTGGGTAAGGCAACGGCCTCAACCCATTTGGACACATAATCCACCACGACCAAAATGTAAGTGTTTCCAAATGAACTCACAAAAGGGCCCATGAAGTCAATGCCCCAAACATCAAAAATATTAATCTCCAAGATGGTTGTAAGAGGCATCTTATTTTGCTTTGAAATTCCACCGGCCCGTTGATATTCATCACATCTTTTTACCAAGTCATTTGCATCTTTTTAGAGAGTAGACCAATAGAAACCACAACTTAGAACTTTAGCCGCCGTTATTGCTCCACCATGATGACCACCATAGGGTGAAGAGTGACAAGTTCCAAGAATATCACCTTGCTCTTCTTACGGAACACACCTCCTAGTTACCCCATTCGTGCAAATCCGGAAAAGGTACGACTCATCCCAATAGTAGTCTTGACAATCTCTTTTGAGCTTCTTTCTTTGATTTGAACAGAACTCATCCGGAATGATACCGCTTACAAGAAAATTTGCCAAGTCCGCAAACCACGGTACCTCTTTCATTGATAGAGCCAAAAGTTGCTCATCGGGGAAGGAGTCATTGATTTCAAGGCCGTCATGTGGCCTCCCCTCCTCCTCCAAACGAGACAAGTGGTCCGCCACTTGGTTTTCACTACCCTTCTTGTCTTGAATGTCAATATCAAATTTTTGTAACAAAAGTACCCATCTCATCAACCGAGCTTTAGATTTATTTTGGCTCATAAGATAGAGAAGTGTCGCATAATCCGTGTGGACAATAACTTTGTCAAACATCAAGTACGGGCAGAACTTCTCAATTTCAACACAATAGCAAGGAGCTCTTTTGCCGTAACGGTATAATGACTTGGGAACTATTCATGGTCTTACTAGCATAGTAAACCGGATGAAAAACTTTGTTGACATGTTGCCCCAAAACATCCCCAACTGCTACATCACTTGCATCACACATGAGCTTGAACGGAAAACTCCAATTTGGATAGGTAATGATAGGAGTAGTTGTCAACTTGAGCTTCAATTGTTCAAAAGCTTTCATACAATCATCATTGCAATGAAACTTAGCATCCTTCTCAAGGAGCTTACATAATAGGTTCACCACTTTAGAGAAATCCTTAATGAAGAACCGGTAGAAACCCGCATGGCCTAAGAATCTCCGCACACCTTCACCGAGTCTTGCATACTCGGTACGTTATTTCATACTGACGTCCCTTTTTCTGGGGACACTGCATTTCATGCATGCAGGTTCAGACAGACATACGGGTAGACCTCCTCAGTAGGTGTTGCCCGAGTTCAGCTTTATAGGTAAGCTCCACGTCTTTCGGAGTTGCCAGGTCTAGAGTTTTGTGTACATCTTGTGTATATATGTATATAGGTTCTGGGTAGGTCGGGGCCCTATTCCGATCATAGTACAACAATCAGTAGAGGCTTGTAGACACATCCTGTCAGTTAGTGCGGTATGTTGGGCTTGTAGGCCTTGTATGTATATTTTGTTGGTTTGTCAGTTATAGTAGTTATAACGGCCTTGTCGGCCCAGCTTTATATTGATGTTTAGTTAGCATTAGCTTCCGTTCAATTTTATATTTTGCTTCGCAAATTGTCTTGCAATGTGTCCACGGCCAAAGTATGACATTATATGTTCAGAGTCCCTTAGTCGCAAGTTGGTACGCAATGATAGGTGAGGCACCGGGTGCCGGTCCCGCCCCCCAGGTTCGGGGCTTGACACCCACCTTCTTTGGGACACATTGAACCAGAGAGGTCCATAAACTATCGGAAATGGAGTAGACAACCTTGGTATCCAACCTCTTGATAATCTCATTTTTGACCACTTCTTGCATAGCTTCATTCAGTTTTCTTTGATGTTTAATAGACAGTTTAGCACCATCCTCTAACTTGATCTTATGCTTGCAAAATGCGGGGCTTATACACCGAATATCTTCCAAAGTCCACCTAATAACCTTCTTCCTCTTTATCAACATCACCAATGTGGAATCAAAATGCACGTTAGTCAAACAAGAGGAAAGAATAACCGGTAAATTATACCAGGGGCCAATAAATTCATACTGAAGGTATGGTAGAAATGGTTTCAAATCCAAAGTAGGTGGCTCTTCAATAAAAGGCTTTGTAGGAGGAGTATTCCTATTCTCAAGATCCAATGATAATATCCGGGATGCATAGTTGTACAACCCCATTCCTTACAAAGAGTTCACACATTCCATGAAACCATCCATCTCATCATCATCAAATTTGATCAAAACGACTTCCAACATATCACCAACATTGATTGTAGCACTTGTATCATCAACAATAATATCGGTCACCAAGTCCACAAATGAACACGCTTCATTGCTATTTGGTTTCCGCATAGACTTGCACACATGGAATACCACTTTTTCATCACCAACCCAGAAAGTGAGTTCTCCGACTTCCACATCACAAATAGCCTTACTCGTAGAAAGGAAAGGTTCCCAAGAATAATAGGCACTTCATAATCAACCTCACAATCTAGAATTATAATGTTCGCCGGGAGAATGAACTTATCAACCCGGACCAAAATATCCTCAATCACTCCCAACGAATTCTTCATGGTACGGTCGGCCATTTGTAACCTCATAGATGTGGGTCTTGGTTTCTCAATTCCCAAAGTTTAAATCACCGAGTAAGGCATCAAATTGATACTCGACCCAAGATCACAAAGAGCTTTAGCAAACTTTACACTCCCAATAGTACAAGGAATCATGAAAGCACGGGGAACCTCAAACTTAGGAGCCATGGAATGAACAATTGCACTCACTTGATGAATTACCTTGATAGTTTCAAAATTTATTGATCTCTTCTTGGTTACAGGATCTTTCATAAAGTTGACATAATCGGGCATTTGTTCCATAGCTTCTACCAATGGCACATTAATAGAGAAACTTTTCATCATTTGAATAAGCTTCTTGAGTTGATTCTCACCATTTTGCTTGGCAATACTTTGAGGATAAGGAGGCAGAGGATTAGGCAAGGGTTCCTTAGCCTTTTGCACTATCGGCTACGGTATATCATTAATGTGATCCCTAGATAGGTTCACCTCCTCTTAGGTCTCCTCCATACTATCGCTAATGTCAATCCGAACCTCATCACTTGCCTGAACATTTTTATTTGGTATTTCCTCCACTTGTATCATTTGGTCATCATCCACAAGTCGCCTTTCATTTGAGGTGGGTGCATTTCCTCCTCTTCCACTTCTTGCGATAACCGCCATAGAATGCCCTGTATTGTTACCACCCTTTGGGTTTACTACTATATCACTTGGTAGTGCACCCTTCAGACAAGTATAATAGCTTGAGAGATTTTCCCTATTTAAACTTCAAGATTACAAATTGATGTTGTATGTGAGTTGGGCATCCAAATCGGTATTCTTCTCCATTATTTTCTTAAATATGTTCTCAATATGGCCCATCTTATTGTTTGAAGAACTTGAATCGTGGGAAGGATAAGAAGGTGGGTTGCTAGGTTATTGGTACATTGGGGGACTTTGAAAACCCACCCCTCGATTTTCTTTATTGTTATTGTTTCCCCAACTTCCTTGATTGTTTTCTCCACAATTTCCTTGGTTTTTTCCATTCCAATTTCCTTGGTTTTTGTTGTTGTGCCAATTTCCTTGATTGTTAGGACCCCAATTGTCTTGATTATTTTGAGAACGCCATTGTTGTTGATTGGAGTCTTGGAAATTGTTCCTTTTCCCTTGGAAATTATTCACAAATTGTACTTGTTCCTCTTGCTCATGATAAGAATCATCTTGATCAAAACTACCATCATCTTGTGCATAATTTTTCACTCGATATTGAAATTGTGGACCCTTGGTCCTCTTCTTTTTGACTAACACATTTACACCTTCCATAGCATGAACTTGCTTAGGATTTTGAACTTGATTAAGTTGGGCCTTAGCGAGTTGGGTCATTGTTGTTGTCAATTCGGCAATGGCTTGCCCATGGTCTTTCAACTCTTTATGAAGATGAATCATGTTGGGATCACCTTGTGGGACATTAGCTCGGGATTTCCAAGCCAAAGAAGTTTCCGCCATCTCATCAAGAATCTCACATGCCTCCGTATAAGGTGTTGTCATAAGTTGTCTTCGGCCAATTGATTGACAACACATTGGTTCGTAGCATTGATATTATCATGGTAGAAAGTTTGTTGATCATGTTGTCGGTCATATCATTGTTCGGGCACTCCTTCACCATTGTCCGATTCCGCTCCTGAATTTCATGCAAACATTCACTAGGCTCTTGCTTGAAAAAGAGTAGCCATGTTCCCGAGATACAAAAACTTAGCAATAAACTTCCCTGCCAATTCATCCCAAGTATGAATGTTTATAATCATTTTGATTCGGCGTCCTGGTGAAAAGACCTCATTGCTCAAGCAAAGTAAGCATCACATTGGTAATTTGAACATTTCCCGCCCTAATACGAGGGGGTACTAGGGTAAAAAATCTGGTGTTGTGCCACTTGTGGTTGTTGTGGTAAGGTGGGGGCACGTTGTCCTGTTGACCATGGCCTCAAAAAATTGGTTGTGGCACTTGAGGCATGTCATCTAGTTGTTCCTCCTCACCGTCCACCTCGCCCAATAGAAAATTTTCGAGGTACTCTTTCGCCATTTTGTACCTACAATCACTTCAACAAATTAGTATCATATAAGGAAAAGAAGATATTTAAATAACACACTCAAATATACAGTTAACACCGTAAAAACTCCCCGGCAACGACGCCAAAATTGATCCACGTCCAATCCGCACTCAATAATGAGTGAAAACGGTCATTGCAATTATAATACCCAACTACAGTCGGGGTCGAATTTAATAGGGAGTTTATAATGGGTATTGTCATGCCCCATTTGCTCGCGAAAGCGTGTTTCGACATGTGCCACCCCTTTTAAATAGGTATTAAAAGAGAAGAGTCGCCACCTAACGGTTTTAAGATGCGTTAGGGTACCTATTTGCAAATGACTCTAATTAGAACTAGTTCATGTCACCAAAGATCGGGTAAGGGCTCAAATTACCTCAAAGAGAAGGTGTTAGGCACTCTTTGAGGTCCACAACTCTGGGTCCTGACTAAATTTCATACTATGTGGATTATTAGATTATAAATGTCCTATGTGGTCATATAAGCAAGGAAATACGAAGAATATAAAGGCTCTATTATGAACAAGTGTAAAGAAAATCAGGCAACAATAAAGATAATCAGTACAAGTCTTTATATGTTACATGGTACAACTCAATTGTTCTAAATTCAATGACTAAGTGTGAACAATATAAAGGAGGGGGGTCCTATGTTTTTTAGCTTAAAAGATCATCCCGTGCAACATAAATAATACTTCGCAACTCCCTTAGGGTAGGGGTTGCTCATATTATCTAGCAGGCACAGACTATCATCTCCTGCTACCCAATTACTATGTTAAAGTTGTTTACCTGAAACATTCTAATTCAATTCTAAATCGCGTCTTATGTGTGCACTACCCGTCCCGTGCCTATGGTCTAAGAGGCTTTGGACCTGCTATTTGGGTGGTTCCAGACTTTACTTAGGATGCTAAAAATGATAAAACTAGCGCGCATTCAAGACATATAATACTTCACATAAATGCAAGAAAAGACTCAAGCTAACCCCCACACATAAGCAGCAAATGCACGCGATAGATTTAGGCAGTGGACGATTTCAAAGTTAAGAAACATTATAGTTGTTAAGTCTTATAGGCATGGTTCCGGGGTGATTCTGATTTCCAGCATTATACAAGCAGCAATGTAGCTTTAGGCTAACGGATTTGCAATTTAAGGAATTACAACCCTATAGGCATGGTATCTAAATATGGGGCAGTAAAAACAACTTCAAGAGCCCAGAATTAACAACTTCTTATGCGAGTGACAACATCCTATAGGCAGGATTTCTAACAGTTGATAGATGCAATTGACTTTATAAGATTTTATCCTTATAGGCATGATTTCTATGTATGGTAACACAATGAAGTAACAAAGTAGTTGATTGATTAATTAAGACCATGTAGTCATGATGTCCAGGTTAACAGCGTACCAAGACAATAGAAGTGACCGATTGATTAATTGAAACCCTATAGACATAGTATCTAAATGAGCATTAGCAGAACATCGTTTATGTATCCTATAGGCATGTTGTCTAAATGTGCACAGTAATAGACTTAGAAAACAAGTATGGCGAGTACTAACATGCGTTGAATAGTGTATGAGTGAAGTGTGTGTGATCCCTAGAGGCAAGATTCTATAAGTGTATAGAAATAAAGCACGCTAAACAAAATGACAAATAAGGCATGCTAAACGAAATAGCAAATAAAACACATAGATCCTATAGGAATATTTTCTATTATGCAAGCATTAGAATACCCCAGCCCCCTTTTTCACTAATTTCCCCATCATTTAATTTTACAAGTTATTACATACCATATTGAACAATCACAAACCCAATTACAAATATAGAATAACCCAGTAACATATTTGGGCCTTCAAATAGGCTTAGAACTTTGCACGGACAGCAGGCCCAAACTCCAGGTGCGGACAGTGTATTTCAGATTTCCAGTACCAAAGCAGGACCAACATACCAGGCCCAAATGAATAACTTACTTACCCAAATGGATGCCAAACTTAGCCATGCAGGTGACAAACTACACATAGAATTAATTAAACAACTTCGAAGCTTTAAACACTTAGTTCTTAAAGCTGTGACTAACAACAGTTCTAACCAAATATATAGACAGGATCATACTAAACTGGAAGGCACACAAAGTATATATGAGGAAAGGTTTATGGTTGTAACTCCAGAAACAGAGTTTAAGAGCAACTGGGTTATTTCAAACAAAGTTTCAAAACAAAGCATGGTCCAAAACTATCTTAAAGAGCTTTAGGCAGGGGTTTCAACATGAAAATCTAGTAGTGTCATAGACAAGAACCAGTAAGATATAGTCTTAACATGGAAGCTTCAACATGAGAGCCTAATGAGAACAACTAACTTGCAAAGCTTAGCATGTGAAATATTCAGGAAAATACAATTTACCACACAAAGGTTTTAAATCCAATAAGTAAGCATTCAGATGAGAAGAGGCTGGCTTTAAGGTAAATAAAGTAAGCAACCATCATATGAAGAGGGTAGGGATTTGTCTTAGTCGACATAAAGAGAAGTAAACTAGACATGGATTGGAATTCACCCTAGGAGACTCAAACGATCAGTGAGCACACAACATCAAAGCAAAGAACAAGTCTGCCTTGGCATTGCAACAGTATTGGCATATAGAATTCATATAATCACAAGTCGATTTCAGGGAAATAGCAGGTATACATGAAAGATTTACCATAGACACATTTCAATAGGTTCCGGGCATGCATTATTTTCCTATGAGATTCTAAGTTATGGATTCATGATAAGCAACAGTCTTGAGTCATTAATTAGACTTAAACATGAAGATAAGCAATTGATCAAGTTGGATATCTACAATGGGAATGCATTGAGGCTAGTAATGTCAAGGAAGAGCATACTAGGCTAAGCACTTAGATAGTGTCACAACATAATATGCAGCAGAACATCAGGTGATACATAAGGGATTCAACAGGAAGAAAATAATTCTGGGCAGACGTAATTTCCCAGGGATCCAAACAAAGTGTGATAAATATTAATCAGGTTTAATTGTAAATCAAGTAAACATCATGAATCGACTTAGCTAACTATGCAAAAAATTAGAATTAGAGCAAGCTTGAAGTGGCATAACATTAAACACCCAAAGAAATGCACGCAATCATAGAGTAATGAAATTACGAGAGCATAAGATACTAAGCAGTTGCGAACAAACGAAACAAAGGATGATGAACTCCAAAATCTCAAGAATAGATGCGATTACTGGAGAACGAGGAAACCCCAAACCCATAGTGCTTCAGATTTCACAGGAGCCTCGAAATGGGCCCCGAGCAGTGCTTGCACTGGAGGAGGTAAATGAACAGAATTCAGTGGCCTTGGCTTTCAGCCGGCCAAAAATCAAAATCTCATAATAGTATAGAATGAATGAGAGTGGGAGAATAGTGTGAGTAGTAGTCATAGCAGTAGTCGTTCAGACTTAGAGGGGAAGTGGGGAAAGGGGGTTTATATAGCGATCGATTTAAATAGACAATCATGGAAGACAATCAATTTAAACATAGAAAAGGAAATAAAAGATCTCATGCAATCAGAATTGGCAAAGAAGATGGAGATATCAAACCCTAGTTAGGTTCAACCAACTGTAAATCAAACTAGGAGTGCAAGAATCGCCTCATTTCAAGTGTATGTAGACAAAATACCATCTGAATCTTTGAAGATCGAAGTCACTCAGGCCAGATTTTGAAAGGTAGTTCTTGCCAAAAATAGGGCAAGAACTAAGTAACACCACTGACGTGTACACAATAGCGAAGTATCCCAAAATAAGTAAGTGAATCATGTATTGATTCCATTTTGGGCCGGATTTGGAGAGGATTTAGAGATATTGCGGCTAGGATTCGTGAAGAAGAAGAGAGGAGTAGAGAGAATGCAAAGGCGGCCGGTTAGGGGAATGGTCTTTAGGGTTTGGTTATGGGGATATAAGGAGAATGAGGGATTTATTATGGGCCGTTGATCATTTGAGATCAACGTCCAAGGTTAAATAGGAAATTGTGCGGGTCAAAGGTAATGGGTAATTTGGTTGGGCTGTTGAGGGATCAGAGAAGTAGCTGGGTATTTGGGCCTGTAATTTGGTCCGAAAATTAGCCCTATATTGGGCTATAAATTAAATATATGAAATTTGTTGAAAATAATTTATAACAAATAATTAATAAATAATACAAATATAACTTATGTATTAAAATATTTGAAAATGATAGCTTAACATTATAAAAATATTTTAAAAATGCTATTTTAGCATAAATAGTGTAATAATTATAATTATGTATAGAATATAGGCTATTACTGCAAACAATTATGTATATACCTAAAAGTATACAGATGTAATTATATAAAAATGAAATAAAATATTATAAAACATATATTTGGGTATAATAATAAATTTTGATGATTAATTTATCACAAAAATAATTTCAAAGGATAATTAATAAATATTTGAACAATTTAAATGCAAGAAAATCAATTTTAAAGCCTTAAAAATATGAAGAATTGATATTTTGATAATATACATGATATTTATAAAATATGAGGGCAAAATTGGGGATCAACAACTGCTCCTCTTTACCCGGGAATGATGAAAGAGTTGTCGGGTAAAGAAAATGATGACCAATTTTGTCTGAAATGAGTGGGGATGATGTGTTTGTTTTGAAACAATGTGGGCCGAACCCTGGTTCTTGAGTTGCCTACATATCCATAGTGTCATGGGAATCAGGCTGTGTGTAGTTCTGGATCCAACGGCGAATGAAACCGATGAAGTTATTTTGAAAAATGGTTATGCGTTTCAAGAAAAGATCTTTTATATAGGATGTTGTCATGAGTAACGGATAATTTTGGGTGAAGCTATGAATGCGAATTTGAATGTTACGGATGTATAAGGCAAATATTTGAGCGGTTACGGGATAAAGTGTAATCAATTGTTGATCGTCAGTTACGTTTGAGATGATCGAAGTATGTGAACATTGTGAACGGAAACCGAAGCGAGAATTGCTCTTGTTTGTATAATGGTTACCTACCGAGTTACCTACACAACCTAAAACACGATGCGCGTGAATATATATGGGTTATTTCAAAATTTTAAACATGATGCAAATTCCCTTTGGACCATGAGAGTTGTCTTTGGACGATAAAGATGATGTCCTTAGACTATGACGTCCTGGGCCATGAAGCGTATGATAAGAGATTCGCAGGTAATGAAATGGTGTCCTCCGGTCATGAGGATGGTGTCTTTGTACTATGATGCCTTTGAATAATTATGTGTAGTTTTGAGAGATCCTCAGGCCATGGCATGATGTCTTCGGGCTATGAGGATGATGTCCTTAGACTATGACGCCTTCGGACAATGTGGCGATGTTTCAGCCCATGAAATGCAAATATGCGGAAATATGTGTTGTTCGATAGAGGGAATAGCTTATGCTTAGTTGTACGCAAGAACGAGACAAGGCACCGTTTATCCTTGTGTGTGATGAGGGCAGTGTTTAGCCCTATGCGAAGGAAGGCAACTTTTAGCATTATGCAATGATGTAGGCAATGCTTAGCCTCATGCAATGTAATGGAGACAGTGCTTAGTCTCATACAAAGGAAGGCAGCGTTTAGCCTTATGCAATAATGGAGGCAGTGCTTAGCCTCACGCGATGTAATGGAGACAATGTTTAGTCTCATGTAGATAAAGGCAGCGTATAGCCTTATGCAATGATGAGGGCAGTGCTTAGCCTCATGCAATTAATGGAGACGATTCTTAGTCTCATGCAAAGAAAGGTGGAGTTTACCCTTATGCAATAATGGAGGCAATGCTTAGCCTCATGCAATGTAATAGAGACAGTGCTTACTCTCATGCAAGAAAAGCCAATGCTTAGCCTTATGCAATGATGGAGGAAATTCTTAGCCTTATGAAAAGGATGGAGACAATGCTTAGTCTCATGCAAGGAAAGGCAGTGCTTAGCCTTATGCAATGATCGAGGCAATACTTAGCCTCATGCAAAAATTAGGGCAGTGCTTAGTCCTATGCAGAGAAAGACGAAGATTGAATATGAGAAAGAGAGTGATTCTTAGTATGGCACATTTGCGCTTGGTGACTTCTATCAGTAAAGATAGCTTCTTGTTATGCATTTACGAGCATGCTTGTCATGTTCGTTATGCCTGCATCCAAAGAAAAATCGTGAGTTTGGGGGGGGAGGTTGGTTCGTGCTTTTGATTCTTAGTTTCGCCTTTGCTCCTTATCTTGCTGCCTTATTCGAGTCACCCTGGGTAACATCTGGCTATAACAACAAAAATAAAATTTTCGGAAATATGCATTTGTGACAAATCATTTATATAAAAATGCAACTGTTCAAAATATGTGATGACTCATAAAAACAATATTTTGTTAAATCGGTGTCTGTGACATGCTTTTGAGACATTGCAACCTCCTCAACTTAGAATTTTAAGGACCCTCCTCAAAATTCTGCCCCAGTTTATATGCATACTTCTAGCGATATACTTCTTGGTGATCCTTGACATACGAGATTTGACGAACTCGCAATCTCGCCCCAGTTTCTGACCATAAGGGGGAATGAAGATTTATTATGATATGACCAAACCCACAGAGTTGCCTACGTTTTCCCATTTTAAACGGGAATCAGGTCAACTGTAGTTTAGGTTATATCAAATAGAAAGTGAAAACATAATCTTAAACATAATGTCTCTTGAATGCATCTGAGTTGATAAGCTTTGGCCATATTTCTCCATTCATATCTACAAGTATAAGTGCTCCTCCTGTCAATACTTGGTGAATCATGTAAGGGCCTTGCTAGTTGGGTGAGAATTTCCCTTTTTCTTCGTCCTGATGTGGGAAGATCCGTTTCAACACCAATTGCCCTGGTGTGAATTGCCTCGGTCTAACCTTTTTGTTGAAAGCCCTTGTCATTATATTCTGGTAGAGTTGACCATGACACACTACGTTCATCATCTTACCGTCAATGGGAGCCAGTTGTTCATATCGGCTTCATATCTATTCCACATCGCTGAGCTCAGTTTCCTGTATGATTCTCAGGGAAGGAATCTCCACCTCGGCAGGTATAATAGCTTCAGTACCGTAGAACAGTAGATAGGGGGTTGCCCCAGTTGATGTACGAATAGTGGCGCGGTACTCGAGCAAAGCAAATGGCAGCTTCTCGTGCCATTGCTTGTAGTTGTCCACCATCTTCCTCAATATCTTCTTGATGTTCTTGTTGGCAACTTCTACGGCTTCATTCATTTGCGACATGTATACTATAGAGTTCCGATGCTTGATATTGAATGTTTCACACATAGCTTGCATCAGATCACTATTGAGATTGGCGGCATTGTCAGTAATGATTGACTCAGGTACTCTAAATCGACAAACAATACGACCCCGGACAAAATCTTCTATGACCTTCTTAGTCACAGCCGTATAGGAAGCGGCTTCAACCCATTTTGTGAAGTAATCTAGAGCCACCAAAATGAACATGTGTCCGTTTGAAGCAGCGTGTTCAATTGGTCCGATGACATCCATGTCCCAAGCTAAGAAAGGCGAGGGTAAACTCGTTACGTTGCGTTCGTTGGGTGTCACTCGTATTATATCAGCATGTATTTGGCATTAGTGACACTTTTGAACATATTTAATGTAGTATGTCTCCATGGTCATCCAGAAATACCCTGTTCTTAATATCTTCTTGGCTAGAACGAACCCGTTCATGTTAGGTCCGCAAGTTCCGGCATGTATTTTTTCAAGCAATCTAGATACCTCCTTGGCTTCGATGCATCGCAGAAATCCCAAGTCAGGAGTCCTTCTCATCTATATCTATCCCAATGAGACGTCTATCAAATCATTGCAATTGATATTTTTGTCTTAATCTTAATAAAAAAGGAATCACGCGTCTTGGAATTTACAGAATTCCTCCGCCCTTAAAGAAATGGTTGGCCAATCTTTGAAGCGTGCGCTTCTGAATGTGTGTGTCATTTTCTGGGTATTCTCCTTTCTCCAAATACTCCTTGATATCGTGGAACATCCTCCAATCGTCATATGTTTCGGCAATATCTTCACCTACAAATGATACTTCCTCGTCGGGAAACTATGTCTTCAATGGTTTGTATTCTCCGTCTATGGGGTTCTCTGCTAAGTGATCGGCCAATGCTTGCCCCTTGACTGTCTTTTGAGTCACATAAATGATGTCGAACATGCTTAGCAATACCTTCCACTTTTCTAACTTACCTGTAGGCATGGGTTTCTGAAAGATGTATTTTAGTGGATCCATCTTTGATATAAGATATGTAGTGTACGCATAGAAATAATATTTTAACTTCTGGGCTATCCATGTCAAAGCGTAACAAGTGCACTCCAGCAAAGAGTAACAGCCCTCATAAGGTGTGAACTTCTTACTCAGATACTCCTTGATTTTGTCAAAAGCCTTTTTACATTCTTCGGTCCAGCTCGTCGCAACATATTTCCTCAGCATCTTGAAGATTGGCTCACATATCACTGTTGATTGTGCTATAAAACGGCTGATATAATTGAGGCATGCTAGAAAACTCATCACGTCCTTCTTGCTCTTTGGTGGTGGCAAGTCCTGAATAGCTTTGATTTTCTATGGGTCTAGCTCAATACCACGGTGGCTGACAATGAAACCCAGTAACTTCCCAAAAGGGACTCCGAAGGAGTATTTTGCAGGGTTCAACTTCAAATTGTATTTTCAAAGTCGATCAAAAACTTCTTCAGGTCTGCTATGTTATCTGAACCTCTTTTTAGATTTGATGATAACATCATCCACGTACACCTATATTTCCTTGTATATCATATCGTGGAAAAGAGTTGTCATAGCCCTCATGTAGGTGGCTCCAGCATTCTTCAAACCAAGTGGCATCATTTTGTAACAATATATCCCCCATGCGTGATAAAGGCTGTCCTTTCGGTGTCCTCTTCGATAATCCAAATCTGGTGGTATCTTGTGAAGCAATCCACAAAGGATTGGAGTTCATGCTTGGTACAGTTGTCGATCAGTATGTGTATGTTGGGAAACGGGAAATCACCCTTAGGACTTGCTCTGTTTAGATCTCGATAGTCAACACACACTTTGACTTTCCCATCTTTCTTCGAAACCGGCACAATGTTGGCTAACTAGGTCAGGTATTCGACCACTCGAAGGACCTGGGCTTTGATTTGCTTGGTATCCTCCTCCTTTATCTTTAGACTCATATTTGTCTTGAATTTTCAGAGCTTCTGCTTTACCGGCGGACACATGGGGTTGGTAGGTAGCTTGTGAGCTACAATGGAGGTGCTTAACCCAGCCATGTCATCATAGGACCATGCAAAAATGTCCTCATATTCCGTTAGAAACCTGATATTATTCTTCCTTCTCTAACGGTGATAGATGAATGCTTATACGAGTTTCTTTGACTATTTTAGAATCCCCTAAGTTAATTGTCTCAGTTTCCCCCAAGTTGGACTTTGGTTTGTTCTCAAAATTCTCTACTTCTTTGACAATTTCCTCAAGTATTATATTATCTTCCAAATCTTCCGACCATGTTAGCCAATCCTTCTGGCGGTAACTCATATTCATGGAAAGTAATTTTATGACTCTCCAGCACCTATCTGACCATGTTATCCATCTCCCCGCTAGTGATACCGGTGGGCACATAAGCTTCATTTAACACTTTCATCAAGACATTCTTGTGCGCGTCTAAACTTTGCAATAGTGACAAAATGGATATCTAGGCCGGAGTCTTGTTCAGGTGATCAACAACTGAGTATTCCCTTGCCTGTACCTTCCTCCAAATATTGTTAGTGCTTGTCTCAACGCTAGATGGCTTAGATGCAGCTTCTTTGCTTATTTCTCTAAGATTCTCAAGTGTATAAATTCTGCCAGTTCTATTCATACCTTGAGCAGCACCTGTCTCTTCCATCTTGGCTTTTACTTTTCTTCTTGCCTATACAAAATAATCCAATAGGACGGCATCAGACTTATAAGACGGTGTGGGATCTACCATCACAATGAAAGGTGTAGCTACCTCGACTTCAAATGGTGCCTGGGTTTGCACCACAATTAGTGAGAGGGTGACAGTAGAAGTTTTAAGAGCATCCCCCTCTCGAATAAGTCCAATGGATCCCTCCTGGTCCCATTCCTCATCAGTTTTTATTACGTTTACTCCCTCGCCCCTATTATCCGGGAGAGGGTTATTACAGACATTCAGTGCGGCTTCATTTGCCTGTATAACCTTGGTGTCGATCAGTGACTGAATTTTGTCCTTCAATATGCGGAATTCTTCAATGGTATAACCCTTCATGCGTGAGTGATAGGCACAAGTTTTGTTGGGGTTAATCCACTGGGAAGGGTTCTCAACAGCAACAGCGGGAATAGGGGTGACGTAACCAGCGGCCTTAAGTCTATCATACAGTTGGGTTATGGGTTAAGCAATTGGGGTGTATTGTCTGGGATCTATGCATTCAAAGTTTGGTCATGGCTTTGGGTAGTTTTGCCGGGAGGGTGGAGGTGAATGTTAATATGCAGGATAGGTGTTATAGGCATGGTAGGTGGTGGTAGCGTATTGGTATTTTGGAGGTGATGGTTGATATGTGGGTGGAGGTGTTTGGTACAAAAGGGGAGACTCAAGGCCCTAGGCTACCATCATGACACCTACTTCCTTCTTCTTCAAAATGCCCCTGATTGCAATGCTTTGTATGTGGCTTGTAGTGCCTAAAAATTAGTCACTATCCCGCTCTTGATTCCTTCTTATATCATTTCTCCTAACTTGATGATGTCTGAGAACTTGTGATTCTCGATAACCATCAGCCTTTCATAGTACTGCGGATCTTGAGCTCTAACAAAGAGCTTGTTCATTTGTTATTCTTCAAGTGGTGGCCTTACCTTGGCGGCCTCTGATCTCCAACGAGTAGCATTCTTGCGAAAGGTTTCTGTCGGATTCTTCTTGAGCTTCTGGATATAGAAAACGCCTGGCGTGTTCTCTGTATTGAACTTGAATCTATCCATGAAATTTGATGCCATGCTCACCCAATTTGCCCACTTCTTCGGACTCTGACTGATATACCAAGATAAGGCGTCTCCTATAAGACTTCGCATGAACAGTTTCATACGAATTTGTCCATTCTTACCCACTCCTACAAGCTTGTCGCAGTAGGTTCTCAGATGCACCTTTGGATCACCATTGCTATCAAACATCTCAAACGTGGGAAGTTTTTAACCCTCTGGCAGTTCTACATATGGATGGATACACAAATCTTCGTAGTTTAAACCTTCAACACCCTTCCCACCTTCAATACTCTGGACTCTCCCTGCCCGTTTCTTGAGTTCTTCTGTCATGTTTTGAATGAGCAGGTCCTTCTCTGTTAGCTTAGGTATGTATAGGGTTTGTTTTGTGGTATGGGGTAAGGTTTCCATGTATATCGATATGCCTTGATGAGTTCTTGGAACATGGGAATATGGGTGATCATTGATTGAGGTTTGAGGGGGATCGAGGGTAGGTTGTGGTGCGTTTTGAGGAGTGTGATAAGTGGTGGTTTGCGGATATTAGGTCGGGTGATGGTGGTTTTGTTGAGGGGCTTGCATTGGTGGTGGGTTAAGGTTTTAGGAAGGTGCGAGATTGTGATATTGGTGCAGTGCGGGAGGAATCGGAGCTATGGGTGGTGGATTCTGGTTTTGTGTATTTTGTGGTGGTGTTTGATTCTGAGTGCTTGTGTTTTGTTGGTTGATGTTAGGAACATTTAGGCTAAGAGAGAGGTTTGCCATATTTCGGATCTGCTCAAGCTCACCCTGCAACTCCAGGATTTTCTGCTCCAAATGTAAGACTAACTCATTTTGTCCGGGCATACTTCTCCTATCTGAGGTTTCAACATTCTCCTCCATGGTAACATTGTTTTTCAAATACGACTTAAATCATCC
The DNA here is from genome assembly GCF_000390325.3 of Nicotiana tomentosiformis. NCBI lineage: Eukaryota > Viridiplantae > Streptophyta > Magnoliopsida > Solanales > Solanaceae > Nicotiana > Nicotiana tomentosiformis. Next base: position 71,355,041 of record NC_090822.1, on the reverse strand, counting down.
ATCTTCCCTTTGCCTTTGCCTTTGCCTTTACTTTTTGGGTCGCTAGGTGGAGGAGGAGGTGGATGACCTATGGATCTGGTGTGGTATGTTGATGATGCAAGAATGCATGAACCAACTTTTGGGAATGGGGATAATCAAAAGAAAGAAAAAGCAAAAGGTAATCAAGTCAGTAAGACGAAGTAAAAGAGTGTTTGCACTATTTACACATATATCATATAAGGTTATGCAATAATTCGCGTCCTAATTTAAGGACCTCATTATGCCTGAGGTAAGCCTAAGCGACACATAGACTTGGAGAAAATTTATGCCAGTGTTTGCCTCATTTCATTAGTGCGAAAATAAGCCAAATCAATCTTTCACTAAATCGACATTAATAATAAAGTCACTAATGGAATTAAGCCTTATTACATCGAAATCTAATCTAATCTAGAAAGCAGTAAAGGACATTATCTCCTAATCTAATTGGTCCTTGAATGACCTTCTCCATGCTTGGCTCTCTTGACCCCATCAATCAGGTTCCCCAGATCACGCATGTCCAGTAGCAAGTAAGCATTTTCCAGCTTCCCTCTTTCATCATTGCCAATGCCTTGACAATCCCAAAGCCTCTTTCTTATCATCCCTTCCAGTTCCACTAATCCTTGCTCTAGATATTCCAACCTCTCTGTCGACTTATTGGAAATCTCTTTCCATTCTCTTATCGCCTTCATGTTCACTTTATGATGTTCCAGATGCTTAGCTTTGAACTCGAACACCTTTTTGCGTAGCCTCTTATACTTCACCTGTGCTTCAGCCATGTCATCTATGATTCTATCTTTCAGATTGACTCCCGGTTTGACGTCCCCAGCTATGTCGTGCTCCAACCATGAGAGATAATAGTACATATGACCGGCGTGATACCTGTCTGGTTCAATGGTTTCTCCTTCCACGATTATCTTTTGGTTCCCACATGTGTTGCGCTTCGAACTTGACTGGGATGGCATCCCCTTTGAAATCTTCCTTATATTGAACCATGTTGGAAACCCGAGGTATGACTTGTTTCCTTCCAGCTTGCCTCATTACCTTATAGGAGTGTAAGGGTAGATGCCTCGTAGTCTGATTAGTACTAAATGAGTAGTTCCTTTGGATCTCAAAATGAACTCACTACTAGGAAACCATTCAAACATCCAATGCGCTTGCTCGTCTGTCAGATTGCTGAAGAAACGCACCCAGCCTACAGCATTTCTAGGCTTTGCAAACATGTCTGGAATGAATGTCATCTTCTTTGGATGATGACTGGTTGTGTAGTCATTCAGTGGCCTTCGTAGAAGCTCCTGGCGATACTCACCCCTCTGAAAGTGTTCCAGCAGCCAAACTTGTAGCAAGAGATTACAACCCTCAAAGTGTCCGGACCCATGCTTGCACCGATCCATAGCACGGTACATCTCAGCTAAGATCATCGGGATGATAGTGTACTTTTTCCCCTCGATACCCTCTACTAAGGTCCTGGCGACCATGGCTAAGCGAGTATGAATTCTTCCCCCTTACATCGGAAAGATCAATAGACAAAAGAAACAGACTATGAAAACATAAATCCGGCAGTGCACCCATCCCAAAGAGGTAATGGTTAGCTCCTCATGATGAAGGCGATATGATTTTCTATGCCCATAACGCTCATAGAGAAATTCAAAAGGGATGTATGACTTCTTCAGACAGACCAATTCATTATTCTTCTTAAAACCCAACATCTTCAAAATATTGCGTGGAGTACAATTCTCTAGCACCAATAGTCCTGGACTATCCCATAGTAACTTGGCGAAAACCCCTATTTCTTCCAGGAGAGGAGTCATTTCTATAATGCCAAATCGAAAAATAGCTCTCTTCTTTTCCCAAAACTTGGTAGCAGCCTCGATCAGATCGCTATTTGGTTGAATATTCAGCAAAGATGGCAGGTCGCCAAGTACTCTTCTTACATGGTTTCTGTCACATGGTGCAAGGTCTTTCCACCAGCCAATTAGCAAAGGCGGGATATTCTGGACCATACCGAACTTGGGGATTTCGTGTTTCATTTTCTGCAAACAAATAAAAGTTAGTCCTTTCCCACTCCAGATTTGACTATTCACGCAATAATGATCAGCATGTTGACACGTTTTGTTCAAGTAATGCATATAATATGATGGTGTCCTTTAGGACTGTGGAAATCCCGTTGCACTTTGGACAAGGTTCATCTAAGCGGGTTGTTATGTCAATGACATATCAATCCGTACTAGGTTTAGCATGAAGCATGTACATTTCAAATCGGAGTATGGTTTTCTAGAGAAGTCGAGACTGGTACACTCAAGTGGACAACTTGAGAGAGAAAGGTACGGGACCGTCGACTGCACCGCTATTCGATTAGTCTACAGCAAATAAGCCTTTTCGGTTTAAATGAGTGTTTTTAGGAAAGCATGAACACTCATCAAGCGTCGCTATGTTGATAATAAGCACGAGTGGAGTACGCTGTTGAAAGCATGCTTTATGCAAAAATAGTAACATGTTGCCAAATATTTGCATGATAAAAGTGTATAAAAACAGTAAATGATATGGTAAAGATGAACATAAGGAAGAAGAGAAAAGAAAAGAAAGATAAAAGAGAGAAGTCAGTTTAACTCATGAAAAGGTGTAAGAACATAATGAAGCAATCAAGGAAATAGGGATGAGAGAGACATAATAAAACAGTCTTAAACAAGATGAAGGAAACGGAGAGAGGACGTACATGTCATAGCAATAACGGGAAACAGGGAGGGGATGTTCATGTCATAGCAATTTAGACAAATAAAGGAAAATAAGAGAAGGGATGTGTATGTCATAACAATTTAAACAAACAAAGGAAAATAAGGTAAGGGATGTGCATATCATCAAATAATCCACATAAGTCAACTTCGTTATGGTAAGAGCCTAATTGTAATCCCCAGCAGAGTCGCCATGCTATCGCACCCGGTTTGCTCGCAAAAGCGGGTTTCGACGTGTGACAACCATTGTAAATGGGTATTAAAAGAGAGAGTCGCCACCTAATAGTTTTAAGATGCGTTAGGATACCTATTTGCAAATGACTCTAATTAGAACTAGTTCATGTCACCAAAAATCGGGTAAGGGCTCAAATTACCTCAAAGAGAAGGTGTTAGGCACTCTTCGAGGTCCACAACTGTGGGTCCTGACCGAAGTTCATACTATGTGGATTATTAGATTATAAATGTCCTATGTGATCATATAAGCGAGGGAAGACAAAGAATTTAAAGGCTCTATTATGAACAAGTGTAAAGAAAATCGGGCAACAATAAAGATAATCAGTACAAGTATTTAGAGGTTACACGGTACAACTCAATTGTTCTAAATTCAATGACTAAGTGTGAACAATATAAAGGGGGGAGTCCTAAGTATTTTAACCTAAAGGATCACCCCGTGTAACATAAATAATACTTCGCAACTCCCTTAGGGTAGGGGTACTCATATTATCTAGCATGCACAAACTATCATCTCCTACTATCCAATTACTATGTTAAAGTTGTTTACCTGAAGCGTTCTAATTCAATTCTAAACCTCATCTTATGCGTGCACTACACGTCCCATACCTATGGTCCATGTAACGATCCAACCGGTCATTTTGAGAGTTGTGACCATGTTCCCCCATTTACTGCTCATTTATGGAATTTGTGTGGTCACGAAATTTCGATTTTCAATGTGTGAGTATGAGTAAAAGAAAGGATCTCTGAATTTCATGGTTGATCTCCGCGAAATCTGCTTGTTGAGAAGTTTTAAACTGGTTTTGATTGCTTATATGTTAAGATTGAACCATTTCTCTTCTTTGCTCGAGGACGAGCAAAAGCCTAAGTGTGGGGTAGTGATGTTTGGCATAATTCTCTTTATTTTAATAGTAGTTTAACCTCATTCTCAAGTATTCTTGAATAGTTTAGTGGTTAAAACTCAGCAAAAATGTGCCTAATTGATGCTCTTTGGTTGATAGGGAGTTGAAAGAAGAATTAAAGGAATTTTTGAAGTTTTGGGACGAAAATCTGCTCAAATTGAAGAAAAGGACAAAGTGCAAAAATAGCGCATTTTCCCTCTAATGTGCGCTCATCTGGACAAGGTCAAATGCAGAGCGCACGGTGCGCGCGCGGCGCGAGCCTGGGGCGCAAGCAGAAATTTTTGGACAAATATTATAAGGATATTTTAGTCTTTGGACCAAATTTTACACGATATAGAATCTTCTTTTCGCCTCCTCAGCCAAGATCTCAACCTGGAAAGAAGAGAACACTACTTTCGAAACAAGTAAGAGCTTGGAAGAGTCCAAAAACCATCCTAATCGAAGATTTGAAGAGTTTATCTCAACTTTTATATTTTTCATTTATTATGGAGATTGTTTTGAGAATAGTCATTATGTTTTTTAGTACAAACATGAGTAGCTACATTCCCTATCTAGGGTATTGATGAACCCGTTGTTGGGCGATTTTGAGTAAATATTCCTAAATCGTTGATACTTATTCTATTTATTTGGCTGCAGTTTTAATGAATTCAATTGTTTGAGCTCGCATTTGTTTATGCCCTATTTCTTGTTATTCTTGGGAAAGATTGACAAGGTTGGGTCAGTCAAACAACAGTACTTCGGGCTGAAATAAGGAATTACTTAACCCGATTTAAAATCGTTATGAGGACATCATGATTCGACTGTGACTTAGAATTGGACTAGTTTATTATCTTGATTATTTTGGGAAAAATAGTTCAAGAATGGTGGCGTTAGTAATTGGGAAACTCTAGCGAACAACTTTAGGTCCAAGGTTGATAGAATAATGGCAAACAGAGTTTCAGGATTTCACTCAGAGTTAGCCCTGCAATTGGGGGATTCTCTACCTTAGGCCTTTTTATCATCTACAAATTTTTTAAGTTATTTTCGACTTCTAGTTTAGTTTTTTGTTAGTTAGTCGAATATAATTCATTAGTTAATATCCACAAAATCCAAGTATATTTGTCCCTCTTTGTTCAACTTAGATTATTTAGCAATTGAGTCAACTACGACGCTCCATAGCTCCCTCTGAAATTCGACCCCGACTCATAATTGGGTAAATTATATTGCATACAACCATAGCATCTCTTATCGAGGTCTGTTTTGGACGTCACCGCCATGCTTTAAAGAGTTATCTCATTGTCACATGGATAGCTAATTTTGAACCAGTGAACATATATACGTCAAAGTTCTGTTTCTCTTTTGGCCCATAGAGGCGTTTCCTACCCTAGACTTTGTGTAATTATATCCTTCATTTTTGCAAGAGGTTTCAGAGTAATTAAGATGACTAGTTTTGACATGCTAAGGTCATTTAATGAAAACCCCAAAGGAATCCTGAGAAAAGAAAAGACCCCATCAAGACTAGTGACTACATGCATTTTCTAGTTAGGACTAAGAAACTGAATGTCTTCCTTTTCTTGAAGGTGTGTATTTTGCTTCTTCTAAGCTGGCAGAACCAAGACTCTCCGATGAATCTGACCCACTATTTTCCCCTTGACCGCCTTTACTTGACCAGATTCTGGAAAAGATTCTCTTCGATGAAAGCAAGCCTTTCATTCTACTAGTGGCAGCACGTTTGGTATCACCATTAACTTTGTCAATTAGTCCTCCATTTTGCAACTTTAAGGCTGCCAGCTCTTCTTTCAATGCCCTCAGTTCTTCAGCAGAGGCTGTAACCTCCGAGTCTTCTGTATTTGTTGTCGCTGATCTTGAGCTCGCATATGAAACACCAGCAGTAAGGTCCCTAATAGCTTTGGGCAGATCCGGGGTGCTGCAACCTGATGATGCATTGGCCCTGACTTGCTCAAAAAAGAGAACTTGTACGACAACACGTGACGGAAGCCGCTCATTTTGCACGGCATGTGTACATGCATCAACAGAGAGCTTCTTGCAGTCCATCAGCCCGCAAATTCTCTTTCTGTCAATCTTGCTGATCCCAGGGTGCTCCTGCAACATCACAAGGAGACCGATAAGCATATTCATTAGTTGAGAGTAGGAATTATTTACACTACACATTTCCTTTTTTAGCAGTAGTTGTGGCAAGTGTTCTTTACTAGAGATGACTTAAAGACACTGAATACCCAACAAAGCACCAACACTGCAGATAGAAATATAGCCCCAAGTCTGAGAAATACTACATTTTCATATAATTTATTCAAAACTAGACCGAGTTTTTGATTTCTAGTTCCAGACAAAACTGAAAAGAAGTCAAGAAAATTAATTTTAATAAATAGCTAAAATTGAGCTCAGATTTTCAAGGAAAAGTTCACTGGTAAGCATAAATCAAGTTTCTGCTACCACTGTATGTAAGATGGGAAATGCTAGACTATTGCACAACAAGTCACACCCTGGAAATATTACTTCAGTGGTTTACTGTTATCAATTGCAAAGTCTTTCTTTAACTAAAGAAATAAGTTTAACACCGTGATCTTTACAGGTTTCTTTTTTTTTTTTGGGTCCAAAAGATCTTAAGATATGTTTACCAGACACCATCTATTATCACTAGCACTTGCCTAAGTATGATATGCAGAAATTTTGCCCACCTGTGGTTCAAAAAACATATAAGGGTGGAAGGGGAAGGATGCATTCTTTTTGTAATTGAACAAGTTTCATAGATGTTTCAACAGATTCTCACCTTGAGGTACATATCAATTGCGCGATAAAGGCTGTCATGACGAGGGCGAGGGAAATTTGTTACCATCTCTGCCAGACCAACAAATGTTGACAAAGGGAGATTAGGATCCTTGGCAATTTCTGTAAGGTATCCATCAACTAGCTTCGCCACCATGAGCTTTGAAGCTTCTGCGTCAAGCCCTGGCTTTCTGACCTCTGGAATTTCGTCATTACCATCTTCCAACTCAGTTTTAGAATCTTCATCACGCATCATAAAACCTTCTAGTATTTTGTGAACGACATGGACATCATACATTGTCGCTTCCCCATCTGTAGCTCGAATCAAAAGATCATCGACAGAAGCCTCCTCCAGTTGCTGCCCTATTCTTTTTACTAGTTCCGCCTTTACCATTTCTCCAGAATCTACTGAAACGGACGCTTTTAGCAATCTCAACAAGAAACTACAAGAGACGCTACCTTTTTCAGCAGGTAATAACCTTACAATTGTATCCAATATAGAGCGTGATCTGGAGACATCACCCTTGCTAAAGCCTGGCAACCTTCTCGAAGCATAAGCTTGAATAGCTTCTCCAATCACTTCTGAGGAAACAATCCCTTTATTCTTTATGTTGACAATAACCCGTTTATAAAGATCTATTTCAAGCTCACATAAGTCATCAACCCACCAATCATTTGGCACCACACGGCTTCTAATTCCATTCGAATTTCCATTTTCCTCTGGTATCTTTGTCCGGTTATAGGTGTAAGACCAATCAACCTTGCGAACATCAATACATGTCTTGGATGCTATAGCATCGATACAGTGGCTGATCAACTTCACTTCCTCACACATATGTAACCGAGATGACTTAGTGGTCTGAAGAAGTATTATTGAATCTTTCCAGCTTCGGAAGATGCTCGAGTGAAGGAAAACATCGACCTTGTAAATAAGGTTTCCTTTCTCAACAGTCTCGTGCATTTCAAGATACTCTGCAGCACACCTTGCTGCTATGACATTATAAGCATTCAGTGTAACAGTCATACCGTAACAAAACTTGGCACATATTTCAAAGGCACTAGGCCCTCCAGGAATGTCATGGATATAAACTTCATCACCATTTCCTTCACTAGTGCTCACTACCAGCTTTTGCAAACAAGCACTCTTGGACATAAGAGGAAACTGCAGTTTTCACCAATTAGGAGTTATCAGAAAATGAATATGGGCAATCCAACAAGCAGTTTATAAATAGGCATTTCCATTGTTTGAGAAGCTTAGTTGCTTGATAGTTTTTACCATCGTTAAATTTATTAACACCTACATTGCAATGACTGTAAAAATGCAATGGTGATACTTAACAGTTCTATAAACACAAAGTTGAGCTGAACTGACTTCAAAAATAGATGGGGCAATATCTTTGAACCATTAGCAACACCAGATTAACACCAGTTCTATAAATACCACAAACTTAATGAAAGAATTATCCATGCTAGGAAGCAATTAGCACTAATGCAGATATTAGCAGTCTGAAGCTATGTTGCTCGGACTCTCCGAAAATGAGGCCGGATACGTGTCGGATCCTCCAAAAGTAGTGCATTTCTGAAGGATCCGACACGGGTGCGGCTACATTTTGGGGAGTCCGCGCAACAAAGGTCTGAAGCATGCCTAGGAACAGATCTAGCATTTTGTACTTCTTAACCTGCTTTAATTAGGAGGAGAATCGATTTAACTCCCTTCAGTCAGGGGTTCTAGTGCCATTTCATGTAGTACTACCACCCCCTTCGCTAATTAAACAAATACAAAAGTGTTCTCAGTTATTTCATTTCTCAAGAACCAGCTGGCAGATCATCTAATAAAATCTTGAGCAGAGGAAGATCACATATATTAATTGTCAGATAGGTTTACCTTATGCAGATAAAACTTCACATCTCCTATATTAACAATGATGTCAGAAGCCAACTCTGAAGCAACATATCTGCACTAAAGGAAATTTTAATGTTGAAAACTTGTTTAAACACTATCAGAGTATCAGTTATGAATATAGATAGATAGCTAGAGTTCACAGATAAGACTAAAACATACTGAGAATAGATATAAAAACTGAGTTAAATGCTGGTATTCTTGGTTCCTGCAAGCTGAATTTCAGTAATTTAAAGAGAATGGAATCTATTTCATTTGAAAGAGCTGACGGACTTTGTTCTCCACACTGTTCTTCTAAATGAAATGGCATCATTCTTTTCTTTAAAAGAAATGTGTAGTATATTTTCTTTTCTTCCGTGTTCGAAATAGGTGACATCTGACCTTTAAGTTAGAACCAACAGACATTCAACAGAAAATATCTACTTGACCTTATTAACCATCCTTTTGACAAAGGTTCAAGATTAATCAGAGGACCAAGATGTTACATGACTGTTGACGTCTTTTCAATTTCCAAAACCAGATGAATTAAGAAGATAACAGCGTCATAAGAATTAATAATATAATCTCTCCCAATTATCAAAACCTTTTAATTTCCCGCAAATACCTCATAACCTCCTTGGTAATCATACTACTCCCCACTATACCGTAGTAATGCTTATACTGATGTACAAAACTTGCTATGTTGATTTTTGGGGCAGCTATAAATAAGAAAACGACACTAGAGTGACTAATATAAAGAAACTCCTCAGGCACTATATAGTAAGCACTGAAATTACAATCAGTTGATGAGCATTGTACTTGAGAGAACATTTGAAGCAGCTGATCCACTATCCCTAGAGCAAGGTGAAATGCTTTCAAATGCAATAGCCAATAGAAAAGATAAAGATAAGCCTGAAGATTATACTATGCTTCAAATCTCTAAGTTATTAAATGACCAAGCTGTAAAAAGGTATAAAAACAAAAAACAAAAAGACAGTTATGCAATTGGAAGTGGAGAAGTGAACAAAAGTACATTAATAAATTTCCCCTCATTTCGTTTTCTGGTTTTGTTAGGGCGTACAACATTAGAGTTCAATGTGTTGAAATCCTTTCCTCAGAAAGACATACAAACCCTTCAATGCCAAAAGGGGATAACATTAGACAAATAAGCCAAAACAATTGCAGTGAATCTGAAGTGTAACCTGATATTTTTCCCATCTGATTGAAAGGTATCAGGTTTGGATCCAAGTTTCATGAACTTCATTTTGAGAAGTTTCTTCCTAGCAAACTCAACTGATTACTGTACTACCTTTGTGTTCATAACCTGAATTTGCAAGAGTTATCTGAGAGAGAGAGAAGAAGAAATGGTGAAGTGCAGTTGTTGTTTACTTTTAAAGAAATGGGAAGAGAGGTGCAGTAGAAGAGATTGTTTCCTTGGTTGGCGGCAAAGGCCACAGACCCCGGGGGGGCACCCAGTTACCTAAGGAGACATTACCAACAGAGTTTCCACACTTAATTATTCTCAAAAACCAGACATACACATGCATCAACTCTCACTCCACCACTCTTTTACTATACTGTACTTTTTTCAACTCTCTCTCTCTCATTTGCAATTTTCCTTATACTCAGTAGGGCGTTTGGACATACAAATTACTTATAAGTTCTGAAAAAAGTAATATTTAGAGTTAAAATGAAAAAGAGTATTGAAACTATAATTGAAAATAATATTGCGTTTTATAAGGGGAAATGAATTTATACTTGAAAAGGTGATAAAAGAAGTTTTAAATATAGTCTAATTTATAACCAAACAATATTTTGAAGATGAGTGTCGAAGAATAGGAAAAAAAAAATGAACAAACGAGTCTTAATTCTGCTCTTTTCCAATATAAGCTATAGTAAAAGCTCAATGGATCTTTAAAGAGCTCCAGACTTTCTTGCACCATAAAGAAAGCAAATCTAAATTTAAAAATGTCTACCACCAAATGATGTACTCCCTCCCTCTCATATTAATAGTCATGGTTACTAAAAAAAGTTGTCTCAAATTATTTGTCATTTTAGAAGTTTAAGACAAAATTAATTATTTTTTTCTTTTTTTACCCTTAGTAATAATTGTTCTTGAAGATAGAGATAACACATAAATAGAATAAATATTCAATGAATAGAGATTATATCTTAAGATATAGATAAGGGTAGAACAGCCTAATCCCTTTCCTAATTAATAGTATTTCTTAAGGGGCGTGTAAAAGAGAAACACGACACATAATATGAGACGGAAGGAGTAATACGGAGGTAAGTCCCTTAACTAAAGGTCTGGATTCCAGCTTTGAGAATGAAATTGACTGTGATAGCAGGGTCGGCTCAACGGATCTCGTGGCCTAAGGTGAAACCACATTGAGAGGTCCTTAAATTCATTTTATAAAATATTTACACTAAGAACAAAATTTGCTTTTCGAATAACAAATTAATCATTTAAGGAAAAAAAAGCCAATTTCAAAAAAAAAAAAGGAAGAAGAGCACAAAAAATAAAGTGGTGGACTATCGGATGTGGAGGTCGAGAACTCAAAGCGAAAATTTTGATTTGGTTATCATCACAAACAAGAAAAAGAAATAAACATACATAACGTAATAACTTAAATTTTGAGCATTGACGGTGTCAAAAATATTTACTCTTTCTGATCAATTTAAACGGTGATTGTAGATCATTCTATTAAGTAGCACTTATTGGTGAATATCTAAAATAAATTGTAAATAACCTAATATACTATGTCGAATTACACTAAAATAAAACCGGTGCATGAATGATTTTGTGTTCATGCAGTTTTAGAGAACATTGTTAAAAAAAAAATATTATGTTGTCGATATATATAACTTAATTCCTATATAAAAAGGATAAAATTAAAATTGAAGAATGAAGCAAATATACTAATTAATGAGGAAAGAAAATTATTATAATTTATAAATTTATTGTATAAAATAATATCAATCAAGTACCAAAAAAGTTCCTAAAACACTTTTCTTTATACTAATTATTTATATAAATTATATAGTATATAATAATAATAATAATAATAATAATAATAATTTAAAATAAATTTGGGGCCTTCAAATTTTTGGGGCGTAAGGCAATGGTCCCAAAGCCTTGGAGCCTCTCCCTCGTGATAGGAAGCCTTTTCGGTACCAATCGAGATTAGTCTGCCCCAAAGTGGATAGTGGTCACCGGTGTGGAAAATTTAAATAATCTAAAACGCTCAAATTTTTTCCAACTAAAGTTAGGAGCTTTGCAATACCTGCAATGGAAAAAACCATCTTGGTATCAGTTGAAGGAGCCACCAAATTAAAAAGGTAGGCAGCAAGGATCTATCTCTATAGTTTTACATTGCAGTTAAAAAAGAAAAAGATTTAATGAGAAGATGAAAGAATAATAAATAAAGTAACTTGTTAATTATTATTCAATGGGAAAATGAAAGATCTGCTAGCAGAACAGAATCTCAGAGAACAGAAATCTAGCCAGTTAAAAATTAGTATGAAGAAGAGTAAAAAACTCATGATGCTCAAAGGGTATCCAATGTAACTCAAAAGATGCACTCATCATCTTTAATTAATATGAGCTCATTCAAAGTTTGAAACGCATAAACAAAGGGAAAGGAGAAAAACAAGTATGATTATCCCATTCAACACCTAACTTTTTAGGAATCGGATGTAATCATATTTCAGACAGATATAGAAACAAACAATGATAACTATGACCCTAAAAACAAATACGTGTAACTTATTCCTTGAGCTTAAAGTTTAAATTCTATGCGCGGCATATATAAGTATTTACAAAATGAAATTTACTTGTAAAATAATTATAAATAAATAAGTAATTGATAATTTTACAAAAATATTAACTAACTTGCTATTGCAAGTTAGACATATACTTATAGTATAACATAACGTAAATCCGAACATAATGAGTGTATATCTTTATTTTTACAAGTAAGAGAAAATAAAGCATAAAATTATTTATAAAATTATTTTCTGCTATTCAAATTACAAATGGACATATTCTGTTGGGATTGAAAATGACAAGGCGTCATGTGGAAGTTAGTAAAGCAAATATTGGCGACGATAAATCAGACGACCAATAAAAATATACTAAAAAAGACATAATACTTTAATATTGTTTTGGTCAAGTGACCTACATATGATTTACTAACCTAAAGAGAAAAAAGAACTTCTGAGAGAATAAATTCTTCCCATAAACGAAACTCTCGTAAGGACTACATTGTGGATGCTATTGTGTTGTTGTGAAGGAAGGTCTCTCAATTTATAGATGTCCAAAACTTTTCTCTCAAGATAAGGAATAAAGAAGAAAAAAAAAGCAATTATCATAGTACTTAACTTTTCTTTAAGAAAAAAGTAAAACTTAAATATAGTAAGAAAATCGGGACAAAAATCAGGTCTATTGGATCAGGACAAAAACCCTAACATATTCTACCATTTCCTTGGAGCTGTGCCATTGTCTATGAATGGTCTATTGGACCTTAACTTATCAGAAAACAAATTAAAGCCAGTATCATTTGAGCTATAATCATCCAACTTAATGTCCAAAAACTTATAGCAGTAAGATTTAAAGGAATAACATCAACACCCACGTGTCTGCAAGGAAATAACAAGACCATACAAATCAACAAAGTAGAACTTAAGCCACCATAATAATGGGTATCTTTGTCAAATGATCGGTATAAGTCATTGTTTACTTTTCTTAATAGGTATACATAAATTATACATTGATTATGCTGTTATAACACATATTATATATATATATATATATATATATATATATAAAAGTTAAACTCTATAAAATGTTATGCAAGGGATATTTTATGTTTCTCCACGTTTAAAGTCCCAAGTTACCTCTTAAGCCTATTTGCATGTAAAAGGATCTTAATATCTACGACACACTTGATGCTGGCTGTTCCACCAAAATAACAGGTTAGAAAGTCTACGCAAAAATGTGAACGTTAAGTAAACACTTTTGCTTCGCAAGCATGGTTAAGAGGAACATTGAATAACAGGGGACATCTAGTGATTACTACAGCGTAACTATTTCTCAAAACTTATTATTCTATTCTCTGTGGCGATTTGACCCCAAAATAGTCAAAATTAGCTTCAAATATTTATTCTGATTATTCTCTTGGTGGAATATATAACACTTGTCTCTGTGATAAAGAAGGGGCCAGTTGTGATCAAGTTTGACACCCACATGCATTTGCTCTTGTTTTTGCATGGAATCCCTAATTTTGAGGAGAATACTCTTTACAAAACCTCTCCACCTCCAAAAGAAAGGAAATGATATTCCAAAAGAAAATTCATTTTCCCTGATTAGAGGGGACACCAGATAGGAGGGATTCTATCTGCCTAAATTCAAGATTCCGCTGCTAGCTAGCTACACAAATGATAAACAAAGTTTGAATATCATTTCCTTGCGTGATCGAGATGATCGGTTTAATGACTCGTTATACACATTATTTTAATTATATGGCTTTTATCACAAGAGACACATCATATCAGTAAATAAAACACGTGAGTCCTTTTTAGTCATTTTCCTCTATTCAAGGTATAATTGGTCATAGAGGATCATTTTTTCATGTCAAGATTTTTCTGGCCATGGGCTGATTTCTCGACTTGATCGAACTATTTACATTGTTGTACAATCTTTTCTTTTAAACGGAGTATATACTATACTAAATTTTTCTTATTGTTTACCCTTAAAAGTGAGTAACAACTGAATTTATATGCGATTTAAATGATATGTGATTTAATTTAACACGAATGATCTAAGAACAGTAAATAATTAAATTAAAGAAAAATAAAACGATCAAACCAAATGCGATGGATGACTAAGTCTAGCTTTATGATAGATGCTGGAAATTGGTTCCGATCCAACCCTCGGAACAGGCTCGGTTGCAACTCAATAAACAAACAGTTGAAGAACACTTTGAACAATAACTAGAGAACAAAAATTAACTTTATTGCTTTGGTATGCGTGTTAACAGTGGTCTCCAAAATAAAGAAGTTCTCCCATTTATATAGTAGGGGAATTTCAATCCTAGTACAAGTCTAAGTAAGGTAAAAAAATAATTCTTCCAGTAAACATTGATATGTAGTTGATATCGGGCGAGATTTGTGCCATAATATCCGGCTAAGAGCGGATATTTCAGCCCATCGTTTGTCATGTCTAACCGTCTTTCCCTTAGCCTTGGTTCTTCACTTTGCTTGAGCTCAATGTTTGGCCGTGCCCGATTTTGAACGCACAATTCGTCCTCCCTGAGCTTTGGTCCATGGAAGCCTTCGACTTTACTCGAGGCCATATCGGGTCGCACTGTCCTCTCATTTTTTTACCAGAAAATCAGGGATAACTTTTATCCTTGATTACTCGCACACATATAGTCCCCACACTTTTTGGAGAGCAGATTTATCGAAACGATGAGAAGTGATTAACTAGCCTGGTCCATTCCTTCATACACTACAAACGGGTTGGCGAGTCAGCGAAATATCCCATCAGTCACGTCATTCTGACTTCGGACATGTGTCAACCGCCGGTTGACCATCCTCGGTAGGCACCGAATGCGAAACGTCACGCATTAATTATTTCCCTCCTATAAAAGCTCTGGTTTCCTTTTTTTTACTTTTTTACTTTTCGATTTCGAATCTTCTTGAGTTACCCTCGAATTTTTTACTTGTTCATCATTCCTTCAAATCTTCATAAATTGGTCTTCACGTCTTTATTTCTTCATCTTCAATTATCAGCCTTTAAACCTTTATATTTCCAGATAAAGATGGAAAAAAATCTCGAAATTTGTGCCCCAAAATACTGCTCTTTCAACTTCTATCCTTGTCGCTGATACCCGGAGGCTGCTCTACATATAATTACTTTAAGGTCGAAAAGGCCTCCAAACAAATAGATTGTGGTGAGGAGGTAAGGAGGTATATCTGCTCCATCATCGACGACATGCTCCCAACGGTCCGGGAGGATTGCAAGGAAGTAGTCAACCCCGGTCTTGATGAGGACATCACAACGCACGTGGAGTGGGTACTCGATATGCAACAGTCGCCGGAGTCCCCAATGTAGTCCCCCGTTTCAAAGAGTGGGTCGAGGGCATCTGCAAACAATTGACATACTCCGAGCGCGAATGGCGCAAACTTTCTAAAGGCAAATGGGAGGCTTCTTCCTATGGTGAGTGTCCTTCTTCTCCTGATTGAATTTCCTTTTTATTCTATCGTCATTTCAACTAAGTCACTTTTTCTTTTCACAGATTTGCCCAAGACCACCGAGCTTCGGGCAATTACCGAGGACGAAGCCTCATCCCATCTAGAAAACCCTCATCCCATTTGGAAAACCCTCTGCTTCGGTAAAACTTGTTGTTGAGGCTGCTGCAAATAAAGAGGAGAAAACAAGAAGAAAGAGAAGGTCTTTTGGCTCCTCGGATGCTCTCGTCGAGACCAAGAAGAAGAGGGTCTCGATTAGGGTCAGAAATAGTACCAAGAAAAGTACTCATGCCATGGTCCCAGACTCTGATTCTCTCTACCGGCTTAAGGACTACCCCGAGGATGATGACATGGAGTTTGCCATCCACGAGCCAGCCAACGTTGCACATGAGCTGGCAGTACCAGAGGGGGGCGACTGTAAGGCTGAACCCTTCTCAGCTCGGGAGCCCTAGGAAAAACTTATGGCCACTGCCCCTCAAGAGGCTACTCTGGTCTCGAGAGAGGACACTAAGCCATTGACGTCCCGGAGTCACCGTCCCTCATAGAGCCTTTTTTTGATGAGGCTTAGGCCGTTAGAGAAAAGCCGACCAAGGCATCACGGGCTGCGAATGAAGCCCTTAACCTATTTTTCGAAGGTATGGACGTAGGTGCACTGGAAGTCTACTACGGTTTTGGCCACCTAGAGATCTCGAAAAGGGATGTGCTGTCGGGGTCAGGTGGGTCGAGTTCGAGCCCAAAGCTTGTGAATCAGTTCCCTGCCCCAAGTGCGGACCCTAACCGTAAGAAGACGGTCATGTTTATGGTACCGGCGAATACCAGGATACTATCTGGGCCGGTCGGTGTGGCCAGCTACCTTCGTTGCTTGGTAACCGAAGAGGACCAAGCGAAGATGAACATAGTGGATGTTCCGAGCCTCTTCAACGAGGCACAGCAGGCGCTGAACAGGGTATATTTTTCTTTC
This sequence comes from Nicotiana tomentosiformis, assembly GCF_000390325.3. Classification (NCBI taxonomy): domain Eukaryota; kingdom Viridiplantae; phylum Streptophyta; class Magnoliopsida; order Solanales; family Solanaceae; genus Nicotiana; species Nicotiana tomentosiformis. The sequence goes on along the minus strand of NC_090822.1, from coordinate 71,338,301 downwards.
CTCATATCTTTAAAGAATCCATTTTTCCTTAGCGTATTTTAAAAATTTTGACATTTTTTATGCCTCGATGCTTCATCATGAGAGCTTCCACTCGTCTCGGATGGATGTGGGCCACCTTGAGTTCGAGCTCGAGCAGGTCCGGCCAAAGGAGAGTGTTTGAGATTAATAACGAGAGGTTAAGCGCAACTGCTAACACCGTAACCTCGCTGGTCAAGAGAAGATAGACATGATCGACTAGCTTAGGGCTGAAATGGACATGGTCAAAGCCTCAGCCGAGGAGTTGAGGAGCAAGATGGATCTCCTAGCCTAGGATCGGGATGCCACCACATCGACCAAAGATCAGCTTCGGGTGATGAGGGAAAAAGCCGACAAATGGTCTCAGCTGAATGTAGAGCTCCAGGCGCAACTTGACTCGGCCGTTATAGAATGGGACACTCTAGGCCAAAAGTACACTGCGCTGAGGTCCAAGTTGGAGGCAACATCGAACGATGCCTCTGAAGTTCAGGACATGCTGGCCCAATACAATAACGATGTGGAGGTAGCCAATGCCCGTGTAATAACGAAGGCTGAGTACGTGAAATAGCTATCTCGAAGAGAGATCTTTGGGGAGATTCATGCCCAAGGAATTGACCTAGCAATCGAGATCGAAGAGGCTTGAAGCCGAGGCCAAAGAGAGATACCAGCTCGATGGTTCAGGCAGCGAGTCGGGCTCCAATGAAGACTAGGCGGGAAATGCCTTACTTTATTTTTTATTTTACCTTGTATTCTGTAATTTGGGTTGTTTCACAGTGCCTCTGTAAATACCTTTTGGTACATATGTATATAAAAACCTTTCTTCGGCTATGCATTGTGTTGCTTGTGTCTAAGACTTATAATATGTCGTCGATGCCTTAGCTTAGGATTTGACATCATTTAAATTGTTCATTTCCCTAAGGCCCGGATGACGCCTGGATTAAGTAATAACTCTGAATTGCTTTGGCTTTGGAGGATCCTATAAAAATGAAGTCTTTGTTAAAATTTTGAACGTTTTAGTAGGACACAATCATTCTTTGCCGAAGATGGCTCCTTTCATGGTCATAATTCAAGACCGAGTAACTTGACCAGGTCTGAAGTGGTCTTTTTTGTTATCAAAAATACGTAAGGACCTTCTTTTTCAAGTACGGACTCAGACATCTCTAAGTCATTTAAGTTGGTTGTGGCCTTTTGCGTTTGGGCCCTGTCTAGTAGGCTCGGTGCCTCCAGGATTTAGTAACCCAAATTTTCCGGTCTTATTGCCGGGTAGCAGTCCCCAATTCGGTGAGTCCCGTAATCTTAAGGGTTTTAAACCCAACGTTTGTTCTAAGTAACTTTTGACGATAATATTGCTTATGTAAATGTGAACCGATGAAACATATGAGGCAAATTTCTTTTATTATTTTGAGTATCGTGTAAATAGTCGATGGTACAAAAGTAATCTACCATGGCGAGAATGAGCTATGTGGGCATGGTCCGTTTGATCATTTGACCCTTACACTTAATCTTAATAGTCAAGCCTTGTCTTTCAATATCGAATAAGAATGACTTCTACATTCTCGAACTCATGACCTTGACTTAGGGTGTGATGGCCCCCTAGTATTCGAGATTGAATTTGTGAGGGCTAGAATACTATTGATCTGATACGGGTGATCCGCAGTCCCCGGCCTCAGGATGGTCTTCGAAACTAGGGTATCGCGTTTTACTGTTTTCTAGTTAAAAACCTTGCCGTAAAACCCACTTCAGAAAAAAAATCGGTCCAAGGGAAAAAGAGTGCAACACGTGCTTTCAGATCTAATCCTTATATTTGACTTTGACTGAGTACCTGCACGGGTTAGTTCAAAGTGTAATAAACCACAAAGAAGATTGTGTTCATACCTTAGCAGTAGGATCACTTTAAGTGTGCCACATTCCAATTGTTGGGTAGTTATATCACATTTCCGTATTCGAGCTGGTACGAGCCTTTCCTAGTTATACCGGTGACTCTATACAGTCCTTCCCAGTTCGGGCCTAGTTTCCCCTCATTTGGGATCTTGGTATGTAGTGTAACTCTCCTCAGTACCAAGTCCCCGACTTGGAAGTGTCAAAGGTTTGCCCTTCGGTTGTAATATCTCCCCATGTGTTATTTTTGGGCCGCTAATCGGACTAGGGCGGCTTCTCGCCTTTCGTCCTCTAAGTCTAAGCTCGCAGCCATGGCCTCGTCATTTGACGTCTCCGTAGAGTATTGGAACATTAGGCTCGGTTCTCCTACCTCAACCAAAATTAGAGATTCTGTACCATAGACTAGAGAGAACGGTGTTTCACTAGTGCTTGATTTCAAAGTCGTTCAGTATGCCCATAAGACCTCGGGAAAAATTTCTTTCCATTTTCCTTTTGAGTCGGTCAATCTCTTCTTCAGGTTCTGGAGTATAATTTTGTTTGTTGATTCCGCTTGACCGTTACCACTTGGGTGGTAGGGCGTCAATAAAATCTTTATGATTTTATGATCCTAAAAAAACTTATTAATCTTGTCTCTGATGAAATGCCTTCCGTTGTCGCACGTGATCTCGGCTGGTATCTCGAACCGGAATATTATATGATCCCGGATGAAGTCAATGACCTCCTTTTCTCTAACTTTCTCGAACACCTATGCTTTGACCTACTTGGAGAAATAATCGGTTATAAGTAAGATGTATTGGGCTTTGCCGGGTGCCCACGGCAAGGGACCAACGATGTCCATTTCCTATTTCATGAACGGCCAAGGGGAAAGAACCAGGTGAAGCATCTCCCCCGGTTGGTAGATTATCGGGGTGTGCCTCTGACATTCCTTACACTTTTGAATGAAGTCTTTCGATCTTTTTCCATCTCGTTCCAGTAATAACCAGCTATAACGACCTAGCCGGTCATTTTGAGTATTTGTATTCCGTTCAGCTATTTGAAGTATTTAGCAGCATCTTATGATGTATTATGACTTGTGTGAATCGTCAGTTTTGGTTTTCAAGTTAATCGAAATTGATTTGGGACAAAGATTCTCAAGGAAGCTTTAAATTGAAAGAGTTGACCAAGTATAACTTTTTAGTATTTGACCTCGGATTGGAGTTTTGATGGTTGCGTTAGGACCAAATGGTGATTTTGGACTCAATCGTATGCGCGGATTTGCATTTGGATATTTCTAAAAGGTTTCGGCGCTTATTCCTGAAAGTTAGAAAATTGAAGGTTTGGAAAGTTTATAAGTTTGACTGAGAGTTGACTTTGAAGATATCGGATTCGGATTGTGGTTCCAGGAATTTGAATAGCTTCGTTATATCATTTTGGACTTGTGCGCAAAATTTGAGTTCATTCCGATTTGATTTGATATGATTCGGCACGAGTTTTGGAAGTTGAAAGTTCAAAAGTTCATTAAGTTCAATTTGAGGCGCGATTCGTGATTTTAATGTTGTTATGCATGATTTGAAGCCTAGAGTAGGTTTGTGTTATGTCATGAGACCTGTTGGAATATTGAGAAAATGTCCCGAGGGGCTCGGGCATATTTTGGATTGATTTTAGACTATTTTTCTCTATCTTTTCATTGCTGGTTTCTGGTGCCTAGATTGTCCTTCGCGATTGGGAAGATGGGTATGCGATCGCGTAAAGGAAATCTGGATCTGGGGTATTTTACTCATCGTGGTCGCGATTAGATGGCTGTATTCACGTAGGGCTGTGTGGGTTACTGTTCGCATTTGCATGATGGGCACCGCGATCACGTAGAGCAGAGATGAGAAACTGGGAGCTGGAAGTTCTTCAACGTGTTCGTATAAGATGGGGCACGTTCGCGAAGCTTGGTCGCCTGTGTGCTTCGCCTTCGCATGGGTACTATTGCGATCGCATAGCGTATTGTTGGAGGCAGTGTTGTTTGTTCTTCGTGATAGCGAAGGTTGTTCCGCGACCGCATAGGGTAATTTTGGGCAGTGCATTTTTCTTCTTCGCGATCACGATGGTATGTCTGCGATCGTGATTCATTGATTCGTCCGGTGATTATAAAGTACTCTATTTCGGAGGTTTCAACCATTTTTACATATTTGGAGCTACGAAGCTCGGTTTGAGACGAGTGATAAAGCGATATTTCACCATATGGATTGGGGTAAGTGTTCTCTACTCGGTTTTGATTATAGTTCATGAATGTATCTTCATTTTTGGTAATTGGTTGATGATTTCAAAAGAGAAATAGGGGGGTTTTGTCTAAAATTTCATATAGTGAATATTTGAGTTTTAAACGTCGATTCGGAGTCCTATTTGAGTGAAACTAGTATGATTGGACTTGTAATTGAATGGGTTATCGGATTTTATGAGTTTTGTCGGATCCGAGGTGCGGGCCCGGGTTTGACTTTTTGGATGACTTTGGGCTTTTGATTAAAGATTCCACCTTTATCGATTGGGTTTGTTTCCTCTTCCTTTGGCATTATTTGATGTTCTTGAGTTGCTTTTGGCTAGTTTTGAGCCGTTCGGAGGTTGGTACGTGCGGGAAGACATTTTTGGATTATCGTTTGGCTTGCTTGGAATTGGAATTCGGCTTGTTTGAGGTAAGTAACACTTTTAAACTTGGTACTGAGGGTATGAACCCCTGAATATACTTGTTATGTGTTGGGTGTTGAGGTGACACACATGCTAGGTGACGGGCGTGTGGGCGTGCACCGTGTGAATTATGACACGATTGATTCTGTGGTACTGTATAATGACCTAATCTTGTTTCTATTTATAAAATTTCTACGTGCTAGAGTAATTGAGTTGTGATCCATGTTAGAATCTATATCTAGGCTATATGCTTATCCTGTTGGGACCAACTGGGGTCATTTCTGTTGTTGAGTTATTTTCTTACATTACAATTACCTACTCAGTCATACTCATTCATTTGCATATCATATATCAGCCTTTGTTTCCATTTATTGATGCATCATATCATCATTTTTTGGGATGATTTTCATGACATTGTGAGCCTGAGAGACTGGAGAGATTGATGACTGAGTTGGGGACTGAAAGCCGGATTGTCAGTGATATTGATTGGATCAGGATGCACGCTGCATCAAGTGTTATTGATTCATGATGGGATCGGGTTGCATGCTGCAATAGGTATTATTGATTCATTATGGGATCGCGTTGCGCGCCGCAACAGGATTTATTAGCGCTTGGGGTGGAACTGCCCCTTCGGAGTCTGCACACCCACAGTGAGCGCAGTTGCTATTGATTCATAATGGGATCGGCCCGCACGCCGCAGTGGGTACTGTACAGTGCTGAGTGACTGAATGTGCTAAGTGATTGAGCGTGATGAGTGGGAGTATGACACTGTGATATTAAGTACTATGAAAGTGTGAGTACATGAGTTCATCATTGTGACGTATTGCATCTGAGATGCATACTTGACATACATGCATAGAGATGCATTTCCTCATGTTACACAGTTTTGGTGACAGTTATAACTTCACATGCACAATGACATATAGGCATAGAGATGTACTTTGCTCATTATATATGATAATGAAACATCTTACTTATTACAGTTTTTCTGACTTACTCATATTTTGGTGATTTCGGTGAAGGAATTGGGATTTATTGTTATACTTAAAAAGCATGACTATTTTCCGTAACTGTGAACTAGCTGAGTATCACATCTCTAAGTTATTTCTTGGACCACTTTTATTATATTGTTGTGAGTTGTTTTTGGCTATTGGTGTTGGACTCTGACCTTTATCCCAGCTCGTCACTACTTTCAACCTAAGGTTAGGTTTGTTACTTATTGAGTACATGGGGTCGGTTGTACTCATACTACACTTCTGCACCTTGCGTGCATGTTTGAATGCTAATGTTGTTGTGTATGGTAGGAACTGGCATTGAAGATGTACCTGCATTCCTGTCATAGCTGCCTCTTATTCTTGGTAGCTTTAGAATTAATAATTTGTTCATGTATATTTCAAACAGATGATGTATTTATTTCATTCTAGCTTTATAAACTCTAAATCTTAGAAGTTCATGATTTGTACTACCAGTCCTTGGGATTTTTGTATAAAAATTCAGTTGTATTATCATTACTTCTCTTAGTAAATCTCATTTGAATTGGATGGTTTCTAATTGGCTTACCTAGCGGTTCGGGTTAGGTGCCATCACGACTAGTTGGATTTTGGGTCGTGACAAGTGGGTATCAGAGCTCTATGTTCATAGGTTCTATGAGTCATGAGCAAGTCTAGTAGAGTCTTGTGGATCGGTATGATGACGTCCATACCTATCTTCGAGAGGCTACAAGGCATTTAGGATAAACTTCCCATATTTATTTTCTTATCGTGAAATATTGATTTAGCTTGAAGCGTAACTCTTTAAATTCCTTCCAGAGACTTGTATGTGTATGTGAGCTCTCGGTATCAGCTCTACATCAATGACTTGTGGATTCCATGGATGAGGTTCGAGATATATTTTCTGTGTTATGGTGATGGGCCAGTCAAGAGGATTTGAGGCCGGGTTTTGACTGTAGCTTAAGCACGGTGATATCGGGTATGTGAGCATGTACTTTTAGACTTATATGTCTGGTAGTGTCCCTATGAGTGGAATTTATGGCTCAATGAGTGGTTGGATGGCTATATGATGAGTATAATGTGAATGTGGGATGTGTTCAAATAGTTTGAATGTGACGAGAAGAGTTCGCTTAAGATATAAGAAGGACTATTGGGTGCTTGATTTATGTCTTGATGTGACGTACAGTCTCGAGTTATGAGTGTGTTGAAGGATCTTTCATGTTATTTAATGGTGGAACGAATTAGATTCTCGTGTCTTGTAGATGAGTTCAAAATCAGGAAGATTAAGTGATTGCGTAGTAATTGTGGCTGTGAAAGGGTATAGAAAGATGCCAATTTTAGGCTAAATAGGTGGGTTATCTCCTATGGGGTGGTCTATGGAAGTGTGATCCTTATGATGTTGGGTGGAGGCTTTCTTTTCTACCAGTGGGTTATAGGTGCTGTGATTTGAGTTTGGATTGGTTGAGAAAGTCGACTTGACTATCACGAGGATGAATGCGAGCTTAACAGATAATTTAAGGTATTATATGGTTTGTGTTACATGATTATGAAGGATTTAGTTGAATCTCACTGCGGTATTATGGCAGTAATAGAGTATGGGTATTGTGAGTTATCGAGTATTTTGTTCTATGGCTTTGAGCCAAGTGGGGGGAGTCTGCTATCGATGATTTGATTGTATAGTTACGTGTTGTATTGGTTTTGGTCTGAGGCGTACTTGTAGATCAGCTATGATTTGCAGAGGCTGGTTTTGAGGATGACTTAAGCAAGGAAATTTTTGGATGCATGGTGTATTACACTTTATGGGTACATGGGAATCATGGAATGATTGGGTTGTCATTCGTAAAGGATGCAGTGCGCATGGAGTAGGAATTTGCTCGGTTGTGTTAAGGCGAGGTTACTTCTTTGGGTATTGTCGTGCTAATGGGGCACAAGTCGTTCGGCCCATTTGGGTGGTGCATTTGAGATTTGAGCAGTGGATGACTCTCGGGAAGTTTATAATGGATTCAAGATTCATATGTGGCATTTGAGAATTTTTCGGATTTGTATGTGGCTAAGATCTGAGATTTGCATCGGAGGGTGTCGGGACTTGCGTTATTCTCATATCATTATGGATTCTACATTTCATTATCATGAAGGTAAAGGAAACCGTTTTATATTCACACAAGGTCTCTTTAGAGTGGGTGTCTCAGTTGTGGTACTTTTGGGGTGCTAAGAAGGAATACATCGGCTTATGGGCCTTAGGGCGGTGTGGTTTTATTCTATGATCTCTTGTAGTGAGCTTTGGGTTAAGGATGGTAGTGTACTGGCAAGTAGGAGTGTTAACTTGAGGGGAATTCGGAAGGAACTCGGAGAAATAGGACAGTTTGGTAGTACGTTGGACCGACACGGTAATGGATATAATCGGTTCTTTGGGTACTTATGATGTGGTGAGTCTCTACAGGTGTTTTATGGAAAAATGCTTAGTCTTGGCAACATGCATGGCTTGGTTGAGTTAGAGATATTCAGTTTTGATGGCTTGGTTATGTGCAAATGGGTTTCTAAGAGTTCTCGATGGTTTCTACCCCGGTTTGAGATGGATATTTCCTACCGGCGTAAGGAGCATGTTACGTATTGTGATTTTCTCCTGAATGGAATAAAATGGAAGGTTTCTGACTGATCGGGTATGTATTCTGCTGGTGACTCAGAGTTGATTATGAGATTCTCATGCTTTTCATAAGATGGCATGGTAGATGCGGTGTGTTGTGTGGGATTGAGATTTGCATGTGCAAGTTCACGGTTCAGTTTTGGAAGGGAAGGGAAGGAATTCTTAGACAACATGGACGGTTTCAGATGACTAGATGGATGTTATTACTACTTGGTATCACCTGAGAAGGGTGCGCCTTTCAGAAGGCGCACTGCGTTTTGACTTACAGATGCTTCATTGGTATTTCAGTACTCGCCTAGTTGATCGACTGCTGATGTTCAGATTTTGCTATGCGGCATGGAAGAATTATGGAAGTATTTCTCATGGGGATGATTATATATGATAGATGTGTTAGTCATTCGAGTGGCGGAGTTGGGACCGTCTATGATGATTCATGTGTTCTATGGATTTGGAGACTGGGAGTCCTTAGAAGAAGATTTTTTTGTGGTTGCGGACTGTGAAGATGTGGCCAAAGTTAGCTAGATGATGGTACGTGCTATGGTTAGGTCATTGTGGACTTTTGGAGGCCTATTTACCAACTTGGGAATGATCAGAGTTGATTTGGGGGCCCATTGATAGGGCCGGGGAGGATGTGTATTCTACACCTGGTTGGATTTGTTGACTTGGCATCGTTATTATTGAAAGGTGTGTCATTTGATTAGAGTTGAGCTTGTTCATGTTCTGATATGTTCTATGTGTTATACTTCTATGCTATGAGGGGTTGTGATTTGTTGGTTATATGCGTACATAATGTGGTTCTGTTCGGACCTTATAGCGGAATTTAAGCGAGATGGTTATTGGGGTGTTGAATGGTTGATTGCGCCTTGGTTATGTTCTCTACGGACGGTGGTATATTGGGTTATTTGCTTCATCATGGTTATGGTCATGCACTTTGTGTATTTGATGTCGAATTGCTTGTGATTGTTGATTTTGAGCATTGGGGCTCGAGGTATTCCATATAGATTGGTGTTTAGATGGGTCACGTATTACAACGAGGTTATGATGGGATATGATCCTTTATGATAGATTCGTGTGTTTTTGTTCTACGGTGTGATGGGTTATTATCATTGCATTGTGTTATTTCTTATTGAGCTTGCATGACGGTTCTCTCATTCGAGTCATTTTCCATTTTTGGGTGCATTTAAATTGTTGCGCATTTGTGCACAGATTGCACGGGTTGTGGCTTAAGGTTGTGTTGGTAGGGCTGGTCAGTAGAGTGCATGTGTTTGATGAGATAAGGTCGTTAGACCTAGAATGGATACTATCGGCAGTGTGTTTCTTTCATCATCGACATTGTACGAAGGTTTTAGAATGAGGTTTTGTTTGATATGAGGTTTGTTACCGGTACCGGGTGTGTTTTGAGCAGCTACTGTGGTCAAAAGTTATGGTTGTGAGCATCTGAGATATGTGGCACATCATGCAGCGGCATCTTGAGCTTTGGTGGTGGCTTGTTACAGCTTGATCAGACTTGTACAGTGTGTAGATGTGAGGTTTGAGTCTTGTAAGGAATTCTGGATGTTGGGAATTGGGTTCCAAGATTTATGGGCTAAGGTTGAATTAAGGATCTTCAGTTAGATTGTGTCGTCAGGCTCTTGGCACGTTAGAGGACGAACATATGTTTAAGTGGGGGAGAACGTAACAAACCAGACGGTCATTTTGAGTATTTGCATTCCGTTCAGCTATTTGAAGTCTTGAGAAGCATCGTATGATATATTATGACTTGTGTGAATCGTCGGTTTTGGTTTTCAGGTTAATCAGAATTGATTTGGAGAAAGATTCTCAACTAGAAAGCTTTAAGTTGAAAGAGTTGACCAAGTTTGACTTTTTAACATTTGACCTCGGATTGGAGTTTTGATGGTTCCGTTAGGTCCGGATGGTGATTTTGGATTCGGGCGTATGTCCGAATTTGCATTTAGATATTTCTAGAAGGTTTTAGCGCTAATTGGCGAATGTTAGAAATTTGAAGGTTTAGAAAGTTCATAAGTTTGACCGAGAGTTGATTTTGAATATATCGGATTCAGATTGTGGTTTTGGGAATTTGAATAGCTTCGTTATATCATTTGGGACTTGTACGCAAAATTTGAGTTCATTCCGAGTTGATTTGGTATGATTCGGCACAAGTTTTGGAAGTTGAAAGTTTAAAAGTTCATTAAGTTCGATTTGAGGCGCGATTCGTGATTTTTATGTTGTTATGTGTGATTTGAGGCATCAGGTAGGATCGTGTTATGTTATGATACCTGTTGGAATATTCGTACGGGGTCCCGAGGTCGGGAATGTTTCAGATTGATTTCGGACCATTTTTCTCCATGTTTTCATTGCTGGTTGCGGCTGGTTTTTGGTGCCTCGATTGTCCTTCGCGATAGCGAAGATAGGTATGCGATCGCATAAAGTAAATATGGTGCTAGGGCATTTTCTTCATCGCGGTCAAGATTAGATGGCTGCATTCGCGTAGGGCTGTGTGGGTGACTGTTCGCATTCGCATAATGGGCACCGTGATCGCGTAGAGCAGAGATGAGAAACTGGGAACTCGAATTTCTTCAACGCGTTCGCGAAGCTTGGTCGCTTGTGTCCTTCATGTTCGCATGGGTACTTTTATGATCCCGTAGCATATTGTTGGAGGCAGTGTTGTTTGTTCTTCCGGATAGAGAAGGTTGTTCCGCGATCGCGTAGGGTAATTCTGGACATTGCATTTTTCTTCTTCGCGATTGCGATGGTATGTCCGCGATCACACAGTGATTATAAATACTCTATTTCGGAGGTTTCGACCTTATTTGTTTTTACATATTTGGAGCTATGGAGCTCGGATTGAGACATTTTTAAGCGATATTTCACCATATGGATTGGGGTAAGTATTCTCTACTCGTTTTTGATTATATTTCATGAATCTATCTTTATTTTTTGCAATTGGTTGATGATTTTAAAAGAGAAATTAGGGGCTTTTGTCTAAAGTTACATAGAGTGAAATTTTGAGTTTAGAACGTCGATTCGGAGTCGGATTTGAGTAAAACTAGTATGATTGGACTCGTAATTGAATGGGTTATCGGATTTTTTGAGTTTTGTCGTGTTCCGAGATGCAAACCCGGGTTTGACTTTTTGGTTGACTTTGGGCTTTTGATTAAAGATTCTACCTTTATCAATTGGGTTTGTTTCCTTTGGCATTATTTGATGTTCTTGAGTTGCTTTTGGCTAGTTTTGAGCCGTTCGGAGGTAGGTACGCGCGGGATGGCATTTTTGGATTATCGTTTGGCTTGCTCGGAATTGGAATTCAGCTTGTTCGAGATAAGTAACACTTCTAAACTTGGTGCTTAGGGTATGAACCCCTGAATATACGTATTATGTGTTGGGTGTTGAGGTGACACACATGCTAGGTGACGGGCGTGTGGGAGTGCACCGTGTGAATTATGCCTCGATTGATTCTGTGGTAGTGTGTAGTGACCTAATCTTGTTTCTATTTATGAAATTTCTACGTGCTAGAGTAATTGATCCGTGAATCATGTTAGAAACCATGTTTAGGCTATAGGCTTATCCTGTTGGGACCCACTGGGATCATTTCTGTTGTTGAATTATTTGCTTAAATTGCAATTACCTACTCAGTCATACTCATTCATTTGCATATCATATCTCAGTCTCTGTTGCTATTTATTGATGCATCATACCGTAATTTTGGGTTGATTTTCATGATATTATGAGCCCGAGAGACTGGAGAGATTGATGACTGAGTTGGGGCCTGAGAGCCGGAGTGATATTGATGGGATCGTTACACACTCAAACAAATTAATTATAATATTAATTTTATATTTAGTATAAAATCGAAAGGTCACTATGTTTTCATTCATCATCTATATTTAAATATTTTAATTATTATTAAAATCACTTCTTAGTGTGTGCTTCATTTCAAGTCTCAATCAATTACAAAGCAAAATAATTGATAATACATGTAACTAGTGAGACAAACAACAAAAAAAATTAAATTTCATTAAAATAAAACACATAAACGATTTACATATTTGCTAGGACATACATATACCAACTGAATACTAACTGAATACATACATATACCAACTGAATACTAACGCTTGCACATATACACTAAAATGTGTGCTAGGTCAAACCCCAAGGCTCTCGAAGAAAGTTCGCTAAAATAGCTAACGCTTCCCAATCTGTAATCTCCATGTAATTAGACAATTCAATTCTTTTTAACTGAAAAATATATACATGTTCAGGAATGGAAGTATTAGGGACCATTTTTAATTCTTTAAACTCCCTAAATTTCTTTTCTCCTTCCTTTTATTCAGTCATTCGATCCCTTAACTCATTTTACCTCACTCTTGGGATATTCCTGATGACTTCAGGCTCCGAGTCTGAATCATGATAGAAATAAGTCCTACGACGACATATCCTTCTACGTTGTCCTCTTCCTCGACTTTGAGAACTCCCATTTGGAGTAATTCGAGTTTGTCCCTGTTCAGTCATGTCTGAAATGGAACCAAAAAAATAATAAGAATGGGTACAATCATTTTGACAACATATGTCACAATAACTTGCGGAAGAATAGGGATAATTGGGACTAAGACTAGTATTCTTAATATTAAAATATACAGAGAAGCACATAAAGAATATGTGTGTAAGTCTACATAGCCAGTGGTATAGTTATTTCCTACAGATTCACATTGAAGTCAAGTGGAGACAACTAAAAACCACACAACGGAAATAATGACTTTGAAAGTCATAGCCATTGTTCTCCTCTTTAATTTCGTATATTGGAACCAAAAGAAATAAGACTTTAAATAATTGCAAAACTAAAGTCTTCAGTACTTTTAATCACAGAAGTTAGTGCATCTTCATAGAGTAATATATTCACTTTAACATCTAGTGCCCTTGCTATGAAGACATTTTTAAAATCTTTCAAACAAAAACAATATGGAACAAATTTTATTCCAACCGAAGAGATGAAAGCAATTTCAATTCCAGTACTAGTTCTCTCAGTTTCAATGTAAAGGCCCCATCCAATCAGAAAAGAAAATTCATGATTTCGAACACTTCAAAAGAAATTCACAAAATAGCATGCACAGTTTCTTTGTTAGACAGTATTTTGTCTTCACTACACAGTTCCTATCCATTTATGGCAACAACGCCAAAACATCGCAAGTAATTAAAGTTTCCAACAATGCCAACAACTATGTCTTAACTAGAATTAAATACTGCGTTTGCTTTCCATGTTCAAAAGTTATCCAACAGTGAAAGGAAAAAAAAACAAGGTTACATAAAATCATTAAAACAATGATTTGATAACCTTTAAAAAAATTCTCATAATTTCGTTATGATTCTACACTAGCACATAGAAAAAAAAACAGTACTTGGTCAAGTTTTGAGGCGTAAAATTTTATGCCGAACGCCGATATTTCGATTCGGATTATTACTTGTTCTTTTTCTTAAGAAAAAAAGAAAATTCAATATACAACAACACAGCAAACAAGGCTCTCATCCATCATATTACAACTAGATGAGTTTCAATTTTCTCTTCAAATTATCAGTAAAGATAAGTCATCTAATCAGGAAACACTATTAGGGCAAGGATAGTTTTTCACACAAATTGCGAACACCAGGTTCATTCGAACTCTCTGTTAATCAACGATGTAATAAAATTATTACTCATTAAATCAATTGTGTATTCATCTAAATAGAACACACTTCAAAGGCTCTAATACCAATGATGATTTAATAGTAACAGGGACATCGAATTTGTCTACCTGTTAACAGTTGCGGAAGATCGTTGAAATTTGTGTGACAGAAATTACTCCACGTCGATTCTATTTCACTTTGGAAATAAATTTTTTTGATTCCATAAACTAAGTGACCTCTGTGGGTTTTTTTTTTTTAAAAAGAAAGGAGAAGAGTTCTCTGTGTTTTTTCTTGTGTCTTTGAAGAGAACGTATTGTTCCCTTTTTATTCAGAGTTAAGGAAGAAAGCAGTTCTAAAGAAAATTATTCCCCACCCAAATAACCATGTAGAATATGTTCCCACAAATTTATGGTGTGGAGTAACTTCTCATAAGAGATTTTTTTATTTTATCTTTTCAAAAATGGATCGGGTCAGCATGGAACGACCCGCGACCCACATCGAAAAAATCCAACACAATTGACCTTAGATTGCTATGGCTAAGTTTACGCCTATATTAATGCTTTAACAACTAAAAATGATATCTGCATTTTTGAAAATGACGTTATGACGAGTATTTCGTAGTCATTCTAAATAAATAAGAGTCAATATGCGAGACATACACAAGAGTTGTTATTATTCTGTATTGCTGTAATAAACAATTAAACTTTCTGGAAAAAAAATAAAACAGGAAGTTAGTAATATTTTTTTAACGAAATAGATTCTGGAAAATAAATAAAAAAATAGTATAGGAATAAATCAAGCCCACTAAATACATAGTGTGTCCTTAAGGAAATTATTCCCCTCAAGTACCCGAGGTGCTAGAATATATCCTCTCAGGATAGAACGATTTAACTCACCAGTGTATTGGTACCAAAACTCTGAAGAACTGCGAATCACTCAATAGTCGTAAAACACACTGGAAAATATTGTGCAGAAGAAGAAGAAGAAAAAGCTCAGAAAATTTCGTAAGGAAAGATTCTGGGATTCAAACTCTATTTATAGAGTTGATGGCAATGTTTTTGAAAAGGTTTGCAACCTTTCAGAAACATCCATGGCTATTGGAAAAGGGGTGTTTGAAATATTGCGGGAAAAAAATATTTAAAATAATCCGGAAAAGAAAACGGGCCTGACCGAACCGGGTCGCGGGTCATGGGTTATTCCGGATTGAATTTTTTGTTAATTATTTAATTAATTAATTAAATAATTGAAAGGAATATTGTCCAAAAAGATTAATCAATCAATCGATCTTTGACCAAATTCGAATCTGAATCCGAATCCGTAGCCGTAGCCGTAGCTGAAACCGAGCCGAGCGAGCAACGACGACGACGGCGCGAGGCTTGCCTTTTTCTTAACTCTTTAAGAGCTAGAAGAAGAGCAATTATATATATACCCATCAAAAGCCTTTTCTTCCTCCGATATGGAAAAATGTCCCTTTTCCAAGGAAAACTCAAATATTTTATTTTTCCTCCATTTCTCATTCACCCTCTTTAAGCTACACAAGCTTAAAATCCCAACAATCCCCCACATGAATGGGGAATGGCTATAAAATAAAAAAATGCACGGACGCGTGTGTGTTTTACATGCAAGAATTAATTGCATCTGGATAAGTAGGTTTCCCTTTGAACTTTTCGTAGTGAACTTGTATCGGATATACTCGGTTAATCGGTAGATTTGATATCTTTGAACCGTCGAGTTTTGTTGTATACTTAGACAATATAAGTCACACAATCAATCATTAATCATCTATGGTTCTCACGGTTGTGTTCGTTTCAGCCATGAACACCGTCTGGTTTCATGAGTGCTTAGAGAATGGGCCTTTACTTTCATTCCCCTTGAAGCGGCTTACACTTCACACTCACATAGGTGATTTCTAAACGTGTAATCCTATAGACACACTATCTGGTCATATCCTGCCAGACTTAGCAAATCATTAAAAAACCTTTAAGCTTTGTTGACTCATCAAAAAGCCTTAAAGCTTTACCTCGATTTCTGAACATTGTCTTCATCACGAGAATGGGTTGAGTTATTTGACAATGTTGAACCGTCATTCATAACTTTGTTTGATCTCTTTGAACCTAGCTCGTGGGATCTCCAGTCTGATAGGTAGAGTTACCGTCATGATGACTTGTCCTAGACCTTAACCCCATTCCCTTTGATGATATTTCAACTGCCTCTCTAGATAGGCCTTTTGTAAGTGGATCCGACACGTTATCTCTTGACTTTATGTAGTCAATTGTGATAACACCACTAGAGAGTAGTTGTCTAACAGTATTGTGTCTCCGTCATATATGACGAGATTTTTCGTTATACATAACGCTCCCTGCCCTGCCTATTGCCGCTTGACTATCACAATGTATACAAATAGGTGCCAAAGGTTTTGGCCAAAATGGAATATCTTCCAAGAAATTTCGGAGTCATTCAGCTTCTTCACCGGCCTTATCTAAAGCTATGAATTCAGATTCCATTGTAGAACGGGCGATGCACATTTGTTTGGATGATTTCCAAAACACTGCTCCAGCCCCAATTGTGATAACATATCCACTCGTGGATTTAACTTCATATGATCCAGTGATCCAATTTGCATCATTATATCCCTAGATCACGGAGGAATATTTGTTATAATGCAAAGCGTAATTTTGGGTATGTTTGAGATACCCCAAAACTCGTTTCATTGCTATCCAATGTATGTGATTGGGATTACTTGTAAACCGACTAAGTTTACTAATAGCACATGCTATATCTGGTCGTGTACAATTCATGATATACATCAAACTTCCCAATACTCTTGCATAATCCAATTGTGAGTCACTTTCACCTTCATTCTTTTAAAGCGTATAACTCACGTCAATTGGAGTCTTGGCAATTTTGAAATCCAAATACTTGAACTTGTCAAGTACCTTTTCAATGTAGTGAGACTGTGATAATGCTAGACCTTGTGGAGTCTTGTGAATTCTGATTCTTAAGATCACATCAGCAACTCCTATGTCTTTCATATCGAATTTGCTAGCCAACATGTGCTTAGTTACATTTATATCTGCCATGTTTTTGCTCATTATCAACATGTCATCAACATATAAACAAACAATGACTTCATGACCTGGAGTGTTTTTAATGTAAACACATTTGTCGCACTCGTTGATTTTAAACCCACTTGCCAACATTGTTTGGTCAAATTTGGCATGCCATTGTTTGGGTGCTTGTTTAAGTCCATAAAGTGACTTAACAAGTTTGCACACTTTCTTTTCTTTACCAGTTACCACAAAACCCTCAGGTTGTTCCATGAAAATCTCTCTCTCTAATTCTCCATTTAAGAAAGCTGTTTTAACATCCATTTGATGGATTTCAAGACCATACACGGCCGCTATTGCCACTAACACCCTAATAGATGTTATCCTCATCACTGGCGAGTAAGTGTCAAAGTAATCAAGGCCTTCCTTTTGTCTATAAGAAGAAGAAGAAGAAGAAGAAGAAGAAGAAGAAGCTCAGAAAATTTCGTAAGGAAAGATTCTGGGATTCAAACTCTATTTATAGAGTTGATGGCAATGTTTCTGAAAAGGTTTGCAACCTTTCAGAAACAACCATGGCTGTTGGAAAAGGGGTGTTTGAAATATTACGGGAAAAATATATTTAAAATAATTCGGAAAAGAAAACGGGCCTGACCGAACCGGGTCGCGGGTCATGGGTTATTTTGGATTGAATTTTTTGTTAATTATTTAATTAATTAATTAAATAATTGAAGGAATTTTATCCAAAAAGATTAATCAATCAATCGATCTTTGACCAAATTCGAATCCGAATCCAAATCCGTAGCCGTAGCCGTAGCTGAAGCCGAGCCGAGCGAGCAACGACGACGACGGCGGCGTGAGGCTTGCCTTTTTCTTAACTCTTTAAGAGCTAGAAGAAGAGCAATTATATATATACCCATCAAAAGCCTTTTCTTCCTCCGATATGGGACAATGTCCCTTTCCTAAGGGACACTCAAATATTTTATTTTTCCTCCATTTCTCATTCACCCTCTTTAAGCTACACAAGCTTAAAATCCCAATAATCCCCTACATGAATGGGGAATGGCTATAAAATAAAGGAATGCACGGACGCGTGTGTGTTTTACATGCAAGAATTAATTGTATCTGGATAAGCAGGTTTCCCTTTGAACTTTTCGTAGTGAACTTATATCGGATATACTCGGTTAATCGGTAGATTTGATATCTTTAAACCGTCGAGCTTTGTTGTATACCTAGACAACATAAGTCACACAATCAATCATTAACCATCTATGGTTCTCACTGTTGTGTTCGTTTCAGCCATGAACACCGCCTGGTTTCATGAGTGCTTAGAGAATGGGCCTTTACTTTCATTCCCCTTGAAGCGGCTTACACTTCACACTCACATAGGTGATTTCTAAACGTGTAATCCTATAGACACACTATCTGGTCATATCCTGCCAGACTTAGCAAATCATTAAAAAACCTTTAAGCTTTGTTGACTCATCAAAAAGCCTTAATGCTTTACCTCGATTTCTGAACATTGTCTTCATCACGAGAATGGGTTGAGTTATTTGACAATGTTGAACCGTCATTCATAACTTTGTTTGATCTCTTTGAACCTAGCTCGTGGGATCTCCAGTCTGCTAGGTAGAGTTACCGTCATGATGACTTGTCCTAGACCTTAACCCCATTCCCTTTGATGATCTTTCAACTGCCTCTCTAGATAGGCCTTTTGTAAGTGGATCCGACACGTTATCTCTTGACTTTATGTAGCCAATTGTGATAACACCACTAGAGAGTAGTTGTCAAACGGTATTGTGTCTCCATCGTATATGACGAGATTTTCCGTTATACATAACGCTCCCTGCCCTGCCTATTGCCGCTTGACTATCACAATGTATACAAATAGGTGCCAAAGGTTTGGGCCAAAATGGAATATCTTCCAAGAAATTCCGGAGCCATTCAGCTTCTTCACCGGCCTTATCTAAAGCTATGAATTCAGATTCCATTGTAGAACGGGCGATGCACGTTTGTTTGGATGATTTCCAAGACACTGCTCCACCCCCAATTGTGAAAACATATCCACTCGTGGATTTAACTTCAGATGATCCAGTGATCCAATTTGCATCACTATATCCCTCGATCACGGAGGGATATTTGTTATAATGCAAAGCGTAATTTTGGGTATGTTTGAGATACCCCAAAACTCGTTTCATTGCCATCCAATGTATGTGATTGGGATTACTTGTAAACCGACTCAGTTTACTAATAGCACATGCTATATCTGGTCGTGTACAATTCATGATATACATCAAACTTCCCAATACTCTTGCATAATCCAATTGTGAGTCACTTTCACCTTCATTCTTTTGAAGTGCATAACTCACGTCAATTGGAGTCTTGGCAATTTTGAAATCCAAATACTTGAACTTGTCAAGTACCTTTTCAATGTAGTGAGACTGTGATAATGCTAGACCTTGTGGAGTCTTGTGAATTCTGATTCCTAAGATCACATCAGCAACTCCTAAGTCTTTCATATCGAATTTGCTAGCCAACATGCGCTTAGTAGCATTTATATCTGCCATGTTTTTGCTCATTATCAACATGTCATCAACATATAAACAAACAATGACTTCATGACCTGGAGTGTTTTTAATGTAAACACATTTGTCGCACTCGTTGATTTTAAACCCACTTGCCAACATTGTTTGGTCAAATTTGGCATGCCATTATTTGGGTGCTTGTTTAAGTCCATAAAGTGACTTAACAAGTTTGCACACTTTCTTTTCTTTACCAGTTACCACAAAACCCTCAGGTTGTTCCATGTAAATCTCTTCCTCTAATTCTCCATTTAAGAAAGCTGTTTTAACATCCATTTGATGGATTTCAAGACCATACACGGCCGCTATTGCCACTAACACCCTAATAGATGTTATCCTCGTTACTGGCGAGTAAGTGTCAAAGTAATCAAGGCCTTCCTTTTGTCTATAACCTTTGACAACAAGTCTTGCCTTATATTTGTCAATAGTGCCATCAGCTTTCACTTTTCGTTTAAAGATCCATTTCGAACCTAAAGGCTTATTTCCTGGAGGAAGATCTACCAATTCCCATGTATGGTTATCCAAAATTGATTGAATCTCACTATTGACTGCCTCTTTCCAAAACGCTGAATCAGAAGATGACATAGCTGCTTTAAAAGTTTGAGGCTCATTTTCAAGCAAGAATGTCACAAAATCTGGTCCAAAGGAAGTAGATGTTCTTTGACGTTTGCTACGCCTTGGATCTTCTATACTTGGAGTATTTTCCTTTGGTTCTTCCCGAGGTCGTTTAGGTCTTTCACTTAACGACTCACATTCAGTTTTATACGGATAGATGCTTTCAAAGAATTCAGCATTATCTGATTCCATTACCGTATTAATGTGAATTTCGGGATTATCAGATTTATGAACCAAAAACCGACATGCTTTACTGTTTGTAGCATATCCAATGAAAACGCAATCAACAGTTTTTGGTCCGATTTTAACCCTTTTAGGTAAAGGAACTTGTACCTTTGCTAGACACCCCCACACTTTGAAATATTTCAAGTTGGGTTTTCTTCCTTTCCATTTTTCATATGGAATAGATTGCGTTTTGCTGTGGGGTACTCTGTTGAGTATTCGGTTAGCTGTAAGGATAGCTTCGCCCCACAAACTCTGCGGTAATCCGGAACTTATTAATAAAGAATTCATCATTTCCTTTAATGTCCGATTTTTCCTTTCCGCAATTCCATTGGATTGAGGTGTGTAAGGTGCAGTAGTTTGATGGATAATTCCATATTCCGAACATATTTCTGCAAATGGAAATTCATATTCTCCACCCCTATCACTTCTAATCATTTTGATCTTTTTATTCAATTGATTCTCCACTTCATTCTTGTATTGCTTAAATGCTTCAATTGCTTCATCCTTACTATTAAGCAAATAAACATAACAATATCGAGTGCAGTCATCAATAAAAGTAATAAAATACTTTTTCCCACCTCGAGATGGTGTCGACTTCATATCACAAATGTCAGTATGAATTAAGTCTAAAGGATTTGAATTCCTTTCAATAGACTTATAAGGATGTTTTACAAACTTAGACTCAACACATATTTGATATTTTGATTTATTACACTCGAATTTAGGCAACACTTCTAAATTAATTAACTTCCGCAAGGTTTTGTAATTGACATGTCCTAAACGAATATGCCATAAATCATTTGACTCCAATAAATAAGAAAAAGCTGCAATTTTATTCATACTGTCAACAACCATTACATTTAGTTTGAAGAGGCCCTCTGTGAGGTAGCCCTTTCCAACATACATTTCATTCTTGCTTACAACAACTTTATCAGAAACAAATACACATTTGAATCCGTTCTTAACAAGCAAAGAAGTAGAAACTAAATTCTTCCTAATAGTAGGAACATGAAGAACGTTGTTGAGCGTTAACACCTTGCCGGAAGTCATCTTCAGGAATATCTTCCCATAACCTTCAATCTTGGCTGTTGCAGTATTTCCCATGGAAAGCTCTTCTTCGGGACCAGCAGTAGAGTAAGTCGCAAATGCTTCCTTGACAGCACAAACATGTCGAGTGGCTCCAGAGTCAATCCACCACTCCTTCGGATTTCCAACTAGGTTGCATTCCGAAAGCATTGCACACAGATCATCAATGTCATAATTCTTCTCCACTATGTTGGCATGTCCCTTCTTCTTATACTTTTTCGGGAGACGACAATCAGGGGCTTTGTGACCGGTTTTTCCACAATTGTAGCAGCTGCCCTTGAATTTCTTTTTGTTCTGCTCCTTAGTCTGTCCAGAAGACCTCTTTCTCTTCTTACTTTTTGGAGCAGTCTCCTCAACGATATTAGCTCCCATGATCGTTGAATTTCCACGAGACTTCTTCTCGGCTGTTTTGTTGTCTTCCTCAATCTTGAGACGAATCACAAGATCTTCCAACTTCATTTCTTTGCGCTTGTGCTTAAGATAGTTCTTGAAATCTCTCCACGAAGGAGGCAATTTTTCAATCATTGCAGCCACTTGAAATGCTTCATTCACGACCATACCTTCAGCAATAAGGTCATGAAAAATAAGTTGAAGCTCCTGAACTTGGGTTCCAACAGTTTTACTGTCTATCATTTTATAGTCTAGAAACTTGGCAACCACGAACTTCTTCAAGCATGCATCTTCAGTCTTGTACTTCTTCTCAAGTGCGTCCCATAATTCTTTCGAAGTATTCATCGCACTGTACACATTGTACAAGTCATCCTCTAAAGCGCTTAAGATATAGCCTTTGCAAAGAAAATCTGCCTGCTTCCACGCCTCAACAATCATGAATTTCTCGTTGTCCGGCATGTCCGCAGCAGGCACTGGAGGTTCTTCACTAGTGAATTTCTGCATACCAAGTGTGGTAAGCCAGAAGAACACCCTTTGCTGCCATCCTTTGAAGTTGGCTCCGAAAAATTTCCCCGGTTTCTCTGCCGGTGGAACAGCAGTCCGGCTTGACGAGGCTATCGTCGTTGCCGCAATAGTCGCAGAAGAATTTCCGTTATCAATTGCCATTTCTCACTGTAAACAACAGAAGAGTTCAATTAATGGCAAAATCAGAACAGTACACAATACTGTTATTAACAAAAAAAACAGTATATATAATAAATAAAATCGAAGTTTTTATATACTGTTTTACAGAAAAATGATGAAGTTTTTATGTTTTTCAAATCGTTTTACGAATTTCAATAATCTGATGAAGTTTTTATATCTTCAAATCAGAATAGTAAAATTCAGAAGGAGTAGAAAACCACACAGGTTTTAATCTCCACAAATAAAATACAGAATATAAAAAATAATAATTTCCTTAAAATTGTTATTATTCTGTATTGCTGTAATAAACAATTAAACTTTCTAGAAAAAAAATAAAACAGAAAGTTAGTAATACTTGTTTAACAAAATAGATTCTGGAAAATAAAAAAAAAATAGTATAGGAATAAATCGAGCCCACTGAATACACAGTGTGTTCTTAAGAAAATTATTCCCCTCAAGTACCCGAGGTGCTAGAATATATCCTCCCAGGATAGAACGATTTAACTCACCAGTGTATTGGTACCAAAACTCTGATGAACTGCGAACCACTCAATGGTCGTAAAACACACTGGAAAATATTGTGCAGAAGAAGAAGAAGAAGAAGCTCAGAAAATTTCGTAAGGAAAGATTCTGGGATTCAAACTCTATTTATAGAGTTGATGGCAATGTTTTTGAAAAGGTTTGCAACCTTTCAGAAACATCCATGGCTGTTGGAAAAGGGGTGTTTGAAATATTGCGGGAAAAAAATATTTAAAATAATCCGGGAAAGAAAACGGGCCTGACCGAACCGGGTCGCGGGTCATGGGTTATTCCGGATTGAATTTTTCGTTAATTATTTAATTAATTAATTAAATAATTGAAAGGAATTTTGTCCAAAAAGATTAATCAATCAATCGATCTTTGACCAAATTCGAATCTGAATCCGAATCCGTAGCCGTAGCCGTAGCTGAAGCCGAGCCGAGCGAGCGACGACGACGACGGCGCGAGGCTTGCCTTTTTCTTAACTCTTTAAGAGCTAGAAGAAGAGCAATTATATATATACCCATCAAAAGCCTTTTCTTCCTCCGATATGGGACAATGTCCCTTTCCCAAGGGAAACTCAAATATTTCATTTTTCCTCCATTTCTCATTCACCCTCTTTAAGCTACACAAGCTTAAAATCCCAACAATCCCCCACATGAATGGGTAATGGCTATAAAATAAAGGAATGCACGGACGCGTGTGTGTTTTACATGCAAGAATTAATTGCATCTGGATAAGTAGGTTTCCCTTTGAACTTTCCGTAGTGAACTTATATCGGATATACTCGGTCAATCGGTAGATTTGATATCTTTGAACCGTCGAGCTTTGTTGTATACCTAGACAACATAAGTCACACAATCAATCCTTAACCATCTATGGTTCTCACGGTTGTGTTCGTTTCAGCCATGAACACCGCCTGGTTTCATGAGTGCTTAGAGAATGGGCCTTTACTTTCATTCCCCTTGAAGCGGCTTACACTTCACACTCACATAGGTGATTTCTAAACGTGTAATCCTATAGACACACTATCTGGTCATATCCTGCCAGACTTAGCAAATCATTAAAAAACCTTTAAGCTTTGTTGACTCATCAAAAAGCCTTAATGCTTTACCTCGATTTCTGAACATTGTCTTCATCACGAGAATGGGTTGAGTTATTTGACAATGTTGAACCGTCATTCATAACTTTGTTTGATCTCTTTGAACCTAGCTCGTGGGATCTCCAGTCTGCTAGGTAGAGATACCGTCATGATGACTTGTCCTAGACCTTAACCCCATTCCTTTTGATGATCTTTCAAATGCCTCTCCAGATAGGCCTTTTGTAAGTGGATCCGACACGTTATCTCTTGACTTTATGTAGTCAATTGTGATAACACCACTAGAGAGTAGTTGTCTAACGGTATTGTGTCTTCGTCGTATATGACGAGATTTTTCGTTATACATAACGCCCCCTGCCCTGCCTATTGCCGCTTGACTATCACAATGTATACAAATAGGTGCCAAAGGTTTGGGCCAAAATGAAATATCTTCCAAGAAATTTCGGAGCCATTCAGCTTCTTCACCGGCCTTATCTAAAGCTATGAAATCTGATTCCATTGTAGAACGGGCGATGCACGTTTGTTTGGATGATTTCCAAGACACTGCTCCACCCCCAATTGTGAAAACATATCCACTCGTGGATTTAACTTCATATGATCCAGTGATCCAATTTGCATCACTATATCCCTCGATCATGGAGGGATATTTGTTATAATACAAAGCGTAATTTTGGGTATATTTGAGATACCCCAAAACTCGTTTCATTGCCATCCAATGTATGTGATTGGGATTACTTGTAAACCGACTAAGTTTACTAATAGCACATGTTATATCTGGTCGTGTACAATTCATGATATACATCAAACTTCCCAATACTCTTGCATAATCCAATTGTGAGTCACTTTCACCTTCATTCTTTTGAAGTGCATAACTCACGTCAATTGAAGTCTCTGCAATTTTGAAATCCAAATACTTGAACTTGTCAAGTACCTTTTCAATGTAGTGAGACTGTGATAATGCTAGACCTTGTGGAGTCTTGTGAATTCTGATTCCTAAGATCACATCTGCAACTCCTAAGTCTTTCATATCGAATTTGCTAGCCAACATGTGCTTAGTTACATTTATATCTGCCATGTTTTTGCTCATTATCAACATGTCATCAACATATAAACAAACAATGACTTCATGACCTGGAGTGTTTTTAATGTAAACACATTTGTCGCACTCGTTGATTTTAAACCCACTTGCCAACATTGTTTGGTCAAATTTAGCATGCCATTGTTTGGGTGCTTGTTTAAGTCCATAAAGTGACTTAACAAGTTTGCACACTTTCTTTTCTTTACCAGTTACCACAAAACCCTCAGGTTGTTCCATGTAAATCTCTTCCTCTAATTCTCCATTTAAGAATGTTGTTTTAACATACATTTGATGGATTTCAAGACCATACACGGCCGCTATTGCCACTAACACCCTAATAGATGTTATCCTCGTTACTGGCGAGTAAGTGTCAAAGTAATCAAGGCCTTCCTTTTGTCTATAAGAAGAAGAAGAAGAAGAAGAAGAAGCTCAGAAAATTTCGTAAGGAAAGATTTTGGGATTCAAACTCTATTTATATAGTTGATGGCAATGTTTCTTAAAAGGTTTGCAACCTTTCAGAAATAGTCATTGCTGTTGGAAAAGGGGTGTTTGAAATATTGCGGGAAAAATATATTTAAAATAATCCGAAAAAGAAAACGGGCCTGACCGAACCGGGTCATGGGTTATTCCGGATTAAATTTTTCGTTAATTATTTAATTAATTAATTAAATAATTGAAAGGAATTTTGTCTAAAAAGATTAATCAATCAATCTTTGACCGAAGCCGAAGCCGAGCCGAGCGACGACGACGACGGCGCGAGTCTTGCCTTTTTCTTAACTCTTTAAGAAATAGAAGAAGAGCAATTATATATATACCCATCAAAAGCCTTTTCTTCTCCGATATGGGACAATGTCCCTTTCCCAAGGGAAACTCAAATAATTCTTTTTTCCTCCATTTCTCATTCACCCTCTTTAAGCTACACAAGCTTAAAATCCCAACAATAGTGTGGCTTAACGATTAATGAAGTCGGTATAAATTACGGAAAACTACGCTTCAAATTTTCTTCGAGACAAAAAATTATAGGTAATTCCTTCTAAGCCGTACATATGTTGGTAGAAATAGCAGCTCGAATACTACTTTATAAAAAAGGCTAAAAAGCTTTAAAATAGAGTGAATAAGTGAGATCAGTAAAACTGATTGCATATCAACATTTACCTGACGTCTAAGTGAATAATGGGTAGTACATATTGTGTGAGAATCAGTTTCCATAACGAGTGGAATTGGGTGAAAACGATTTGTAGCTTTCTCTAGGCTATTGGGCAAAATTTTCAAGTCACTTGTTCATCTAATTGACAAATTGAATACTTGTAACATAAAGAAGCGAAATTTTCTGAATATGGCAATTGATCACAAGTACTTCTAGTATAATATCTACCTTTCACTTTCTGTATATGATAATTGGCAAATTGAATACTTCTAATATACTAGTAATATTTACCTTTTACTTTATGTTATTCCGTATACTGTTTTCTCTTCCAGGCTATTGGGCGTGAGAAATTCAGCTGTGATTTGTTCATCAAATGGAAAATGGTTCTTGCTTGACTTGTCTTATCTCTTTAAATTTTTCCTTCCACTTGGCTTCTACAAAATTTTGATATTTTCGTCGGTGTTTAAGTGTTAACACAGTAATAGAACACTAAACTTAAAAGTTTAAATACTTGAGAAAGGAGTATAAAAGTTGTACTAAGAGCTAAATTATCTAAAGTATCCCTCAGCCCTCATGTAGCCTTTGTAGGTAGGGGTGTTCATGGTTCGGTTTGGATCAGTTTTTCCTTAAAAAAAATCAAACCAAGTAAGTCGGTTCTTAAAATGTTGGAACCAAACCAAACCAATTAAGTCGATTTTTTAGGGATTCGATTTTTGTCGGATTTTTCAGTTATTTATCGGTTCTTTTTCTTAAATATGAGACATACACTACCAAACACATATTCCGGCGACTACATTTTCAACGTAACACTATCAAATCAATTGCTCTTTGAGAAACCTATCATTTACCATGATATATTAATGATAATTGAATCAAATAGTGATGAATAATTTAAGTACTCAATTAAAAATCGATTATTTTTAACATAAAATAATTCTTGTACTTAGCAAAAACAAACTACCAATCAAACTAGAATGTAAAGGCAAAGAATTAGACTATTGTAATAGCAAAGAACTAGACTTAAAAATACAAATGATTAATATGTACCATAACATTTTAGAAATTTTATATAAAAATATACATATATATATATATATATATATATATATATATATATATATATATATATATATATATATATATATATATATATATGTGTGTGTGTGTGTGTGTATAAATTTAAATAGCTACTTCTATAGTCAGTTTGGGATATTTTCGGATTTTTATGAATACCCTAGTTGTAGGTATAGTTTATAGTTTATTAATCCAAAACCTTTTCCAATATACAAGCATCAGGAATGGCTGCTTTTGCAGTAATTTTCTTTTATGTTTATCAACAACATAATGGAGAGTAGACAAGCTCAAAATACACTTTCCATCCACATTTCCACTTATCTTTCGTGAGTCTAACTTATATATCCCACAACTTTAACTTATATGAGTCGTAAAGAAAACTTCACCAATCAAACAAATTAAGGAACAATTTTGTAGGCTTTCACCTTATCAATCCATGAAACGAAGGAATTTTTGGAGTTCCTAAAACCCAAAAAGCCATGTTCTTTACTCTTGTTCATAGCATCCAAAGGACACTCTCCACTAAGAACAATATCAACAAACCACCAACCTCCAACTTGCTCCAATTTATTAGGCACCAATCCATTCTCCTTCACAATCTCATCCCAAATTTCTCCTTTATCCTTCATCATCTCCTCCAATGTCCATCTCTTGCTCTTTTCATCAAATTCTTCAGCTTCCACTTCAAATTCCTCAGCTAAAATCCCCCACAAATGCTTCCACTTAAACACATCCCCATTGCTTACATCGAATGCCTCATTCTTCGCATTAGGATCCACTGACGCCCATATCTGATGCTCGGCAATTAAATCCGCATCTGAACAGTCCGAGTACCCGTCCCAAGCTGATTTAACGCCTGGAAATTTCAATTTCAACCCCTCATGTTTACATATAGCTGCATAAACACACAGAGTTGCAATAATATTCATTAAACTATAGGGTGAAAACCCAAATATCAACCCGGGCCTATGAACTGACCATGTTAATTTTTCTTTCTTTTTCACCTCCTCAAATAGAATATCCTCAAGAGTGTAGTAGAAATTGGGTACGGGTAAACGGGGCAAACCCTCGTGATGTGGGGTATCATGTGCTACTTTTCCGAACAATTCAAACGGGCCGTGATAGTGTTTTCGACCCGTTTGCAAACAGATGTGAGACAAATTGGGGTAATTGGGGATAATAGCATTGAGCAAATTTTTAAACATTTTCCCGTTGGTTTCACAGTTTTGGATCTCTGTGGATCGACTGGCCCAAGTCACGTAGAAAACGTGGGTGACGTCGCCGAGTAGAGTGAGTTTGGATTGCGTATCTTCAGGGTTTGAGATGTCGCATTGGATGTACTCGATCGGGTGGTCGGCGTTCCACGACGGTCTAGGACGGCGAGCGACGCCGTAGACCTTCCAAGGACCACCGGGGGTGTCGGAAAGAGGGAGGATCTCGGCGAGGCTGTTGCCGACAATGCCGGTGACTCCGATGATTAGTGCAACGCTTTGATGCTTCTGTACTGGGGCATCATCTTGTTCGACTTTTTTCTGGAGGATTAAGAATTACTATATTATTAGATTGTTGAATAAAGAAGTAGAGGGAGAAGTTACCTTTGCAGCGCCTATAGCTCCAGACCACCACCAGCTCATCTTTTGGTTTCCAAATTTCCAGCAAAGGAAAGCTCAATTACAATGATAGTTGGAGGAGACTTTGGAGATTGGTATATGAGACCTGTCAAGTGTCAACTCTGGCGGCTATCCTCCTTAGACAAATTTATCTTCTTTTATGTGGCTATAATAAATTAAAATTTATTATAAAATAAAAATTGTAAAGTAAAGACAAGTACAGATAGAAACTGATATATTATTCAAATTTCAAACGTATGTATATAATGAACTGAAAACTCTTCTATTTATAGAAGAAAGGAAACAGCTGCGAGGCTTTTCAGGAAGCAGCTGCAAGGCTTTTCTTTAGCTGCTTGTAAGTTGTCTACATGAGCTGCTTGTAACCTACCTGTTTAATAAGAAGCTGCTACAAATCATTTCATTGAGCTGCTTGCAACCTACCTGCATCGGCTGCTTGTAGATAAATTTCAACAGAGTACTAAATGGATAATCTTTTTCAGGAAGATTATCTATAGCGGAGTAATAAATGAACATCCACAATATAATTATTTTCATAACACTCCCCATTGGATGTTCATTAAAAGGTATTGTGCCTCGTTAAAACCTTACTAGGAAAAATCAAGTGGGAAAAATCCTAGTGAAGGAAAAAGAGTACACATATTTAGTAATACGCATTTCTAGCTGTCTCATTAAAAACCTTATAAGGAAAACCCTGTGGGAAAAAATCTTAGTAAGAAAAAAAGAGTACATCACGTATTTTACTCCCCCTGATGAAAACCTTGTTTCAAATATTTGAGTCTCCACATTTCAATCTTGTATACCATCTTCTCAAAAGTTGAAGTTGGCAAAGATTTAGTGAATAAATCTGTCGGATTGTCACTTGAACGGATTTGCTGCACATCAATGTCATCATTTTTCTGAAGATCGTGTGTGTAGAATAATTTTGGTGAAATGTGCTTCGTTCTATCTCCTTTTTATAAATCCTCCCTTCAATTGGGCTATGCATGCAACATTGTCTTCGTATAAAATTGTGGATCTTTTATCACACTCAAACCCACATTTTTCTTGAATAAAATGAATCACTGATCTCAACCATACGCATTCCCTACTTGCTTCATGAATAGCTATTATCTCAGCATGATTTGAAGAAGTAGCAACAATTGACTGCTTTGTGGAGCGCCATGATATGACAGTACCTCCATATGTAAACACGTATCCGGTTTGAGATCGAGCTTTATGGGGATCAGATAAATAACCTGCATCTACATAACCAACAAGATCTGCACTACCTTTGTTAGCATAAAACAAACTCATATCAAGAGTTCCCTTTAAATATCGCAAAATATGCTTAATCTCATTCCAATGTCTCCGAGTAAGAGAAGAGTTATATCTTGCTAGTAAATTAACAGAAAATGCTATGTCAGGCCTTGTAGCATTAGCAAGATACATAAGTGCACCAATTGCACTGAGATAGGGTGTTTAAGGACCAAGGAGTTCCTCATCCTTTTCTGGAGGTCGGAACGGGTCCTTATTCACTTCAAGTGATCGAACAACCATTGGTGTACTCAATGGGTGCGCTTTGTCCATGTAAAAGCGTTTTAAGACCCTTTCTATATAGGCAGATTGATGCATAAAGATCTCGTTTGCTAAATGTTCAATTTGCAATCCAAGACAAAGTTTTGTTTTTCCAAGATCTTTCATCTCAAATTCTTTCTTAAGATATTCAATTGCCTTTTGGAGCTCTTCTGGAGTTCCAACAAGATTTATGTCATCAACATAAACAGCAAGTATAACAAATTCTGATGCCATTTTCTTTATAAAAATACATGGACAAATAATATCATTTATGTAACCTTCTTTCAGTAAATATTCACTAAGGCGATTATACCACATGCGCCCAGATTGCTTTAAACCATACAAAGATCTTTGTAATCTGATTGAATACATTTCCTGAGATTTTGAATATGCTTTAGGCATTTTAAATCCTTCGAAAAATTTTATGTAAATCTCATTATCAAGTGACCCGTACAGATAAGCTGTAACCACATCCATCATATATATTTCAAGTCTTTCACGTAAGGCTAAACTGATGAGATATCGAAATGTTATGGCATCTATAACTGGTGAATATGTTTCTTCATAATCGACTCCATGTCGTTGTGAGAATCCTTGTGCGACAAGGCGAGCCTTGTATCTTTCAACTTCATTTTGGTCATTCCTTTTTCGCACAAAAACCCATTTATAACCAATTGGTTTTACACCAGCAGGTGTTTGGACTACTGGTCCAAAGACCTCTCTTTTAGCAAGTGCGTTCAATTCTGATTGAATTGCCCCTTGCCATTTTGGTCAATCAGATCTTTGTTGACATTCTTCGATAGATCTGGGTTCATAATCCTCACTATCTTGCATAATGTTAAGTGCAACATTATATGCAAAAATATTATCCACCTCTATTTCAGATCGATTTAAATTAATCCCATCACCAATAGAACTTATTAAAAGTTCCTCACTCACTTGAGTCTCGGGTTCATTGATTTCTTCAGGAATCTCAGAACTAATCAGATCTTGGGTATCTTCAGGAGATTCCTTCATAATATCATTTTGATCATTTGTCGATTTTCTTTTTCTAGGATTTCGATCCTTAGAACCCAAAGGCCTACCACGCTTCAGGCGTGCTTTAGGTTCACTAGTTCTTATGCTAGTAGATGGTCCTGCTGGGACATCAATTCGTATAGGCACATTCTCTGCAGGGATATGTGACTTAGTTATCCTTTTCAAATCAGTAAACGCGTCTGGCATTTGATTTGCTATATTTTGTAAATGGATGATCTTCTGGACCTCCTGATTACATATAGGGGTACGTGGATCAAAATGAGATAATGATGAAATTTTCCACACAATTTCTCTTTTGATTTCCTTTTTCTCGCCCCCTAATTGTGGAAAATTTGTTTCATCAAATCGACAATCTGCAAATCAAGCAGTAAATAAATCTCCCGTCAATGGTTCAAGATAGCGAATAATAGAGGATGATCCAAACCCAATATATATTCCTAACCTTCTTTGAGGGCCCATTTTACTGCGCTGTGGTGGTGCTACTGGCACATATACAGCACATCCAAAAATTCGTAGAGGGGCAATATTTAGTTCATGACCAAAAACTAATTGTGACGGAGAATATTTATTATAATGTGTCGGTCTGAGATGGATAAGTGATGTTGCGTGCAAGATAGCATGGCCCCAAACAGTAGTGGGCAATTTTATTTTCATAAGTAGTGGTCTTGCTATCAATTTCAGCCGTTTAATAAATGACTCTGCAAGGCCATTTTGAGTATGAACATAAGCTACAGGATGTTCAACTTTTATTCCAACTGATAGACAGTAATTATCAAAAGCTTGAGATAAGAATTCTCCAGCATTATCAAGGCGAATAGCCTTTATAGGATAATCTGGGAATTGTGCCCTTAATCGAATTATTTGGGCTAATAACTTTGCAAACGCCAGGTTGCGAGATGATAGTAGGCAAACATGAGACCATCTTGAAGATGCATCTATTAGGACCATAAAATATCTAAACAGCCCACTTGGTGGGTGAATAGGTCCACATATATCCCCATGTATATGTTCTAAAAAGGTAGGGGACTCAATGCCAACCTTCATTGGTGATGGTCTAGTGATCATTTTGCCTTGATAACAAGCATCACAAGAAAATTCATCATTTGTAAGAATCTTTAGGTTCTTTAATGGATGCCCACTCGAATTTTCAGTAATTCGTCTCATCATTATTGATCCAGGATGGCCCAAACGGTCATGCCAAAGCACAAAAATATTTGAATCAATAAACTTCTGGTTTATGATAGAGTGTGCTTCAACTGTACTAATCTTTGAATAGTATAAGCCAGAAGATAAAGTTGGTAACTTTTCTACAATGCATTTCTGGCCAGAAATATTCTTTGTAATACAAAGATATTCCACGTTCATTTCATCTATTGTCTTAACATGATACCCATTTCGGCGGATATCTATAAAATTCAACAAGTTTCTTCGGGACTTGGAGGAGAATAATGCATTGTCTATAAGAAGTTTTGTTCCCTTAGACAGAAATACAATAGCTCTTCCGGAGCCTTTAATCAAACTTATATTACCAGAAATTATAGAAATATTTGCTTTTTCCTTATGCAAATAAGAAAAGTATTTCTGATCTTTGAATATGGCATGAGTTGTTCCACTATCAATTACACAAATATCTTCATGATTGGTCTTTGATCCAAATATAATTTGAGGATTATCCATATTCTTCAAAATGACATAAACAAAATAAATATGATAGTAAACATTATTATCAAAGCATAACTTTTATTTATGTACAACAATTACATAACCATACTATCTACTACAAACAACAAAAATTAAAATATTTACATTTCTACAGATTCACTACCGATCACATGACTTGTTTCTCCTTTTGGAAGTGCAAAATAATCAGCTACATCCAAATGCATGAAGTCTAAATTATCTTCAGAAATAAAATTTGCTTCAGCATTTTTCTCTGTCTTCTTCAGGGAGGCTTGATACAGCTCAACCAGGTGCTTTGGCGTACGACATGTACGTGACCAGTGCCCTTTTCCTCCACATCTATAGCATGCATTTTCTGGCTTTGCTTCTTGCATCGCTTCATGCTTTTGTTCCTTCCTTTTCCACTGCTGGTGGTGAGGAGGGTTCTTTGGTGCATTGTTATTACCACGATTAGAGTTTCCTCCCCGACCACGGCCATGACCACGACTGGGGCCACGTCCTCTTCCACGCTTAGCTTGGTGGAAGTTCGTCTCATTCACTTCAGGGAATGGACAAGAACCAGTAGGACGGCTTTCATGGTTTTTCATTAATAGCCCATTATGTTGCTCGGCTACAAGAAGATGTGAGATAAGTTCAGAATACTTTTTAAATCTCATCTCTTGATATTACTGCTGCAGGTGCATATTCGAGGCATAAAAAGTGGTGAAAGTTTTCTCCAACATATCATGATCAGTAATATTATCACCACATAGTTTCAATTGGAAAATAATTCTGAACATAGCAGAATTATACTCACCAACAGATTTAAAATCTTGTAGCCTTAGATGAGTCCAATCATAACGTGCCTGTGGAAGAACGACCATCTTCAGGTGGTCATATCTATCTTTCAAATTATTCCACAGTATGACTGGATCTTTAATAGTAAGATATTCCATTTTCAGGCCCTCTTCAAGGTGATGGCGTAGGAATATCATTGCTTTGGCACGGTTTTGGTTTGATGCCTGATTTGGTGTCTGCCAGACCCATCGCATCAAGATGAATTTCGACATCAAGCACCCAAGACATGTAGCTTTTGCCTGATATATCCAGGGTTACAAACTCAAGTTTAGAAAGATTTGATATTATTTAGAAAAAGAAAGTTCGTACCTCTGATACTTTCAAAGTATTTTCTCGAGATGGCAGAATCCCGTGCTGATAACGTGTTATAAGATAAAAACTGTAAAGTAAAGACAAGTATAGAGAGAAATTGATATATTATTCAAACTTCAAACTTATGTATATAATGAACTGAAAACTCCTCTATTTATAGAAGAAAGGAAGCAGTTGCGAGGCTTTTCAGGAAGCAACTGCAAGGATTTTCTTTAGCTGCTTGTAAGTTGTCTGCATGAGCTGCTTGCAACCTGCCTGTTTAATAAGAAGCTGCTGCAAATCATTTCATTGAGCTGCTTGCAACCTGCCTGCATCAGCTGCTTGTAGATAAACTTCAACAGAGTACGAAATGGATAATCTTCTTCAGAAAGATTATCTATAGCGGAGTAATAAATAAACATCCACAATATAATTATTTTCATAACAAAGCTTAAATTATTTTTAAATATAAAATGTT
Organism: Nicotiana tomentosiformis; assembly: GCF_000390325.3. Lineage (NCBI taxonomy): Eukaryota > Viridiplantae > Streptophyta > Magnoliopsida > Solanales > Solanaceae > Nicotiana > Nicotiana tomentosiformis. Next base: position 71,303,413 of record NC_090822.1, on the reverse strand, counting down.
CAGATGGGATAAATCCGTAAATTGGAACTTAGAATGTAGAGGAGACTGAAGATTCCTCGGTGAAATTTAAGAATTACATTGTTACACCTTCTAGTTTTTTCAATTAAAGTAACGTTATTTTAGTAGAGATTATTTTATTGTTTCGAAGGAGTCGCCATTTGGAATTGAATATTTTTTATATTCAAATCACATTTTATTTAGATCCCTGATCAAGAAAATATTTAACTCCTTTTTATGGTCCGCGAACACATAAGGTAGGTTAAGAAATTTTTGTTGACCAACAAAAAGGTGTAAGGTACTCCCCCAATTTCATAAATCTAGCACGGTCGCTTAATTAACTTAAAGACTTATACTAATTTTGGATGTCTCTATGTTTATTAGTTTTATGTTTTGCCTATATCTGCCTATTATCACTTGATTGTTGAAATTATGGAGGATTATTTTGAACAAGTCATGCTTACGTCCTTGTCTTATTATATGTCAAAAATTATGCCACGTGTACGTTTGCATAATTAAAGATAACGTATTATATTTTTTAAATGATTTAGTTAAGTCATGTGAATGCAAGCTTTGCCCTTGAATTTATGGACCATAACTATGTTACGCAGACATATACATAACCATGATATTTTGAAGCGTGCCTAAAATATACTAGCGTGTGAAGTTCTTTTTTCCTACTTTGAAATCATATATCTATACTATATTAAAAGTACGAAACCCCTTAGTGAAATGTCTTTCGCCTTTTACCCGTTAAGAAAAAGACTTCACACTAGATAAAATTATGATTTAATTATTTTTTAATATTAAAATTTTTAAAATTACCTGAAATTCTGGTTATTAAATCTTTTTGTATTTGAACGTAACTATGTAGAAAGTAGGATTTTACCTTTAAATTTTTTTTCATATTTAAATTATGTATTATAACTATAATACCTTCCTACTAGCAAACTCCTTCACTACAGGGGTCAATCTGAACCCAGTTGTTTCTTCTGTAACAAAGAGGAGAAATCCATTGAACATGTCATAGCCAATTGTGATAATGCTAAACTATTTTGGGATAATCTATCCCAAATGAGCAATAATAACCATAGCATCACCACCTTTTTGAACAAACATAATCATTGGGGTTGTACCACTAACATAACCCACAACCAAAAGTTCAAGAATCTGCTCAAATGGGGAGAGTTGATCCCATTATGTCTATGGGAGATTTGGCTCACTACGGATAGCAATTGTTTCAATGGAAAAAGAGAGCCAGTTTCCTGCAAGAATGTCATAGCTAGAGCTGTTGAATTCATTCATATGATAGGCGGATGCACTGCCATACCTAACATTGTTATACAAATTAAGTGGCATCCTCCTAGGAGAGGATCCTATAAGCTCGACACAGACGGTACAACTCTCCAAAAGGGGTTTATAGGAGAATTAAGATGAGTAATAAGGAACAACAATGGGGAATGGGATTCATGGGGGAAATAAATTACACCAACACTATCCACTCTGAACTGACAGCTCTTATGCAGGGACTAAGAATGGCAGTCTCAAACAATCTCATGCCTTTGGAAGTTAACATAGACTCAACTGAGATAATACACTGTATCAATAAAAACAATCTGATTTATATATATATATATATATATATAAATACAGGTCACTCCTAACAGCGTTGGGGCATCCTCAAGTAAATCACAGCTACAGAGAGGCCAATAGGGTGGTGTACAAGCTGGCAAAGGAAGCAGGGAAGATGACAGAAACAAGAACAAACTTTTTGGTAGTTCCTCCGGTGTTTGTCAATGAAATAATATGGGCAGACATCCTAGGAACTATTTTTAAAAAAATACAAGGGGTTGTAATATTCCTAATGTAGGGATAAGCTACTCTCTTTTTGTGGATGTTGATATTTCTCCACATATTACTATTGTAATAGATAGTTAAGTACGTTAGCTTATATATATATCAACTGAGGACCACCGGTTATGTTTCCATAATCAGGGTTTACTGTCAAAATTAATAACTGCCTGGACTATATAGTTCTTAACCTAGAGTCCCATCGGGGTGATATAGTAAACTCTTAATATAAAAACATGCCAACAAAGTAGACTAGTATGACTAGGTTTAACACTTAAGTATTTAGGCTAAATATATACCTATAGTTTTATTAACTAAGGGAAGAACAGAATAGTGTACCTGAGACCGCCGAGTTGTGGCCAAGTGACCTTTTATAATTTTTAATACCAAAATATAAACTTTACAGAGAGTAAATTACAAAGGAATTTTAGAGAGAAGGAGGGTTATATCTAGAGAGAGGGCAGAAAGTTTGGCTCGGAACCTGCCTCCTTTTATAACCTAATGACTCTTTATATAATAAAGTCTTAAACTAAAAACAAAACTAAAAAGTTAAAAAGGCCGAAAAATAGCCGACAAAGAAAAAGAAAAAAAGGTCTGACATATGGCCGACAAAGAAAAAAGAAAAAGTAATCAACTTTTCAAAAAGTTGATTCATTGGTCTCATCTGCTTTATTAAAGTATCGGGTCCCATAACTTTATAAAAGTTTTCTATTTTATTACCCCAATAATTTACTTGTGGGGTCTTCAGTCTTCTTCGTGCTTTGTCTTTTCCTTTATTGTTTTTGCAGGTGGAAGATTCTTCCGCATGTTTTTGAAGTTGTTGTAGAAAATTTTCTACATCTTAAAGATTTACTTTTGTTTCTTCTTCTTCTTGAGATTCTCCTGCTATAACTTCTTCAGTTTTCATGGTATTACCAGTTGATGCTACTGAAATGTCATCCGGGATTTCTATTTCCAGATTTTTCATTAAATTCTTCTTTACTTCTTGCATATAAGAAGCCAGCATTTCTGATTTTGTCATTGTTTCTTTCTTCATTTGTAGTTGTCTGGCTAATTGTTTGAAAGGACTTAAATCTTCTAAAATTCTTGTATTATCTTCCTTTTGGGTGTTGTATCCATCCAATGTTTGCTGAATATTATCCAAAATATATTGGCCATATAATTTGCCTTGAGGGTCTTTTTGGAGCAGTTTGGTCCAGAATTTTGTATAAAAAACTCTATTTAGGCAAGGGAATCCGTCTGTTGTATTATTAACTTCTACATCTCATTTCATTATCCAGGGGATAGAGAATTCTATAAAGAAATATATTGTAGCAATTCCTGGGAAGAAGATATCTTCTTTTTGAAAACTAATTATTTTGGGAGATATTTTCACCCATTGAGTATATAAACTCTTGAATTGTTCCGGTAGAATTTTCAGAGATGGACCATATAAAATCCACCAATTATAAAACCAATTTGAAATTTGTTGTCCATATATATTTGAACAAAGTTTGATAAACCATGAATGCTTTTTATTAGCATTTTCATATAAAAAGACTTTATTAAAACCTTTCACATAATCCCAATAATTAAATTTCATTGGCACTTTTTGTTCTGGATGGATATAATCCCTTTTTTAAAAGTGCTAATTCCCCATTCTTCTGGAGCTATAATTATTTTCACTATAATTTTTGAGAAGTTATAAACTCTTTTGGTATTAGCCGGGTAAAAGTGTTGAACTTCTACTGACCCTACTGAAGTCAAAGCAAGTGCATAATGCATTCTATACTTGTATGAAAGTGTAGCATATGAAGTTGTATCAAAATACCTTGTCATAAGTTGCCAAGGATTTTCTTTCCATTTTAGATCAGAATATTCAAGTAGAGTTATTAACTCTTTCTTTTTATTCTGGTTATAAACCTCAATTGTTTCATGACTATCCTCTGTTAATGCTGAGGAGTATGAAGAATTGCTAGTATTACCTTGCTTGGATTTCATAAAATCCATGAATTCTTTATACATGGGATGATTTGTATTTATCCCTGAAGAACTTGCAATATCAGCATTTATTAATTGCTGATTTCCCATTTGGGCTATCACCCTTCCTCTTTCATAGGAAGGTGTTTCTCTTCCTCTTCCTCTTCCTCTTCCTCTTCCTCTTCCTCGTGAAGATTTAAACTGTGGCCTCATTATCTGCATAATTAATAAAAAACTTATCAGTTTAAATATTCTCTAGTGAGAAAATCAGGAAGACTATTATCAGATCCTTTTTTATAACTTATTTCAAAATCAAATGGAGCTAATAGTTCTTGCCACCTTGCAAACATCTGTTTTGATACGTCATGTTTAAAATCTTTATTAAAGATAAATTTAGCTGCTTGGCAATCAGTTCTTATTAAGAATTTTTGATTATATAAATTAGTCTGGAATTTCATAACACATTTTACTATAGCAAGGATTTCTTTAGCTACAGTAGCATAATTCTTTTGGGAATTATTCCATTTTTCCGAATAGAATTGGACAAGGTACTCCCTTTTTATCTATTGGAGAGTATTGTTTTAATATTCCCCCAAATCCAATATCCGAGGTATCAGTTTCAACTACCTTTGCCCAACTTGGGTTGACAAGAGTTAAACATGGAAGATTATTAACCTTCTGTTTAATTCTTTTAACTGACTCTGTATGACTATCAGTCCAAGGTTTTGATTTCTTCTTTAGTCTATCATAAAGAATAGCAGTATCTTTAGCAATATCACATACAAAATGGGAGATATAATTTAAACTTCCTAGAAATCTTTGAAGTTGAGTTTTATCAGTAATTATATCAGGGAATTTAGAAGCAAATTCAATACTTCTATTAATAGGAATAATCCTACCCTTTTCAATATTATGACCAAGAAATCTAATATTAATTTGAAAAAGAGCCATTTTGGGTTTAGATATAACTAAACCATTCTGAATAATAATTTTTCTAAACAGATCAAGATGCTTGAAATGTAATTCAATATTTTTTGAGAATTATAAACAATTATAAAATTTGTATAAGGTATGAAAATATCATTCATAATTTTTTGAAATTCAGAAGGGGCATTTTTTAAACCAAAGGGCATAACATTCCACTTATATTGACCCATAGGGACATTAAAAGCAGTTTTATATTTATCATTATCAGATATTTGGATCTGCCAATAACCAGATTTTAAATCAAATTTAAAAAATATAATAGCATCATGTAATCTATCTAATAAATCCTTTTTATTGGGAATAGGATACATAATCTATTTTAAAGCCTTATTAAGGGGTTTATAATTGATAACTAATCTTGGAACACCTCGTTCCTGTTCAGCATGTTTATTAATATAAAAAGCAGTACAAGACCATTTGGACTTTGAGGGTCTTATTAAACCCTTTTGTTGTAAGGAATCTATTTTCTTTTTACACAATTCTAAATAATTAGAATTCATTTGACAGGGCCTAGCCTTTGTAGGGATATTACCCTTAGAGAAGTCTTCTTCATAAGGAAGACTCACAATATATTTTTTCCTATTCCAAAATTGGTTCGGATGATCACCACATATTTGTAAAGAAAAATAATTTTTTAATTTTCCAAAATTGATTTATCAAGTAATTTAGGATTTTTTAAATCCTGTTCAATAGTAAGAGAACAAATTTTATTTTTCAAAAAATCAATTTGCTGGACTCTAGAAGAGATATTTTTGGAAATAATCTCGTTTAAAAATCTTTGAATAGGCTGAGTTATAACCTCAAAAGTGGTTTCCTTGTTATTAAAAGTTCCTGAAAAGCTTTTAGTATTCCAATTCATTAGAGGCATTATTTTATGAAAAAAAGTTACCCCTAATATAATATCTTGATGGATATCTTTGACCCTTTTCAATATTATGACCAAGAAATCTAATATATATATATATTGTTTGACCAAAAAAATAACTATAATACCTTTCATATTAATTTTTTAAATATTTAATATTTTAAAAACTATTATGTGGATAGACGATAAGAGTTATACAACCTCATCTCATACTAGATCTAGAAAATTTAACGTGGCATTCCTGTACTCTTTTTTTCTCAAATTTTTTCTCTTTAATTTATCTCCCTCTATATGGTTAGACCAATTACATACAAAAATAACGAATTTACATGGCACCTCAAACTCTTTGTCACATGTATAAAGTGAGAATTAACAATATTCATGTTTATGATGTGATATATTTCTTATATTTATAAAAAGATTATAGTTATCTAATAATTAGTATGAATGTAATTAAATTGGTTCTTATAAGTTTAATCGATGTCCTCGAAGGGACAGAAACAAAAGAAAAATTAAAATTTTAAAACTTGTCTAACAATAGATGATGTGTTTAAATTTGAAAACTTGGAATTCAAATTTCTTGATTACCACTGCATACAAGGAAAATAAATATTTTAATCAATTAAAAATGCCTAATATTCTAGCAATGTTAAAGTGGTAGCTACAAATTCTATTAAATTAATTTTAACAAAATAAAAAGAATAGAGAAAAACTTAGAAATATATGCTTTCGTTAGGAGTCCTAACTATTTAAAGAGTTCATACGTTCATAACTACATTGGGATGAAGATTAAAGTTATAACTATTTATCTCGCGCAAACACTTCCATTGTTTGCAATATTACAACTGATAAAATATCTCTTTCTTCACTAAATAGTGTATATCATAACTACATGTTTTGTCATAAAATGCCACTCACTATTTTAACTTATGAAATATATATTTATTTCTGATAATTTCAGAAACAAATAGTTGTATTACGCAGGACCTTGCAGGTCTTAGAAAAACTATTTGAAAGAGAGACACGATTAGAAGGTGTGTAAATATTCAAACATAAAAATAATAAGAAAGGAGTATAACTTATGTCCCAACAAATAAAACAGCTCCCTTTGATGAATGATCTGCGGATAAATATTTTAATTTCTTTTCCTGCAAAACATAGAGGAATTTCTTGGAATTCAAAAAAAAAAAAAGAGTAATTCTCCATATTCGATGATTGTATAATATTTTTTTATATAGAACTTAAAATGACAGTAGATTCACTATCATCAAATTCATCACTAACAGAAGAATACTCAAAAAAAGAGGGGAAAAAGGAACATTTGGGCATAGGCACTTAAACCCTTTTACCCTTCCTGCATCTCAAGTCAATGCATCGACGATTTCACCACTCCATTTCAAAATTTGAGCGCCATCTGCATGTCGTAAAGAAAATACTTCACATTTTCAATGCATTTAACAGCATCAGAAGGTCCGAAAATGCCCCCGTAAATCACTAGCAGCATAAAGCGCAAGATTGTTAACAATCCAACACTTCAGTCATCAGTAATTTTGAATTGCAAAGCTATATAAAGTTCTGAAAACCAAAACTACCAATCAACTTTAACAAAAGAGTGATCTTCACAAGTTGAGGTGCCTTTGAAGAAACCAATCTGAGCTAAATTGATCACCAGCAATTTTGAGTCCTAAAAGATGCTATATCATCCAATCTAGAGCCTAATTTTACAAAGAAAAAGGAGTTTCCTTCCATAACTTCCCTTAACTTGTGTCACTTAAGAAAGTGAGGACTAACCAATCCCGCGATCTCAAGGAACCCGACGCGATCTCTTCCTCCAAAAATATTCTTCAACTTCTCATCACAGATTATGACCTTCTTGTCCTCAGGATCCTACAAAGATGACCCACAATATGGATAGGGTAAGTTATATATTACCAGAATGCATAAGAAATATAAAAAATATACATAGCTATATTTTGAATAAGGAGGCAACACAGACATCAAACCTCATAACAGAAAAAACTAATTTCTTCATACTCAATCAGATAGTTTTCTTATCAACAAAGAGGGAGAAAAGGTCAAATTACTAAAGCCATCCACTTGAGTACATGGAAGGGGATATGACCAAATACTTGAGTACCTTTTGACATCTATAGTTGGAACAAAGCTCCAAACCTTCGTAGAATACTTTAGATGATATTTAACCAGACACATGGATTACAATCAGACACGACGGAAAGAACTAAATCAGCAATGTGCTTTGTATCGAGTACATGTGGTATATATTAGAAACTGAAAGCATATCCCCAGCATAAATATTCAAACATAAAAATGAAAAAGAATACATTCTTTTTTAATGAAAAAGAATACATATGAAGAAGACTTCCATGAAACATCATAGTTCACGGGAAGTTCATCAATAGTAGATATATGGCAAGTATATAAATATCAAACAAATAAACATCTTTCATACAAGAGTTAGAAACTACAACCACAAGCAAATCGACAATTGATCACAAGAAAAAGGGGATGACATCATAACTATTGTCTTGTCTCAAGCAAAAATAGCTATTTAGGCCAGCAAGAAAAGAACTACCAATTCATACTTGAAAGTCAAAAACAGTAAAAAGTCTACAATATATCCTCAACATGTTACTGAATTGACGGACAGAATTGCAGGTGATACCAAACGCACTAAGGCAAAAAAAATATGAGCTATTATGATTCGACACAAGAGTGACTAGATGAATATTAACCAACCAGTTAATAACTTTGGAACACGCTCATTTAATACGGACCAACACAAACTCAAAGAGGTTAAAGAAATCATGTGAGTGGGCGTTTAACATATAAACCTGAGCAGAAGTACTATATATGAAGTTATTTCAGAAATACAATAACACAAATCTTACTACAACACAACACAGAACCAACAAATTAATACACCTCATAAACTCCAAACCAAAACAAATAAGAAACACAAATCTTACTACAACACAACCCAGAACTAACAAATTAATACACCTCATAAACCCTTAATCAAAACATTTTCTTATGAATACCCATAATCAACTAAGAAGCTTCTCATCTTTTCCAAGTGTCAGGAAGCATAATTAAAAATCCCCTTCGTGCTACTGTAACCACCGGTTTCAAACAATTTACAACACATATGTCCCAAAATCAAGCCAAAAACTCCCATTAATGCAACAATAACAAAAAGATTATATACAAATAAATGATCAATCATCCAATCAACTAAGCTCGATCCAAAATAGTTGGAGTCAACAATATTAATCTTCTACATCAATTTCACTCTATTTGGACATTTTCCCTCTATACGGATAAATCAATCTATCATACCAATACTGATAAATAATTACTTATCTTTTAACGCAAATTAATGATTCTCAAGTTTTAAACGTTCTCTAAATCTCAGCACTTATTCCTATATTCAGAGGATCGGAGGATGTCTGTAGCTTATCTGAACCCAGTAGTTTTAGCTCGGATCTTTTATTTGTGCTAAAATATCCTCTAAATAAGTACAAACAATAAATTCCGAACCCAATAAATCAGATGGGTTGTTGTAGAATCTCAAACTAGAGAGGCCTTTACCTGTATCCAGTATATCAAAGGCGCGCTTAATCCCTAAAGCGAGGCTCAAAACATGTTGAATACTTCGCCCCGCTTAGCGGGAACTTCAGTGTTGTCATCAAGGCTCTAAAGTATACTTTTCCTTGCAAATGAACATAATCCTGAAGAGGCGACACCAAACAATTGATATTTCACTTTTATCGTAATTTTTCTTCAATTTCTTTGTCTATATATCTGGTATTCATGCTTGTAGATATTAGTCTTGGACTACACATACAGATCTGTAGTTTTTCTCCATTTGCGCTTTTCTTCGTTAAAATCCACGCTTTATTTGCGCTTCACGCCTAAATCTCCAACAACCCTTAGAGCTCTTTTGCGCTTTTCGCCTTTGATAACACTGTCTGTATCTACTAATTTAACCAGACAAATGAATAACAACAAACACTAATAAAATTAAAACCTAACATAACTGTAGCAACAACAACTAAACTTTTATCCCAACTAGCTGGTACGTCTACACCATCATTTGCTTTCTAATTGATAAAGCCATGTATAGAGAGAGGAATATTAGTGGTACCTAATCTTATTGGAGAAGATATTAAACATATGGAAAAGTATACCTGAAGGTTGTGCTGTTTGATGTGGGCCCAAATGAACTTGAGTGCTTGAGTACGAGGAATCTCTGGAAGCCCGCCGAGGAAAGTCTGCATTTCCGGCGAAACTCGACGTGGCTTCATTATGCCTCTTGGTTCCCGCTTCTTTGGCTCCGTAGTAGCTGGCTTTGAAGAGGCGGCGAATGTCGCTATTCGCACACTAGGTAAATTACCAACAAGCCTAAAAGAAGAAGAAGACGAAGACGAAGACTTAATGAACGACGCCGTTTCAACAGCCGAGAAAGTGGAGAAGACCCCCAAAGACACCGCCATTTCTTTGTGAAACTTTTGCTTTTGGATTTTGCATGTATCTGTTTTTGTGCTCTTGAAAATTGAAAATGGGATTATTTTTTGACCAAGTGGATAAGAGAGTGGAAAAGGTTTTCCTTTTTTCGCCTTTGGACCTCCTGCTTTATTGACCAAATTACCCTTATCCACTGTTGAGTTTTGGCCTTGTTTTAGTCTCGAGTCTTGACGTGCAACTGGAAACTGGAAAGGGGTTGGATTGGGCTGATTCATTTGGGGGTATCATAAATCAAAGGCATGCGAGTCCAACTTTTTACTTTTCCCAATTTTTAGTATATACATAGATTTCAAGATACTTCATTCAAAAGTCATCTAACCTATCGTACCTTTTATCTTTCAGCTACAAATTCGAGTAAATCATCCGATTAAAGTTTAAGCGGATGGGAAAAATTTACATAACATCGCATCTGTTAGGCTACCCCCCTTACCTCTATTTTGAAATTATTAGAAAATATACATCGTTGGTTCATCTATTTTTCAATCATGAATGGATAATTCCACTGGACAACTAACACATTGTCTTCAGCCCACGAGTCAGTTGGGGTCTAACCTTGGACTTCGGAGAACAAACGTAGGCCCATCAGCCCATGCATTAATTGAATCAGGCTTGGTCCAGGAGTCTTTGGCCTCATTTGTTTGCAATTAACGAATGGATGAATCTTAATCATTCAGATATCAATCATTACATCCGTTTATTTTTTAGATATGAATATTAATCATATATATCTTAATCGTTAAGTGCATCTATTTTTTTTATTTCACAATCACTTAATGAGTTTGAATAAATCTTAATGATTAAGATTTATAATAAAGTCTTATATCATTAAGATGTTATCATTCACTTTTATCATATAATTGTATATTGTTGGATAAAGCTTTTAACATATTACTATTTTCCGAATAAATAACCTAAATAGCCAATTTCTTAAATTAAGAATTATATATATAATTTATTTATTATATGCATATAATCGTGTATAATTTATAATTTATGTGTACTGGCTAGGAAAGTAAATAGTAAATCTAGCCAATTATTTGTATAAAGATCACTACTCTTTTTGAATGGATTTTACTCATCTTTTTAGTATAACTGTATGCGGTCAAAATCGGGCGATTTCGTTGGCAGGGGAGTTGCCTCGAGGGTAACCTCATAATAGATCGGGCTCGAGCTCGAATATAGAACATCAAGCCTGGAGATCGAAGTGTTCATTGATATCAAGGCCAGCAACAATCGAGATCAAGCATGACTGACTTCGAGTAAGGCGTAATAACGGAATGGCGAGATATCAGTAACCGGTCGAAGATCACGGTGGAAATCCCGAAACAAAACAAATCAAAGCGGTTATTAGTGCCAATCATTGGATCTACTTCCGTTATTAGAGTTGTACCTTATTTAGGATTCCTCTATTATATAAAGAGGGATCTAAGGGTGGCAAGTGGGCCGGGTCCGTTCCTAAGTGAGCTCCGCGGGCCCGGTCCTAAGTGGGCCGGTCCTATGCGGTCCGGTCCTAAACGGTACCGGGCTTCGCGGGCTTATTGCTGGAACCGGCTCGGGACCGGGACCACGAACTAACTGTCCCAGGTTAAGTGGACCGGTCCCGGGCCTAAACGGGCCCAACAGATACTTTCTATTTTTTTATTTTTTTTAATAGAAGTTAGAGGAAAAAAATGGTAATAAAGATATATAAGCTATATTCGATTTATATACTATATATACATCTTAAAATATATATATATATACATAGTATATAAGCCATATTCGATAGTATACATCTTAAAATATACTATATATACATCTTAAGATATACTATATATACATAGTATACTAGATATACTAGATATATATATATATATAGTATAGTATAGTATAGTAGATCTTAAGATATATATACATCTTAAGATATATAAGCTATATTCGATATATATAAGCTTATATATATAATATAATTCGATTTACTATATATACATCTTAAGATATATAAGTTATATTCGATTTACTATATATACATCTTAAGATATGTATATATATTGAATATATCGAATATATAGTATAGTATATACTTAAGCTTATATATATATATATATATATATATATATATAAGCTTATATATATATATATATATGTATATCGAATATAGCTTATATATCTTAAGTTGTATATATAGTATATATATACTATACTATACTATATATACATAATATATAAGCCATATTCGATAGTATACATCTTAAGATATACTATATATATATGTATATCTACTATACTATACTATATATATATCTAGTATATCTAGTATACTATGTATATATACACACTATACTATACTATATTATACTATATGTATAGCTTAAGATATATAAAAAGACAAAAATATTGTAAAGAGATATTCAAATCAATACGTTATATTTTTATTATAGCATTAAAAATCATGGCAATATCTTTCTTAGTCTTCCTCCCCCCTATGGAATGAGAACAACAAGGTGCTAATACCACCATTGAGAAGAAAAAGAAACTAATCAAGATGTGCCAAAATACAAGTTACATATTAATTTACATGGTATCTCTTACGAATTTCATAAATCCTTCAAGGTCCGGAGGAATTTCCGTTGGTGGTGGCGGAAATGAACTTTGGTCATCACCGCTTCCAGGCGAAGCATCATCCTCCACAAGTTCAGCTAGCATTTCTTCGTAAGTTTCGTCTACCTCTGGTTGTGATTCAGCAAGTCCAAAATTTCTTCTTTCCGAACGGATCCAATCTCTGAAAAGTACTGATTTTTCCAAGCTCTCCCTGACAAATAAATGGTAAATATGACAAATACATCTAACATGAAAAATGTTACTAAATACAGGACTTAGTGTAGTGGTAAGCAAGGCTACAACATTTGTGTTACTAGCAGCATTATCCATTGAAAATAATATTATTTTATCACTAATGCAAAAATATCTACAAATATCCGCAATCGTGCTAGAAATAAACTGCCCTGTGTGACGTGAATTAATTATTCTATAAGCAATAATGAGCTTTTGCATTATTCAATGCTCATCAATCCAATGACTGGTAACAGTAAGGTAATCACAGTCATTACCACTTCTACCAATATCAGTTGTAATAGCAAGACGATAATTTATACGAGTAAATAAATAGCGCAAATATTGTTCATATTCATGTTTATATTTATAAATATCACTCTTTACGGTTGTGCGAGAAAAACCTTTATAAGTAGGATTATAAACTTTTCTAATATAATGCAAAAGGTGGGGGTTAGAACAAAAACTATAGGGTAAGCACATAACAGTAATCATTTTTGCCAATTCTTCCCGATCTTTTTTTGGATCATAATATAAAATACCACCGGTAACAGTGTTAATTCCCGGTTGAAACTGATTTGATCCGGTACTAAGGTCATCCTGACTAGGTGCACTTGTACCCTCAGCCAAAGCTTTCATACGAAAATATCTAGCTTTATCTTGAGGGTGTAGCAATATGTGTCTAGTCAAACTTTCTGTCCCCTCCCCCTCCCCCCCCCTCCCCCGACTTCCAACATATTGAAAAACTAACTCTTTGCTACAAGTTTTACACTTAGCCCTATTTTTTTTCTCTTAGTTGAGTTAAAAATTGCCAAACAAGAGATATTTCTGCCCGTTTAGAAGGTTGTCTAGAAAAAGTAGGGGCACTAACATGAGGGTCAGACGGGGGATCATCTGGATTATTATTAGTTGGGTTAACTTCAGGAGCATGACTAGTGGGTGTATCGTCATCCTGTTGCGTTTCATCAAAATCTATTTCTTCATCATCATTTTCATCAATAGTTAGATTACCATAAAGAGCATTCATATATTCATGGTTTAATTATTCACCGGGTGCAATATTATGGCAAAATTGACTCTCGGTAAATTGTAATAAATTATTATCGTTATCAAGAATAGGAGGTGTAGGACGGGTAACAGGTTTGGGTCGGGGAGCCGGGGGAAGTGGAGGAGGAACAGATTGGCCACTAGATTCACCACTCTTCGATTTTCCCTTATTTTTACTAAACATATTTTTTAAGGAATAGGCCATCTTAATTAATCAAGCAAAGTAAATAAAACAAAAAAAATTGTAATATTAAAACTTAAGAGTTGGAACGAGTTTACCAAATTGACGAACAATTTGTTGGAAATTGATTATCGTTGAAGTATTCAATTCACCAACTTCACAATTGTTTCACAAATTATAACAATAAAGTAAGCAATAGTAGCAATTATAGAAGTAAATTAGAGAGAGATTGTTATAGATTGATTATTTTGTAAGAAAAATAAAATAATGATGGGGTATTTATAGTTAAAAATAGGAAAAAAGTATAATTATAAAAAGTTTGGGATTAAAATAAAGTTGGGGGGTTAAATGGCTATTTTATAAATAGCCAACGACTATTTTTGACAGCCCAACGGGTATTTTTTTATTTTAAAAAAATAGCCGTTGGGACCGTTTGGCCCGCTAAGGTCCCGGGCCCTGGCGGGTTAAACGCTCCTGGGCCTGACGGGCCCAAATCATAGGACCGGCCCACGAGACCGGACCAGGCCTGCTAAAACCGGGCCAAACGGTCCTGGCCCGTTTAGCTCGTTTGGCCGGCGGTCCCGGATCGGTTCCGGGCCTGGACCGGCCCACTTGCCAGCCTTAGAGGGATCCCATTCACTTGTAACAAGAGAATAATTATTCATTGATAAGAATATACACATACACTGCCTTCTTTGTTTTACTTACTATTCATCGTTGTTTGTTCCATCCTCTACTATTCTTATTAACTAACCTCGAGACTATCTCAAATTGAGGTCGAGGTGTTGTTTGCAGACCGGTTTGATTTATTTTATTGTCAAATTTATCTATTTAATTCGTTGTTTATCAATTGGTACTTGTTTAAATCACATATCCTTAAAACCACAATATAAGTTTAATTGTTACTCAATTTTTAGGGTAAACAGTTTGGTGCCCACTTTGGGGCTAAGGATAATAGTGATTGTTCAGTACTGATTCTGGTAAAACACACTATTTTACGCTTGTTCTTGTAAAGTATCTTTGCTTTTAGGTTAAAACATGTCAAACTCACAAAACGCATCCACACGGTGACAATGGTCTCGGATTCCACGGTGAAAACGAAAATGTGATGCTCCAGAAGTTGAGGTGCCACAAGCTAATCTCAGGGGAGTACCAGTTGCCAACCCAGTCGATGTCAGTTCGTACGTTGCTCTAAACGCGGACCTAGGCGCAAATCTCGATGGGAGTGTACGCGGGGAAGGCCGGTCTAGTGGCCAAGGAACACAGGGCAGAGGAGATGAAGGAGTCCGTCTCCAAGTGATATTCGAGATATTTCAGACTCAGCAAGCCGCTATTGCTCATTTACAAAATCAACATAGAGCTCTGAATAGGGTCGAGCCGTAAATTATTCGCCGTATCGAGCCAGTACCGGAAAGGTCAAATGGTAACGAATCGGGGACTGATCCTGCGGTAATAAAAATGCTCGAGGAGCTCACCAAAAGAATTGAATCAGGGGAGAAGAAAATCGAAGCCAACGATAAAAAAATGGAGACATACAACTCTCGAGTTGATCAGATACCGGGGGCACCGCCAATCTTGAAAAGGATGGATTCGAAGAAGTTTGTACAAAAGCCGTTTCCTCCAAGTGCGGCTCCGAAACCTATTCCAAATAAGTTTCGTATGCTAGACATACCCAAATATAATGGGACCACCGATCCCAATGAGCATGTTACTTCATATACATGTACCACCAAGGGTAACGATTTAGAAGATGATGAAATCGAATCTGTGCTGCTGAAAAAATTTGGAGAGACCCTTTCGAAGGGAGTAATGATTTGGTATCACAACCTGCCACTAAATTCCATCGACTCATTTGCCATGTTAGCAGATTCTTTCGTAAAGGCACACGCTGGGGCCATAAAGGTCGCAACGAGGAAATCGGACCCTTTCAAGGTAAGACAGAAGGATAATGAAATGCTGAGGGAGTTTGTGTCCCGATTTCAAATGGAACGCATGGAGTTGCCACCGGTCACAGATGATTGGGCCGTTTAAGCTTTCACCCAAGGGTTGAACAAGCGGAGTTCGATAGCATCACGTCAGTTGAAACAAAATTTGATGGAGTATCCAGTTGTAACTTGGGCAGATGTACACAATCGTTATCAATCGAAGATCAAGGTCGAGGACGACCAATTAGGAGCCCCTTCTGGTTCAGTACATCCAAACAAATCGGAAGTTACAAACTAGAGGGACATCGACAAAGAGCCAAGGTCGAACAGAGACCGATATCAATCATATACCACAGATCGAAGGAATAATGGTTCAAGATGCAATTCCGCCCGGAACGATCGAAGAAGTGATCGAGGACAAAATTCTTGGGAACTTATGAGTAAAAGTGGTTTTGACAAGTATGCCGATTCCACAAAGGTACCTCGGTTATAGGAATATAACTTTAGCATCGATGCATCAGGCATTGTATCAGCAATCGGAAGGATCATAGATACTAGGTGGCCCAAACCCATACAAACCGATCCTTCCCAAAGAAACCCAAATTTGATGTCCAAGTATCATGGCACGCATGGTCATAAGACCGAGGATTGCAGGAAATTAAGGGACGAGGTAGACCGTCTATTCAATGAGGGCCATCTTTGAGAGTTCCTCAGCGATCGAGCTAAGAATCATTTCAGGAAAAGGGACGCCAACAGGAAAAATGAACAAGAGGAACCCCAACATATCATTCATATGATCGTCGGTGGGGTCGACATTCCACAGGGACCCATATTCCATATACAAACGCACTAAGGTATAAATCACTAGGGAAAAACGAACCCAAGATTATGTGCCCGAAGGCACTTTATCATTCAACAACGAAGAAGCAGAAGGCATTTCTCAGCCCCACAATGACGCTCTGGTAATTTCTATCTTATTAAATAAAGTTCAAGTTAAGCATGTTTTAGTGGATCCAGGTAGCTCGGCGAATATCATTTGATCGAGGGTCATGGAGCAGCTCGACCTACAAAATCAAATCGTGCCTGCAGCTCGGGTCTTAAACGGCTTCAATATGGCCAGCGAAACAACCGAAGGGGAGATTATTCTACCGGTGAACGTGGCTGGAACCATTCAAAATACCAAGTTCCACGTAATCGAGGGCGACATGAGGTACAATGCCCTGCTTGGAAGGCCTTGGATCTACAATATGTGGGTAGTCCCTTCGACTCTCCACCAAATGATGAAATTCCTGACGTTGGACGGTGTAAAAATAGTATACGGAGAGCAGCATGCTGCAAAGGAAATGTTTGCGGTCGATGAGGTAACACCGATATTGACACTATCAACCTCGAAAAGGTCGAGCATCAAAGGTAAACAGGAAGTCAAATAGTAATCACAGCCACCAGCCTCGACCAAATCGGGGAAGCAGGAGATAGAAGAAGAAGAAGAAGAAGAAGAAGAAGAAGAAGAAGAAGAAGAAGAAGAAGAAGAAGAAGAGGAGGAGGAGGAGGAGGAGGATTTTCTGACCCCTCAAACTTTTATTATTCCCGAAGATTCTGACGCCACCAGATCAACAGTCGAAGAGCTGGAACAGGTTATATTGATCGAATACTTGCCCGAGCAAAAGGTATACCTGGGAACGGGATTAATCCCCGAGTTCAGAAAAAAGCTTATTCAATTTCTTATTGATAACATAGATTGTTTTGCTTGGTCCCATTTAGACATGACAGGGATCCCACCGGAGATAACGACGCATCGGCTAAGCCTGGACCCTAGGTTCAAACCGGTAAAGCAGAAGAGAAGACCCCAGTCCGAGGCAAAGCACGCATTCATAAAGGACGAGGTAACTAAACTTCTCAAAATAGGGTCTATTCGGGAGGTAAAATATCCCGAATGGTTAGCCAATGTAGTTGTAGTCCCTAAAAAAGGGAACAAACTTAGAATGTGTGTAGATTATAAGGATTTAAACAAGGCATACCCCAAAGATTCTTTTTCACTGCCTAACATCGATCGCATGATCGATGCCACGGCCGGCCACGAGATCCTTACTTTTCTCGATGCTTATTCCGGGTACAATCAAATCCAAATGAACCTGGAGGACCGAGAAAATACTTAATTTATCACCAAGTATGGAACATATTGTTATAATGTAATGCCCTTCGGGCTAAAAAATGTAGGAGTTACTTACCAACGCCTAGTAAATAAAATGTTCAAAGAACAAATAGGTAAATCAATGGAAGTTTATATTGATGACATGTTAGTTAAGTCCCTGCGCGCAGAGGACCATTTGCCTCATTTGCAGGAAACGTTCAAGATTTTAAGGAAATACAACATAAAGCTCAACCCCAAGAAATATGCTTTCGGGGTCGGTTCGGGCAAGTTCCTTGGCTTCATGGTATCGAATCGGGGGATCGAGATCAACCCCGATAAAATCAAGGCCATCAAAGACATCATTATCGTGGATAGTGTAAAAGCCGTGTAGAGGCTAACTGGATGGATAGCTGCCTTAGGCCGATTCATTTCCAGGTCATCGAATCGAAGCCACAGATTTTTCTCTCTACTAAAAAAGAAGAACAATTTTGCCTCGACCTCAGAATGCCAACATGCATTAGAAGAGTTGAAGCGATACCTATCAAGTCCACAACTACTTCACACTCCAAAGGCAGATGAGAAACTTTACTTGTACTTGGCAGTATCAGAAATCGCAGTAAGTGGTGTCCTAGTTCATGAAGAGCAAGGTACGCAATTTCACGTTTATTATGTAAGTTGAACCTTAGGAGAAGCAGAAACTAGATATCCACACTTGGAAAAATTGGCATTTGCACTGATAAGAGCCTCTAGAAAGTTAAGACCATACTTTCAATATCACCCCATATGCGTATTAACCACTTACCCACTTTGTAATATTTTGCACAAGCCCGATCTATCAGGCCGATTGGCCAAATGGACCGTCGAACTCAGTGGGTACGATATCGAATATCAACCCCGGACGGCCATCAAGTCTCAAATTTTAGCGGACTTCATGGCCGATTTCACGCCAACCCTCGTACCCGAAGTTGAAAAGGAACTCTTGTTAAAATCGGGTACATCATCGGGGTATGGACCCTCTTCACAGACGGTGCTTCGAATGTGAAGGGGTCCGGGATAGGCATCATTTTGAAGCCGCCCACAGGTAGCACTATTAGGCAATCTATCAAAACTTCTAGGTTGACTAACAATGAGGTCGAGTACGAGGCCATGATTGCATGTCTCGAGCTAGCTAAAAGCTTGGGAGCAGAAGTCATTGAAGCCAAGTGTGACTCTTTACTGGTGGTGAACCAAGTAAACAAAATCTTCAAAGTTCGAGAGGATAGAATGCAAAAGTATTTGGACAAACTGCAGGTAACCTTACACCGTTTCAAGGAATGGACTTTGCAGCATGTACCTCGAGAACAAAACAATGAGGCCGATGCACTTGCAAATTTGGGGTCCTCGCTCGAGGAAGATGAGATCAGCTTGGGGACTGTCGTTCAACTCTCGAGATCCGTGATCGAGGAAGGTCATGCCGAGATAAACTCTACAAGCTTAACCTGGAATTAGAGGAATAAATATATTGAATACTTGAAGAACGAAAAGCTCCCATCGGGCCTTACAAACCAAAGTTGCTCGATTCACATTGGCTAAAGATGGAACATTATACAGAAGGACATTTGATGGACCATTAGCAGTATGCTTAGGACCAGGAAACACTGATTATGTTCTACAAGAGGTCCATGAAGGCACTTGTGGGAACCACTCCGGCGTCGAATCACTGATTCGCAAAATCATTAGAGCAGGATACTACTGGGATGGCATGGAAAAAGACAATAAGGAGTTTGTTCGAAAATGTGATAAATGTCAAAGGTTTGCACCGATGATCCATCATCCCAGAGAGCAACTTCATTCTGTCATATCCCCGTGGTCATTAATGAAATAGGGAATGGATATCGTCAGCCCTCTGCCATTGGCCCCAGTTAAAGCTATATTTTATTTATGACTAACTATTTCTCTAAATGGGTTAAAGTACAGGCGTTCGAGAAAGTGAGAGAGAAAGAGGTTATAGACTTCATCTGGGATCACATCGTATGTCGATTTGGGATACCCGCCGAAATAGTGTGCGACAATGAAAAATAATTTATCGGCAGCAAAGTGACAAAATTCCTCGAAGAACACAAAATAAAAAGGATATTATCAACGCCGTATCACTCTAGTGAAAACGGACATGCCGAATCGACGAACAAGACTATCATTCAAAACCTAAAGAAAAGGTTGAACGACGCTAAGGGAAAATGGAGAGAAATTCTACCCGAAGTCCTTTGGGCATATCGAACAACATAAAAGTCCAGTACGGGGACAACCCCATTCTCCTTAGTATATGGATCTAAAACCTTGATTCTAGTCGAAGTCGAGGAACCCAGTGCCAGGTTTCGACATACAACAGAAGAGTCAAATCACAAGGCTATGAATACTAGCCTCGAATTATTGGATGAAAAACGAGAAGCCACACTCGTTCGAATGGCCGCACAAAAGCAACGAATCGAAAGACACTACAATAGGAGAACCAACCTTTGTCATTTCAGAGTCAGGGACTTAGTCGTGAGGAAAGTCACCATCAACACTCGAGATCCTAATGAAGGGAAGCTCGACCCAAATTGGGAGGGACCCTACCAAGTCCTCGACATCGTCGGAAAGGGATCTTATAAGCTCGGCACGATGTACGGTAAATAACTGCCAAATAATTGGAACATATCGCTTCTCAAACGGTATTATTGCTAAGGTATGACTTTATCCTTTTTTTTAATTTATATATTCAATACTAACTCACTGCAGGTGTTCGATCGAAGACATCGAAACATCAGGTTTTAAAGCACGCGTTGCACTCTTTTCCCCTTAGATCGGTTTTTGTCCCAAGTGGGTTTTTTCGGCGAGGTTTTTAACGAGGAAACAATAATGTGCTACCTGAGGACAATTAAACAATATACAAGGCTTTTTTACAATCAACCTCGAATACTGGGGAGGCATCACCCTCGGATGTTACACTTTCGAGGAAAATACTTCGTGTCAAAGGTTCTCGATAGAGAAACTTTGTAATGGGCCAAACGGTCGAATGAACCGTGTCCGTATAGATTAGTCGAGCCCCGATGGCAAAACATGTACGCATGTATAAATTATACAAAGAAGCATTCTTTCTATATCAAACATCTTATGTCTCCAAGAAAATTTTCTACTATACAAGCTCTATACTTATGATTTTGTGAGAAATGACTCAAGGGCCAAGTGCAAATATACCTCGTACACTCGGGTACTGCCGTCGACGATCGACATATTCGAGTAATCTAAACTTAAATTCATAAGACCTCAAAGAGGCACCCCACGATCTATAGGCCAAGGCTCAAATTCTCGGGGGCTAGCACTTCGAACAAGTTCAAAGTGTTATTGGGAAATAAGCCTAAGTGGCATACCCAAAGGTTACGGCCAAATTAAGGCGACTCGGAGATGTTAGAATTCCGCAATAAAAATAGGCATTCGAATTCTTTGAAAAATTGGTTAAAAAGGCTACCCTCGGGAAGTAATCAAAAGGGCTTCGATAAAATCAGCCCTCGAAAAATCTTAAAAGGTATCAAATTATCTTAACACAAACGTACTAAGGCACAAAAAGCAAAAGGGTTTCAATCGACATCGAACCCTCAAAAAACACAATGGGTAAAGAATACATGTTAAGGCATAAAAAATTTTTTTACTAAGTCTTCTAAGCCGAAAAAGGGAAACAATAGTCATCTTTTAGAGGCCATATCGGCCCAATCTAAAGAGCGTAAGGGACAATACACTTAGAGAACGAGATTTTTTTCTCACTCAATTCGGACCTAAGGGTTCCACTATTCCAAACTCAAATAAAACGGACTTAAATATAGCTCGAGGATTCATCATTATTTGATATAAAACCTTAAGGGGTCTATTACTGTGAGTTCGAAACTTACTCGAACTCGGCTATAAAAACAGTACAATTACGGCTTCGATCAAGCCATCCGAAATCAAAATCCCGAACATATTGTTGAGCTCGGGGACTCGCCCTCGTTTAACTAAAAAACCTAAGGGTTTGTTCTACTCTAAGTTCGAGCTATTGCTCACTCGATTATAGAGGCTACAACAACCCGATTGCAACAAAGTTTTCACAAGGCAAAGGCAAAACAAAATTTATCAGAAATCGGAGACGAAACGGAAAGAAAAGGAATCTTTCATATATGCAAAATATTTAAAAAGACCACACAAAGTCTTACATAAAAAATAAAAAAATAAAAATAAAAAAAAAAAAGTATTTCACAGGAAAGCATCAAACACGGACAGGGGAACTTACCATGATTTTTGGCCTCCCATCGACCCTTGGCCAAATCGTGCCACGAGCGCTCAGCATACGAAGAGGTTGAAACCAGTTGTCGAACCCAACCTGCAAGGTCTGGGACTGCACCAGGAAACCAGGGGGAAGCTGCACCATAAAGAAGAATATAGATGAGAAGAGGTAAAAGAAACATAATAAGTAATCAAATGTTATCGGTGAGGTTCTACTTACGCTTCATGTTCCATTTTTCGGGGAATGGAATCTTCTTGGTGGGGATTAAGTCGGAGGTCTTGACTCGGACAAACCGGCCCATCCATCCTCGGTCCTTGTCCTCGTCTATGCTCAAGAACAGCACCTTCGTGGCCCGGCGCTGGAGCCTTATCAGTCCGCCTCGATAAAGACGTGGGTTGTATAGCCTAGTGAGATGATCGAGGGTGAAAGACATCCCCTCGACCTTGCTCGAGAAGAATCTGAGCAAAATGACAATGCGCTAAAAAGAGGGGTAGATCTGGCCTAGGGTTACCCGGTATTGGCTGCAAAAGTCGATTATGACAGGATCGACGGAACCCAGTGTGAAAGGGTAAGTATACACACTTAAGAACCCTTTCACATGAGTGGTGATGTCCTCCTCGGAGGTAAAAATCATCACCTCTTTATTCTCCCAGTGGCAGTCTTTTTTTACCTACTCGAGATCGCCTTCGGATATCGAACAGGTATATCTAGACATGGGCTCGCATCGGCCAGGAACCGAAGAGGGTTTTTCGACTTTAAAGTCGGAAGTAAGTTCACATGGCCCGGGGATGCACTTTTCGATACGTGGCTCCACCAGTGTTTTGTCATCGGCCGGCCGCGATGAGGAAGCCTTTTCTTCTTGAGGATCAGTATTTGATATTTTTTCCATTGCTATATGAGGTTTAAGGAAGAAGAAGGCAGAATTTGTGTTTTAATAAGAGATTGGCAAACGAAAACCGGCAAAGTTGATGAACTTGAAGAGAATATAAGAGCTTTTGAAGATTAGAAGAAGTTTGAAAGTAAAGTTTGAGAAGATTATGAAGGTGGTCTATTTATAATAGCCACTTTGATGATTTGAAAGCTATGGTGGCCGACCATCAACTAGTGTTAATTAATGACCTTGGGAACTGTGCAGAAGCGACGCTTCAATCGCTTCTGTCACGATGTTGACGTCATAATTGATCGAGGTATTAAATCGAAGTCTCGAATTCGTTTCTTCCCGTTACACTCCAAAAAACGAGGGGACTATCTGTATACGGTCAAAACCGGGCATACCCGATTTCGTTGGCAGGGGAGTTGCCTCGAGGGTAACTTCATAATAGACCGGGCTCGAGTTCGAAGATAGATCATCAAGCCTGTAGATCAAAGTGTTCATTGAGATGAGGCCAACAACAATCGAGATCAAGCATGACTGACTTCGAGTAA
This sequence comes from Nicotiana tomentosiformis, assembly GCF_000390325.3. Classification (NCBI taxonomy): domain Eukaryota; kingdom Viridiplantae; phylum Streptophyta; class Magnoliopsida; order Solanales; family Solanaceae; genus Nicotiana; species Nicotiana tomentosiformis. The sequence continues at coordinate 71,279,413 of NC_090822.1, read as the reverse complement.
GGCGTAATAACGAAATGGCGAGATATCAGTAACCGGTCGAAGATCACGGCGGAAGTCCCGGAACAAATCAAATCAAAGCGGTTATTAGTGCCAATCATGGGATCTACTTCCGTTATTAGAGTTGTACCTTATTTAGGATTCCTCTATTATATAAAGAGGGATCCCATTCACTTGTAACAATAGAATAATTATTCATTGATAAGAATATACACACACGCTGCCTTCTTTGTTTTACTTACTATTCATCGTTGTTTGTTCCATCCTCTACTGTTCTTATTAACTAACCTCGAGACTATCTCGAATCGAGGTCGAGACGTTGTTTGCAGACCGGTTTGATTTATTTTATTGTCCAATTTATGTATTTAATTCGTTGTTTATCAATTGGTGCTGATTTAAATCACATATCCTTAAAACCACAATATAAGTTTAATTGTTACTCAATTTTTAGGGTAAACAATAACTAAGTCAAATATTTGAGAAAAGATTTTGCATTGTATGTGTCAAGATTTTTTATTGATAGCTATTAGTTCGGCTTTCTCAAAAAGAGTTTTATTCATTGTCTTAAATTGTTTTAAAAATAAATTTAAGTCACATTTATTTTTGAGTATCAAATTGACATTTAATAAGTGAAAGGAAATCAAAACTTCAACTATTTATTTCCTCAGCTTCCTGTACCCTGTTTCCTTGTCCCTTTATTTAATTTTTTTTTTTTTTTTTTGTGAAAAAAATAAGAAGATGAACAGTAGAACGATGAAAGGAACAGAGCAAGCGTTAAAATGGTGACCCCAAATTGTCCTTTACACGTGTAGGGAAGTATATGGAACTTATTCCTTTTACTCCAAGGCCTTGGGCCTGATAAAGGGCCCACCCAACATCCAGCATGGGTGATTTGCCATTATTAAACCATCGAAATGAAAGGGATTTACAGATAACTTGTCTATTCAACTAATGATCACGTACACTCATAGAGGCGGATGGAGTGGTTTGGGGACGGGTTCAACTGAACGCATAATTTTCGATGTATAATAAAAATCTGTATGTAAAAATTTATTAAAATTGTAAAAATAGTAAATATGAACTCATAACTTTAAAAATATAATGGGTTCAATGATAAAAATCATAAAAGTTGAACACATAAGTTTTAAATCTTGGATCCGCCTCTGCTCATAATGTTAATATTTACACTAAGGTCTGTTAAATAATTTAACTTGCCATCGAGGACTACTTTTTCTAATTCGAGCTTTGTTGAGCTCTATACATCCATGCTTAAGAATTTTAATGTATAGTTTTTTATATAAAGCCGAACTCATATTTATTTCTTCATGTCGTAGAGGAGGATTCATCATCTAAAAGAAGTGGTTCAAAGTATCACAACCCTCGTTACTTCTTGATCATCGATATGTGGTAGGAGGGAACTTAGACATAATTATTATATATTACGTTAAAGAAAAAACCATGCATCAGTTCGCACTGTCAAAAAGATGGATCGTATGTGCCATGGAAATAACAATATTTCTTCGAAATACAAATAAATTTGTAGCTTGCTGAATATATGCTACTTTACAGTAGAAATTGCACGGGTAACAGTACCCACTTTTTAATGGTCGCCCCCATTTAATTTAACTTGTACCAACTTTTAAAATAAAATTTAATTTGTACTCACTGTTTAAACAACTTCAGACCTTTTTCTCCTCCTTCTTCTTCGTCTTCTTCTTCTTCGGGTAATATGATTTTATATGGTGTTTG